>NW_028261387.1:10881128-11248030 GCF_051295495.1 Thamnophis sirtalis
CACATCTTTGCAGGCTCGAGCAAGAAATTGAGGATCTCGAGAAAGAAGAATTGAAAATCTCGGTAAAAGAAAAAGCCATTTTGAAGAAGCTTAAATCTGTTGAAAGGACCACAGAAGATATTATAAAGGTCAGCATCTAATTTTAAAATCCTGTTGCCGCTGATACAGTCAACTGATCTGTCAGAAATAACAAATGGACCTTAAGGTAGGCATGGGGATGAATGCAAGGAAATATTCAAGGCTGCAATCTGATGCACAATATTAGAAATTAGTACTAGAAAAGTGAAACGCCAGGATCAGATACTGTACACAAAGTAAAGGTCAGAATCAATCCAGTTTTATTATTACCAAGCCTGAATTTTTAGCACTGCCAAATTTGTTCCACGTATATAATTGTTGCAAGGGCGGAGAAAATTTTCTTCTCCAAAATTATGGTCCCACTCAGGGGTGGTATTCAATTTGTCAATTTGTCAATTTTAATAGATTTGTATGCCGCCCAATCCCGAAGGACTCTGGGCAGCTTACATAAAAGTAGTTTAAAAATATTAACAAAGATTAAAACACAAGACAGAACGACTTAAAAACAAAAACACAACATGCACTCAGTTTTTAATGGGGCTGAAGTTCAGTCAAGATCAACAGCCCCAGTTCCGGCCTGCCGGAACAGCCAGGTCTTAACAGACTTACGGAAGGCCAGAAGAGTGGGGAGGGTCCGGATCTCAGGGGGTAGATTGTTCCAAAGGGCTGGGGCAGCAACAGAGAAGGCTCTCCCCCGAGGAGCTGCCAGACGGCACTGCGTAGCTGATGGTACCCGGAGGAGGCCCGCCCTGTGCGATCTTATTGGGTGCTGGGAGGTATGTTGCAGGAGGCGGTCACGGAGATATCCAGGTCCTAGGCCATGTAGGGCTTTAAAGGTAATAACCAGCACCTTGAAGCATGTCCGGAGACCGATAGGAAGCCAGTGCAGCTCACGGAAGATAGGTGTAACATGGGTGTATCTAGGTACACCCAGTATCGCTCGCGCAGCTGCATTCTGGACCAATTGTAGTCTCCAAATACCCTTCAGGGGCAGCCCCACTTACCTTCCCTACTGGTTCACACATATGATTGTCCACGTCCACGCATGCACTTTGGCTCAAAAAGTGCCTAAAAGGGATGCCATAGAGCCGGGGCAAGTGGGCAGGACTAGCCATGATTCCTGCTACCGATTCCGGGTGAACCAGTCCGAACTGGTAGAATACCACCTCTGGACCTGCTCATTTTTCAGCCTTCCTCCCCTTCCTCAGTTCGTGTCAAAGCATGACCCTTGGACACCAAAATATTGCTCCCTGTTTTATAGAAATTAATTTTCAATCCCAATTACTTTTAAAGCTATCTTATGCACATTTACTGAAATATGTGCCGTGGGATATATTCCTGAGTCACCACGTGGAATTGGTTATATCGGCTAACTAACCTAAAAGAAAGTAATAATCAATTGTATCGTAATTCTTTAAATGATGGGAAACATCACAGAATTCTTTGTTACTTTTTTTTTTTTAGTCTGTGAAAGTGGAAAGAGTAGAGACTACAGAAGGTACGTTTCTTTTAAGTACAATTTTTCAAATTATTTTATGCAAAAGCAGAAGTGATCTATGTAGAGCCGAGGTGGCGCAGTGGTTAGGGTGCAGTACTGCAGGCCACTTCAGCTGACTGTGATCTGCAGTTCAGCAATTCAAATCTCACCGGCTCAAGGTCGACTCAGCCTTCCATCCTTCCGAGGTGGGTGAAATGAGGACCCAGATTGTTGGGGGCAAGTCGCTGACTCAATTTGCTAAGAAATTTGTAAACCGCTTAGAGAGGGCTGAAAGCCCTATGAAGCGGTATATAAGTCTAATAAATAAATAAATAAATAAATAAATAAATAAATAAATAAATAAATAAATAAATAAATGTATTAATTAGCAATCCCTTTTTATAGAGCCAGCTGACTATATATATGCCAACATACCAGACCTTCCGAAACCTTTCAAACCTTCTGCACTTAAAAAGACAGGCCATCTACAAACCGATGATGAAGAAGAAAATCGAAAAGGTACAGATTAATAGTCGGATTCAAGGGGAAATCGTATGTATGGTCTTACATTTTGAAAACAACCTCAGTGTCATAAAAATAGCAGATATGGTTGTTGCTGGTTGTTATTTCATAAGTTCATAAGAAATTGCATCGGACCAGCATTTTCTAACTTGGTGTCCTCTAGATGCGTTCCATTCCATGTAATCACATTAACAGAAATTATGACTTGGGAGAGCTTGAATTTCCACATGTGGATTCTGCTTCACTGTGAAACATTTCCCAAAAATGTACTTAATGTTGGAGATCTGAGGTTTATTCTTAGCTCACGTATGATGAAGCTGGCGGTAGCAGCCTAAGCAAAAGAAAAGGGATGAAACTTAAGACATTTGCATCAATTTGTCTCCTCTTCAGCACAAAGGGCTGTCATGAAAAACATTAAGTTATGAAATTATCTTTAATTTCTTGTGAGTGAAGTGGGGAAGGGGATTTTTGTTGCTTTTGTGGAACAGATCAGGCCAAAGCAGATGTTCTCTTCTTGGTTTTTACTTTGCACACTGGAAGAAGTTAAAATGATTGCAGGCTGTTTTCCAACCACTTCTAGGGATTGATAATATCTGAGTGTGACTCTCTAGTCCTCTATTATCTGCATTTGTTTTTGCCCAGCCTGGGTATCTTCCAGATATGTTGGATTACAACTTTCAGAAGACCAAACAGCATGGATTAAAATTCTGAGAGTTGTAATCCAGCACATCTGCAAAAGACATTCACTTGAGAAAATCAGGAATACACCAGCTAGTGATAGTGTAAGGCAAAGTATTGCTCAAAGTTCTAATTTATTAAGAGAGCCTTGTTGGCACATCTGGGAAAACCCAAATCTGAAAGCTTCCCAGTTTTCCCCACCTAGTTGAAAGTTCAAGATCTTGCCCCCACACCCACAAGTCCATCACATGATCCAATCTCCCACTGCCATGCTGGCAGTTGCACCCCTCCAGTTCTGATCAGGTGCAGAGGTGCAGAAACAATGGATGACCTTGGCTTTCTAGAAAGAATGTTGTTATGGCTACATAGTATGTAACTCGTTACAATCCCCCCTCCCATTTTCCCACAATAGAAAATGCATAGTAGAATAATAGGAAGTGTGGCAGGCCAAAGATCCAAAAGAAAAGATGGCTGCAGGCCTGACAGTTGCAGAAGCTTCAGATTGAATCCAAGCTTTAGCTGGAGATGGGCCACCGAATTATTGTTTCTTGCAACAAAAAAAAGTTTTCTATTTCCTGGCAATTAAATGGATCACAAATTGTGGATAAACAGATTTACTATTAATTTTTTGGGATGTTAACTTGCATAGATTTCTTTGCAAAGCTGACATTTTCATTGCAATTGCTTCCAAACTCACCCAATCCCCCCATCATTTTAAATTTGATCATCAGTAACGCAGAGCCACAACCGGGAGGTGAGAACTACAACTTCTCTGGAGAGGTGATAAAAGCAAATAAGTCATGTATGTCATGTCATTATTGGCAACAAGATATGCCATTGGTCATTTGTGAAATTGCGCTATTTGCATGTTTACATTATAATACGGTGTCATCATAGCTTCTACCAGATGCCTATATGTATAAGCTCCGTTTTATTACAATAAAATTGAGCCTATACGAAGTCATAATGTATCATACAGAGATTTCTGCAGTGCAGCCAAAGCCATCCGCGCCACCTTATTCTAATCTTTACTGGATGGTGGCCAGGTAAGAGCAGCAGGGCAATTGTAGAAAATATACTTTAAAAATAAGGAGGAAATTATATTTACTTCCTCAATGTCCTCTTAGTTGAAATCAAATTTTGAATTAAAGCTAAATCAGACTTAAATAAAGAGTTGTGTGACATAAACTGGAAGAAGCAGGTAGATTGGTTAGAAGTGCTCAATCTTTCCCTAGTGTTGACTCCTCTCCGCAATTTTTGTCCCAATCTACTGTAATTTTCTTCTTGCTTCCTATATGGAGAAAAAGAATTGTAAGTAAAAAGCTAACTGGGGTAGGGAAATTCCCCATGCACAAGGCTTGAAATTATTCAGCCTACTTGCTGGCACACGGGTCTACTGCTATCTCATAGATTTTTATTATAGATTTTTAAGTTGTTTATTTGCAATGCAATATGCACCTGGAGGAGGAGCAGTGGGGGGGGGGCACTGTTGGCAACAGAGCTTTCCCAGAGAGAGGTCGGGATCAAGGCACTGTGCAATCCTGAGCTGGAGAGGGAATGGGGAAGATGTTCAGTGTAGCCACAGCCTAGAATCTCTCAGAGTATGTCTATACCTTTTATTTAGAAAGTTATAACTTTAGTTTGGCAAGATTGTGTCCATTAGGTCTAAGCAAACAGAGGATTAAAGTGGATTGGATTTCACTGTGTTGTCTCTTAGACCCGACCAGATCATTAGCTAATAACCTTTTAAAAGGTTGCTTGCTTCTTTCCCTGCAGCATTGTTTGCTATGGAAATTAAAGTAAAAAAAGACATGAAGACTGGGGAGAGCACAGTTTTGTCAACAATACCCCTCCCTTCAGAAGAATTTAAAGGAGCAGGAGTCAAAGTGTATGACGATGGCAGAAAGTCTGTCTATGCAGTGTGTGCCAATGGGAGCGCCAAGAATGATGATGTGGATGATCTTGCTCCAGTCGAAGTGGAGGATATGTTACGACAAGCCACCGAGAAACAATCCAAGTCTCCCACTGAATATCATGAGCCAGTATATGCCAACCAGTTTTGCAGACCCAGAACTCCTCAAAAGAATAAATTCATCCAAGAAGCGAATGAAGGAAAAGATAACATCCAGAATAAGATCAGCCACCTTGACCATTTTTCTAATGAACTCGTTGATAAGGATAAATGGCATGATATTAAAAAAGACGCTCTAGATACTTCAAAGAGCTGCCAGCAGAACTCTCATTGTCCAGTTAGTCAACAATTAGGAAGGCCCTTACAGGCTAATCCTCAGAATAAGCTAGGGTCTTCTGCCCAAAGAGAAGCTACACAAGAAACTGCTCAGCCATATCAAAAGATGAAGGAATACCAAGATAAGAAGATCAGAAACTCTTCTCCGGCAGCCCTAGAGAGTGAGGATAATTATAGCGTGGTCCAAGCTACCCCATGTTACGCCGTGGATGATACAGAAGAACCGGTTACAATGATTTTCATGGGATACCAGCATGTGGACGATGAAGAACTAAATAAAAAAATCTGTGGGTATGATGGGATTATCCATGCGGAACTTGTTGTCATCAGCGATGACAGTGAAGAAGAAGAAAAAAAAATTGAGACACCTCGTTATCATCCAGTGGGTCCTTATAGTCAGGTCTATCAGCCATCCAATCAGACATGTGCAGTTTCACAGACCAAAACTTCTGGAGACAACATAAACAAGCCACTTTACAAAAATTCCATGTCACTGAAAGAACAAGAAGAAAGTTTGAGCTCTTCTACCTTTAATGGTCAACTTGATGGCCACTTAGCAAGTGATGGAACAGAAGAACCTTCCTTAACAGGTAAAAAAAAGGGCAAGTCACAGCATTGTTGTGCTCTCATGTAGCAGATCCATTACTCACATTACTCTCTTCCCCTTCTTCTTGTTTTTCATTTTAATTCTAATTCATCTGCAACCTGTAACCAATTTCCTCCTGCTTTTCTAAATTCTAATACACCCTTCCTCACATCCTTCTGATGTATTGAATTCCCAGTTTCCACAATCCCTTGCTGACATTTTCAATGGTTGAGTTGAGTTGAGCATACTATGTTGATTACACATAATAGAAAATGAAGTCCAATGCATCTGGAGGGCTGCAGATTGAGGAAGCTTGTTTGAGTGTTTCATTTAGTTTTTAATAATGTGCAATCATAGCACTTTGAAGGATCTAAGTGGTCAGAACCAAAGCTTGTTTAATATTACCAAAATCAGATCAGAATAATAATGCAAATCAGATATTTAACTTTCTAATTTAAGCATGTTTTGAAAATAATATTGAGAATTCTCATTGCACCTATGCAATATATGGCAAATCAAATCAAATTCCATTTTGGTGATTAAACCATAACCATTCTTTCCATTTTTGGAATTTAGTCATATGTCTTGCCTTAATCATTATTGGATAGTGCCCATTTCACTTGATAAGACTTAATGCAACTTTTAATATAGACTTTACCCTGTTTTAACAGAGAATGCCTGTTTTAATAGTCAAAAATAACAGAAATCCACTTCTGTCTGTAAATTAATCTCAGACTGTGTATCTACCTTTAATAAAAGCTGTTACATTTTCTAATCTTTTGCATGAAATCAACTCACTATTAATCTTTTGCAATCAAAATGTTTTACAGATCTTAATAGCCTTAACATCAAGTGGCTTCAGAGTTCATAGTTTTATTCTGTGTCCATGCAAACACAACTAATAGTAGCTTTCTTCGACAAGCACGAAATAGCACCATATACATACAATCAAGCTTGTTGTTCATGCAAGCCAATATTTGGTCTAAGATGAAATGTTTGCTTTTCATCTAAGAGGGTCTTAATTGTTTTTTTTTTAATTCTATTTAGTGGGCAAAGCAAAGAAAGGATGCTGTATCTCCCTTTATTCATTATTGCTTAAGTACTGAACGGGAAGTTATGTTGAGAAATAACAGCATTGCTAGAATGTCTAGGGCAGTGTTTTTCAACCACTGTGCCGCGGCACACTAGTGTGCCGTGACATAGTGTAAGGTGTGCCGTGGGAAAAACACTTTATATATAGTCAATATAGGCACAGAGTTAAAAAAATTTAACATTTTCTAATGGTGGTGTGCCTCGTGATTTTTTTTCATGAAAAAAGTGTGCCTTTGCACAAAAAAGGTTGAAAAACACTGGTCTAGGGGACAATGTCTTGCTTGGCAGATGTCTAGAGATAGAACAAAATAGAACAGAACAGAACAGAATTATTTATTGGCCAAGTGTGATTGGACACTCAAGGAATTTGTCTTTGGTACAGATGCTCTCAGTGTAGGTAAAAAAAAAAGATACATTCGTCACGAATCATAAGGTACAACACTTAATGATAGTCATAAGGTACAAATAAGCAATCAAATCATACTAGGAAACAATATAAATTGTAAGGATACAAACAACAAACAACAAAGTTACAGCTATACAGTCATAAGTGGGAGGAGATGGGTGATAAGAACGATGAGAAGATTAATAGTAATAGTAATGCAGACTTAGTAAATAGTTTGACTGTTGAAGGAATTATTTGTTTAGCAGAGTGATGGTGTTTAGGGAAAAAATGTTCTTGTGTCTAGTTGTTTTGGTGTGCAGTGCTCTATCAAATCCCAACTGCTGATACAGATCTGAGATTTATAATGTGGTTGGAATAGAAAGAGAAATTCAAGTGAAAGCAACAGTTGAAGTTTCTTTCATCAGGCAGCAAAAAAAAAAAACATTTGCTAGCAAGGAACCACACATGCCTTATTTTACTCTTGAACTTTCGAGAAGAATTTTACAGAAGAAAAAGTTACGTTGAAGAACTAGTACAAGTTCTCACCTCATTCAGTGCTTGGAGGTTGCATGCATCTCTTTGCAGACAAGATTCATACGTGCAAACACACTCACTTTGCAAAAACATATTGAGAAATGACGGCCAAATCTTTCCTGTTTTATAACAATCATATCCTGATTAGTGTGTCCTGTGGGGTTAGAATAGATATGAAGAATATAAAGCTTTCCAGAAATCCAACTGATTTTTTGTTTCTAGTTTTAAAGTCTTTCAAAGATTAATATTAATCTTAAAAGCCTCTTTACTCTCTCTCTCTCTCCCCCTCTCTCTCCCTCTCTCTCTCCCTCTGTCTCCCTCTCCCACCCTCTTTCTCCCTCTCTCTCCCTCTCTCCCTCTCTCTCCCTCTCTCTCTCTCCACCCTCTCTCCGTCTCTCTCTCCACCCTCTCTCTCTCTGTCTGTCTCCCTCCCTCTCTCCCTCTCTCTCTCTGTCTCTCCCTCTCTGTCTCTCTCTGTGTGTGTCTCTCCCTGTCTTTCTCTGTCTCTCCCTCTCTCTCTCTGTCTCTCCCTCTCTATTTCTCTCTCTCTCTCTTTGTCTCTCTCTTTCCCTCTCTCTGTCTCTCTCTCTCCCTCCCTCTCCCTCCCTCTCTGTCTCTCTCTGTCTCTCCCTCTCTGTCTCTCCCTCTCTCTGGCTCTCCTCTCTCTGGCTCTCCCTCTCTCTGGCTCTCCCTCTCTGTCTCTCCCTCTCTCTCTCTGTCTCTCTCTCTGTCTGTATCTCTGTCTCTGTCTGTATCTCTCTCTGTCTGTATCTCTCTCTGTCTCTGTCTCTCCCTCCCTCTCTCTCTGTCTCTCTCCCTCTCTCTGTCTCTCCCTATTTGTCTCTGTCTCTGTCTCTCCCTCTACTTCTCTCTCTCTCTCTCTCTCTCTCTCTCTCTCTCTCTCTCTCTCTCTCTCTCTCTCTCTCTCTCTCTCTCTCTCTCTCTCTCTCTCTCTCTCTCTCCTCTGTAGAAGCACTGAATCCTGCCTTGTGGACTTAGGCCAATGGCTATAGAACCCTTAAGGCACTCTGTTTCCTGCAGAACAAGTAGTAGAAATATTGTTGCAACATAGGCAGCAGGTAGAGCATAAGCTTTCACAATAATGTACTATGATCCAGTTAGCACAGCATTTGGGCCAAGGTATACCTCAACCTGGACTGGCCCTGAAGGTTCTGCACTGTTTATTATAATTCTTTTACCTGGAAGCTGTCGGAGAGATTTGGAAGCGGCTATTCAGGACCAATTCCCAACTCTCATTATCTCAGTGTGAGTTATTTATGATCGGCAGACTGGCAGAGTTCCCTACACATTGGTCCAATGTGGCATCGCTTCTCACTTTGCCTGACTCACAGAGCTTGACAGTAGCCTGCAATTTATAGGCTTGATGTCACATGTTAAAATACCAGTTCAATAGTAGCAGATTGATACTGTACAGGAGAGAGAACAATGTCCACTTATTAAAGGAACAGCTAGTATATTCTTATACATGCCTCACATTCTTGAGTGATGAAAGATTTCAATGTTGGTGGCTGTCCAAGTTTGGTTTCCTTTGGGTAGGGAAAAAATATTGGAGATTTAAACATTTGAGATGAGCATAATGGAGCCCGAGAGCCAGTGGTGGGTTTCAAATTTTTTTAGAACCTATTCTGTAGGTGTGGCCTGTTTTGTGGGAGTGGCTCAGCGGTCATGTGGCTGGATGGGCATGACTTGGTGGGCATGTGACCGGGTGGGTGTAGCCAACTTGGAAAATATGGTGAGACCCACTTAACAACGCTCTTGCTTAGCAACCAAAATTTTGAGCTCAATTGTCATAAATTCTCTTTCTTTTTCTTTCTTTCCTTCCTTCCTTCCTTCCTTTTGTCTCTCTCCCCCTTTCTTTCTTTCGTCTCTCTCTCTCTCCCACTTTTTCTTTTTTCTTTTTTTCTTTCTTTTTTTATCCGTGTCTCTCTCTTTTTTCTCACTCTCCCTCCATTCCTTCCTTCCTTCCTTCCTTTCTTGTGTGTATCTCTCCCCATTCCTTCCTTCCTTCCTTCCTTCTTTCCAAAAGCGTTCCAAAAGTTACGCTAAATTTCACAAACCGGTTCTGGCGTACTGGTGCGAACTGGGAGAAACCCACCCTTGCCGAGAGCACATTTCTACAAGGAGCCAATGTGCTGCATGATATTTATCAATCAAATTTATACACCACTCACCTCACCTAAGTATTCTGAGTGGTTTACAAAGAACGTTGTAAAATAATAAAGCATAGTTGAGGATGAAATTAAAAGTGAAGGTAAGATTTACAAGTTAAAAGTAAAAAAAATAAGAGTTAAGCAATTGAATATCCCTTTTAGGATATAACTTCAATAGGGTTTTCCATAAGTAAAACCTGATTAAACCATCTTCATGATGGAGCAGAGGGGAAACTAGATTTATCCTCCTCAAAACCATTGAAGAAGATACTTTATTGTATTATTATCCTGAGTGTTCTTGGAATTTCCCTGCAGGGCAATCTAGCAGAGATTTGGTGATTGCTGAGAGATTCAAGAGATTAAAAAAAAAGGAAATACCTCTTCACACAGTGTAAAACTTAACTGAAACTGAATTGTCATCCATTTGTCTTTAAAAGGAAGATTAGAAGTGATTCTCCTGAGCTTAGTTTCAAGTGATTTCACAGCTGGATTCAGAAGTTCTCCTGGCAATATTATGGGAATAATTTGACGTTTTCTTCTATTGGGGTATTTGATTTGCCTTTCTGAACTACAAGCCTGGAGTTTCTTGGTAGTGGTCTGACTGTGCTTATCTTTTTTTTTGGAGAGGGAGGAGATCAGGCAGTGGGTGTTAGTCATGATTGCTATATAGTCCAGGATAAAATTCAGCATGCCTTGGGACACCAATTGTAGGAAATATCAGCCAAGCTGAGAAACAAACACTCTTGGGCAAACCTGTAGTGCAGACTCATCTTCAAACAGATTCAAACCAAAATATATTTGTGTCCAGACTTAGGTCAAACCTCTCTCAGTATTGCTTGTGCTGAATATTTCATCTTTCTGAGGTCTGTCTGCTATAAAACAAATTCAGGATTATTCCAGGGCTATTTGTATGCATATTGTGTATAGATTTTTCTACCACTCAAGCATCTTTTTTTCACAGGTTTCTCTGTTTTTTTGTGCATACTTCTCTAATAATCTGGCCTGAACAGACGTTTTAATTCTGGGCAATTTCTGTAAACTACAGTGTGCATGCAAAAATATGAACGATACCTAGGGAATCTAGATTCTCTGTATGTTGTGGGAGCAATCTCAGCTTGGCTGTCTGTTTTGATGGGCCAAATTTCCCATCTGTTCCTAGGAAAAGGATTGCACAGGGAAGGTGAAACTTTTTGACATGCGTGCCAAAAATTTGCAAGAATACTTGATTCTGCTAGTCTCTCTCCCTCTCTCTCCTCCCCCCTCTCTCACACACAGACCTGAACAAAAGAGAAACCATTGTCCTTGTTCTAGGCCACCCTGAACAGTGGCACTTGATGGCAAAGGCAAGACTGGGCTTGAAGCAGAAGTCCGAGCCTTACTTCAGCCCAAGCACCACAACTACCACTTGAATAGGCTCCCTTGCACCATTTCCCCAAGGCACACAAACCTTGGGGAATGGTGCAATGGCCCCTGTGGCTCAATGTTCCTGAGGATCTGCCATCTTATCTTCAGGTGATGTTATTTTTCTGTTAGGCCCCTGCGGCCTACCTGAAGCTGCTCTGGGTCACACAAGTCCTTTGTTCTGGAAACAGAGAATGCTCTTCCCAGCCTCTGCATTTTCCAAAAGCTGCAAAATAGCAATAGCAATATTGTTAGCGGTATATAAGTCTATAGTTAGACTTATATACCGCTTCATAGGACTTTCAGCCCTCTCTAAGCGGTTTACAGAGTCAGTATATTGCCCCCAACAACAATCCGGGTCCTCATTTTACCCACCTCGGAAGAATGGAAGGCTGAGTCAACCTTGAGCCGGTGAGATTTGAACAGCCGAACTGCAGAACTGCAGTCAGCTGAAGTAGCCTGCAGTGCTGCATTTAACCACTGCACCACCTCGGCTCAAAAGCGTGTGTGCGCGCGCACACACACACACACACACACACACACACACTTGATTCCCAGAGGCCGTATGAGAACACAGCCCATTCTCATTCAGCCTTCACGGCCTTTGAAAATCACCCAATAACAAGGCATGCTTTCGAGAATAGTTGTCAAGTGTTGAATGCTGACATGTCACCCAAAATATTGTGTTGTGTTCCCCTTTAACACATAAGGTCATAAGCTGGTCATCACAGGTCTAGGACTTAAGTCTGTGAGAAATAGCATAAGAACCAATGAAAGAGTACTTGCTCTGGAATCTTTGGTTCCTTGGTTATGGACTTCCCAAGTATTGAAGGATACTAAAGTCTATAAAACATTTCTAAATTGCAATTGCAATTTTGTTTTTCCTCCTTAACATATGGAATGTTGTCATGCTGCTAAAACAACCCAACCTACAATGACTATCCTAATTTTGTCCATAGGGAGTATACTTTGTATGCTTTGCTAATTGATTTAGTCAGTGCTTTCTCTTGATCCACAATTTCCCTAATGCTACAGAGGCATTGCCCTGCCAGCCTGAGCTCCTAGTATGGAACTGAAATAAGCACATCGGCTGTAGGCAGGCCCACACAGCATTTGCTATCTGCTATTGAAGCAATTCCATTGCCCCCTTGCCTTGGTCCCCTCCTCCATAGGTTTTCCCACACATTGTCCTTCTGCCATAACACATACTGAATAATCAGAGAATGCAGGGAAATGAGTAATTTTCCAAAACAATCTCATAATTATACTGCTTGTTCTAAAAGGAAAACAAAGCCAGGAAGAGTAAGGTAGCAATGCACAAAGGGTTGTTTGTGAAATGAGTAACGTTCTTTTCTTGGAATATTTTCAGCAAAATTCCTTTGGTCTAAAACCGCTTGAAATCAATGGCAGTCTTTTTATTGGAAAAGATAAAATAGTTTACATTGTAGAAAGCCAAAGCCTAAAAGGCACTAAGGAATAAAATAAAATACAGAGAGCAGTAAAACTGAATGTATAAGAAAGGACCTGTAATTTTGGTGTAAGAACAAAAGGAAAACAACTGTAGGTTGGAAGAAAGCCTCTTCGCTTTATAATTATTTCATATCTTAATGAAGTAGAAATGATGGGCTTAAAATCCTCAGCATTCATGTTAAGAAAGTTGTCTTAAAACAGGGACGTGCAGGCAGGGTAGGCAGAGCCTCACCACTGTCATCATGAAAAGAAAAAATATATAAAAGGAAAAAGGCAAGAGCTGAGGTCAGGCTGAGCTAGTTGCTGCCAGAGTCACCATGGATGACTCTGCTTAGTGCTTAACTGTTTAAAAAAGCCTCTAAAAAGCGCCCTCTACAGGAGACGGCAGGAGAACGATGTGCCTCATCTAGTCTGACTTTTTATGATCACTCAAGCAGAGTTAAGCAAGGGTTAAAAGCCGAAAAATTCCTGACGTAGGTGAGGCACGTCGTTCTCCTGCCTCCTCCTGTAGAGGGTGGTTTTTTAGAGGCTTTTTAAAACTGTTAAGCAGAGTCATCCATGGTGACTCTGGCAGCAACTAGCCCAGCCTGGCCTCAGCTCTTGCCTTTTTCCTTTTACATTTTTTTTCTTTTCATGATGACAGGCAAGAGCAGAGTTGAAATCCTCTCTGAAACAGCTGGAAAAGGTACGTGTAGGTTGGACGGAGGGAGTGGAATTCAAACTTCATCCTCCTGGTGCAACTTTGTGTGTGTGTGTGTGTGTGTGTGTGTGTGTGTGTGTGTGTGTTTGAGAGAGGAGGGAGGGAGAGAGGGAGGGAGGGAGGAGGGGAAGGGAGAAGAAAAAGAAAAAGAAGGAAACTTATTTAGCAAAGGAGAAAAACAAATGCTGTCGCTTTAAATTGGAACTAAGCATGCCTGGCTGTGGAATTCTGGGAGTTGAAGCCCACAAGTCTAAAAAAATTGCTGCCTCACCAGCCATAAACCTCACCGCACGTCACTGTCTTAAAAGTATAATTCAGATTCCAGAACAGGCATCCAGATGATACTTGTGAATCACTGAATGCTTTATGTTAGCATTTTTCACACTTGGCAACTTTAAAATGTGTGGACTTTACTCCCAGAATTTCTTAGCCAACATACAGGTGAAACTCGGAAAATTAGACTATCGTGCAAAAGTTCATTTATTTCAGTAATGCAACTTAAAAGGTGAAACTAATATATGAGATAAGACTCATTGCATGCAAAGCAAGATGGTTCAAGCCGTGATTTGTCATAATTGTGATGATTTCACCTGTACACGTAGAACTCAATTTATAACAATTTATAACAGTTCATGTAGTGAGGTTACAATGGCATTGAAAAAAGTGATTTATGACAATTTTTCACCTTTAGACCATTGCAAGTATCCCCATGGTTACGTGGATCAAAATTCAGGTGCTTGGTAATTGACTTGTACTTATGACAGTTGCAGTGTTCCAAGGTCATATGAGCAGCTTTTGCAACCTTCTGACAAGCAAAGTCAATGGGGAAGCCAAATTCACTTAACATCTGCACTGATTCACTTAACATCTGCAGTAATTCACTTAACTGTAACAAGAAAGGTTGAAAAATGGAGCAACATTCACTTAACAACTATCTTGCTTAGGAACGGAAAATTGGGGATCAATTGTAGTTATAAGTCAAGGACTACGTGTATAGTGACATGCTTAAACCATGAAAAGTGGACCAATGTTTCAGAAAAGTAAATACCATAGGAAAACTTAACTTCTATTTTAAATATTAGTGCAAATGAACAAACTAACCCTTGCATAGGTATTTTTCATTTATTACAGACAGAAATCTAGACTTGTAATGAAAAGCCAAATTATTTAGATAAATAGTAGACCAGAATGCATATTCAGTTGTCACTATAATACAGTTTGAAAATTATTCTTTCTCATATGGCTATGCTGTAACTTGATAGTATATTTATTAATTTCTGATCTTCTTTTACACTAACTTAACAGTACTTTCTGGGATTAATCCTGTGAGGTAAGTATGATTCTAACTAATTAATACTATAATTTTACAATATCATATCAATACAATAGCAGAGTTAGAAGGGACCTTGGAGGTCTTCTAGTCCAACCCCCTGCCTAAGCAGGAAACCCTATACCGTTTCAGACAAATGGCTATCCAACATCTTCTTAAAGACTTCCAGGGTTGGGGCATCCACAGCTTCTGGAGGCAAGCTCTTCCACTGATGAATTGTTCTGTCAGGAAATTTCTTCTAAGTTGCTTCTCCAATTAGTTTCCACCCATTGCTTCTTGTTCTACCCTCAGATGGCTTGGAGAATAGTTTGACTCCCTCTTCTTTGGGGCAACCCCTGAGATATTGGAATGCTGCTATCATGTCTCCCCTAGTCCTTCTTTTCATTAAACTAGACATACCCAGTTCCTGCAACCATTCATGTTTTAGTCTCCAGTCCCCTAATCATCTTTGTTGCTCTTCTCTGCATATCAATATATAATATTTTGCTTTTGCTTTTCTTTTACAGCTCTGAGAATGAGAATGGCAAAGCTGGGGAAAAAAGTGATTTAAACAGCCGCAGTGATATAATACTAAAATTCTGGCAGTTTAACAAAAGCGAAAGAAGAATTTTCTATGTTTTGGACCTGTGTAGCTTTTACTTATCATCAACTATACATCCATAATAATGGCACTTTACAGGAAAATGAATGTTTGCTAATATGAATAATGAATCCTAATATATGGATACTCTGATCCATATATGAATATTGTTAAAACAGTGTGTTCCTCAAGGAATTATTAGTGGCATTTGTTAGGAATTTGTCAGCCTTATTATATTTTATAAGAGCTGAAGGATCAGTGTCATGAATTCAATGCATCTAGAGTTTTGTTGCAGTCTTGCCCATCATCTTCTCTGACTATACCAAAACATGAATATAAGATATGAACTGATTTTCCAATTCCTACTGAACTCTATTCCATTTCAGCAGTGTTTTTCAAATTGGGCAAAAGCACTCCCCGTGTGTGTGTTTGATATTGGAAGCTGATGACTTAATTATGAACTTGATTATGGCTGGTGGATAAAGCCATTAAAGTACCCCTAATATTATCAATAGTAACGCATCCTACAGAGGCAGCCGTATCTCATTTTCCTTTTGAACATTGGAAAATGCCCCATTGTTTGGGAAATGGGGGGGTCACTCTATCCTTCATGTCATTGCTTTCCATATTCCTATCTATGTTTATTGCTCATCTTTGGAATTTAGCCAGTAAGGAATCCTTGTCCCAACTGTTCTCCTTTTTGTTTCCTCTAGCCGCCTGATAAAAAAGTTTGCTTTTGAGCTGGAATGTACATACCTCTCCCAGTTTTTGTACCAAATCTTGCATTTATCATCATAGTATCTCAATACTTAAAAGACACTCAGAAACTGGGTTATTAAAATATTGCTCTGCTCATTAGTAGCTACTTGCTTCTGATTGCGGCTTGGCCCAGAAATCAGAATGTTCTGTTATGATATATGCAAGGCTTTGTTTGGTTGAGTCTGTATGTTTGGAGAGAGTGCTTCATATTTGTGTTCCAAAAAATATTCAATGTAATTCAGATGTTTTGTTAATGTTATGTATTTTTAAAACATATTTCTCTTGGAAAGATTAGACTACTACGGACAACTTCAACGTAACTGGCTGTGGCTGTAAACCTAATCAATAGCACCACACAGTGTCCCAATTGTGGAAATGTTATTGCAGTGTATTGAAGAGTCCAATCTAAAAATACTTCATAAGGCACTATGCATGTTCCCTAGAAATGAGAGTGGCCATTACAAAGGCCAAAATGGAATTAAAATGCACGTATCCTGTGGGAAATATATGAACAATACATTATATATGAGACTACGAAGCTATCTTTTCCCCCAAAAGGAGACTTGGTCAAAGGCTATTTAAAATACACTGCTACAAATGATACTTTGAATATTTTCTATGTTGCTTATATATTTGTGATGAAAAATATAAGGAGGGAGGGGAAAATACTTTTCTTTTTCCAGAATCTATTTATTCTGACTGCTCAGTGGATTTTATTTCAGATTGATCCTCTTCAGCTGACAGCTAGAGCCCTCTTTTTGGGGCTCTGAAGAGTAAGACAGCTGCAGTTTTTAAAAACTGACCACAAACTCTTTTGCCCACCTTTTAAAAATTGCTCAGAAAGACTAAAGACAGAAAAGTACTGCTGCCAAAAGTGCTTGGGAATAACTTAGCCAGTTTCTACTTTTTTACTTAAAAAAAAAAACTTTTTGGGCAGCCTTCTCAAAAATTCTAGTTGTGTACTTAGGAGAACATTGCGAATCATTCACAAGACTGCTTGTAATTTTCTCATAGAAGCTAGTTTGCAAGTTTAATAATAACATTTATATGCCGCCGAATCCCGTAGGACTCCGGGCGGCTTACAGTACAGAATAAATCAAAAATAAAATACAGGGGGGGAAAAAGATAGATTTAAAAACAGCACACCATACACTCCGTTCTAAATGGGGCTGGACCGTATTTTGGGGTCAGCAGCCCCAGGCCTGCCGGAACAGCCAGGTTTTAGTGGCCTTACGGAAGGCCGAGAGAGTGGGAAGGGTTCGGATCTCTGCGGGTAGATCGTTCCACAGGGCCGGGGCAGCTGCAGAGAAAGACCTCCCCCGAGTAGTCGCCAACCGGCATTGCCCGGTCGACGGTACCCGAAGGAGGCCCAGCCTGTGAGATCTTCATGGGTCGTTGGGAGGTATGTGGCAGGAGGCGGTCCCGCAGATATCCAGGTCCCAAGCCATGTAGGGCTTTAAAGGTAATAACCAGCACCTTGAAGCGCATTTGGAGACCACGCTGTGGCCACCTTCCTACTATTTTCTGATCTAAAAGCAAGGTTGGAACCAGCAGTATTTCAAAATAACTAGAATGGACAGAGAAGGGACCCAGAATTAGCAAGCTTTTCTTCCCATTTCTAAACATCACAATTCTCACAGATTCGGTATTATTTCAACGTTATCTTTATTAAGTTTTCAGTCACTGATTCATAGGTGATTGGATACAGTTGCTGCCTAGAGAAAAATCCCTAGCAAAATTACGCTACATAAATACTAAGTCATGGAAATGTGTGAAGACACAACACTCCGTACTTAACAGGTGAACAAACTCTTTAATGGCAAATACATTTGCAGTGAAGAATAGTAATACGACTAGCAGCTATGTATTTGGTTAAACACTGCTTACAAGTTATAAAGAAATTCCCTTCAAAAATTGGGACAAGAATTTCATAAAATTAAAAATACTAAACCACTGGTATGCAACATAACGTCTATAAAACTACAGCGTTTCTGGTCATGGACATCATATTTATGGAGCATAATAAGTAATGGAAACAGTCTGACGTCAAAGAGACCGAGCTGTTTTTTTAGGATCGGAATCCTAAAGTCTGACTTACATTGCCATTTAACAATGTGGACTGGAATTTTACACTAACATTTTTAGCCTATTTCCATATGCAGCGCCATCTAATTCCCAGCTTTTCCAAACCCAGCAGCATCACCTACATATTTTTGACTTCTCCAGAAGTTTTTTTTAACCCTGTAGAACACACATGGGGGTCTGTAACAAAGGGGGACACCAATGGATGAATACAATTAAGAGATCATCCTAACTTTAGCAACAATATATTAGCCATCATTTATTAAATACATGCTAAAGAGGACAATCTGTATAGTAGTACCTAGTTACTTTCAAGAGAAAGAGGTAGTCGACAAATATATTCAAGTGTTTAGAAGTGACAAGAAACCACAACATTCAAACAATTGTCATCACTCTTGGAATAACAAGTGTCATTGCACATCTCAATCTGTAAAAATCTGTAATAAATACTTCAAAAGAGTATTCTCATACAAATATCTTGAATTCAAAAAAAAAAAAAAATCCAGAAAGAGCTTCTTGTAAAAAAATGTACTTGGAGATGGGCTTCACAATACTAAAATAGTGATTATCTGTGTGTGGGAGGGAAGACAACATGTATGAAACATGAGGCACATGCAGCAGCATCTTTGGGGTGGGACTGAACAATCATTGCAATTGCAATGCAATTATCTTTTGTATATATGTGCTCATGTTCAAAAGAGGTGGATCTTTCATCATTATATGCTTATCATCTTCCAATTTTGATATGCTGTGGACCACATGGTCACCAAAGACCAGGTTTTACCACAAGAAAAACTACTGTGTGTGAAATATCAGCCACATCTGACAGATACGTCCTGGAACTTGATGAGATATCTTCAGATGAGTAAATGAACTAACAATGGTCCATTGGCTCAAAATAAGATGCTCTCCTAGTTTTCAGATAACAGGTAAAGCTACAGAATATAAATATACAACATTAAAGCAAGTAGTTAACTCGGGAAGAAGCCCAAGACAGATTCTTATCAAGACCAACCAAGTTTGCTCTTCAATGGTTGTGTGGTGAAGAGTTGTTCTCACACCTTGAATGGAAGATGAGTTCCGTTGACAGTTATAAAATCCAGTAAGAAGTTATTTTGAACTGTAATGACAAACTATAGAATAGTCAAGGCTTTTGTGGAATCATACTTGCACAACTGCTGTTATGAAGGTGGCAAGGAATGCTACGTTGCCACAAATGTAGATAAACAGCATTGCTTTTTTAAATGTATGGCCCTGGGGGAAGAAAAAGGGTGAAAAGAAAAATTGTTTACTAATTTATGAAATGATTAAACCACATCAGAAAAAGGCATGTCTATAATTATTCTTGATGGCAGCGGTAGAAAGGAAAGAGATAGTATTAGAAAATTAACCTGTGGAAAAACAATACTAGCATTTCAAGGATATGATAAAATTAACAGAATTATCTGTTAATGAAAAATCATCTGAAAATGAAAAATACTAGCCTAGTCATAACCCCCCCAGAGGATCCTCTTTCCTAAGGAGAAAAAAATATATTCATATGCTCTAATCCAGTGTTTCTCAACCTTGGCAACTTGAAGATGTCCGGACTTCAATTCCCAGAATTCCCCAGCCAGCAAATGCTGGCTGGGGAATTCTGGTAGTTGAAATCCGGACATCTTCAAGTTGCCAAGGTTGAGAAACACTGCTCTAACCCTATTGTCTTAAAATAGTATAGAATTTAGAAGGTGTTTTTCCATTCTCTCCACCACCTGACAAAGGGCTTACCTGGGCTTCTGCAGAAGATATGGATTGCAATATTTGTACCCTGTCATCTTCCAAGACCTCAACTGTAAAAGAGAAGTATAATTAAAGCTATTGTGCAGGAAAGCATTCTTTCTTTCACTCACATGGATAGTATCACCTTAAATCAGTGTTTCTCAACCTTGGGAACTTTTAAGGTACATGGAGTTCAACTCTCGGACTTCCCCAGCCAAAATAAAAGAAATATTTTATCCAAAAAGATAATATTGTGCCTACAAACAGCACAACATATTAGGTCCACTGTAATACAACCACCCATCCATCACAGTACAATAAAGATCTGTTTAATAGGATACGTTTGAAATTATGTTTTTATAGAGAAGGAGAAGGTTTTTTTTCCCTCTTGTATTGCATTTTAAGTTTCACATTAGATGGCACCCATGAGATCAAACCCAGGCCTTTAGAGACAAATATAATTACAATTCTGGGTACTTGAGAGACCGCCTCCTGCCAATTACCTCCTTACGACCTATTAGATCACACAGATTAGGCCTCCTCCGAATTCCATCCGCCAGTCAGTGTCGACTGGCAACTACGCGGAGGAGAGCCTTTTCAGTAGTAGCTCCGACCCTTTGGAACGATCTCCCCGTGGAGATTCATACCCTCACCACCCTTCAGACCTTCCGCACAGCCCTCAAGATCTGGCTATCCCGTCAGGCCTGGGGTTAAAGATTATAATCCGTCCCCTCCCGAATGATGAATGAATGTTGCTTCTATTTTTAATTATGTACCGTCTTCATATGTCATTGTGTGTACTCCCCTCCCTATACGTTGTAAGCCGCCCTGAGTCCCCTCAGGGAAAAGGGCGGCCTATAAATAAATTTATCTATAATTTATCTTTATCTAC
The DNA here is from genome assembly GCF_051295495.1 of Thamnophis sirtalis. Lineage (NCBI taxonomy): Eukaryota > Metazoa > Chordata > Lepidosauria > Squamata > Natricidae > Thamnophis > Thamnophis sirtalis. The sequence goes on from NW_028261387.1 coordinate 10,901,872, forward strand.
AATTCTGCTTTTTTCTTCTTCTATATAGCTCTTTTTCTTTGTTCCAATTTGCAATAACTGCCCCTTCAAAATACACATAAGGTATTTGGGAGGAAAAATCCTTCCTGACATTTGTTGCATTGCAAAAATAAAACACTGGCCATAATGGCTATGGATGCATTCATCTGAAAAACTGGCATAGTGCCTCATGTATATGTATATGTATATGTATATGTATATGTATATGTATATGTATATGTATATGTATATGTATATGTATACACACAGATATATAATTATTGTTATTAAGTGTGGCTATAGGAGAAAGAATACTTGTGCACTTAACTGCAACTTAAAACCTGCCTTTTCTTAGCATGTCAATGCAGCCATTTTATATGGCATTCTTTGAATATCAGCACAATGCTATTTTCTGTACTAACTGTCGAAATGACCCAGCATTATAGTTTTCTAGCAGGAGGGGTTGAATTGGTATTTCTCTTTCACCTCCCCACCTGAAAATACTATTTGGATTCCAAAATGCTATTTTTCTCTTTTTACAGAAGCCAAACAATGACATTCTCTAGGTCTATCTGAATAGCAATAGGACAAAGAGGCGGGATTCCCTCCCCTAACTTTTATATCATGATTATTGTGTTTTGCGGCATTGCAAGTTTGTAATTAAGAACATATTTTTTGTTCATATGCACAGCAAAACTTCACCTTGCTAAAATTAACAATTCAGTACTTTAAGAAACAGTAAGTGTAAGTCTTGGTGTTACAAGGCAACCAAGTTCAATGATTAAAATATTGAGCTGTCTATTATAGCAATAGCAGTTAGACTTATATACCGCTTCATAGGGCTTTCAGCCCTCTCTAAGCGGTTTACAGAGTCAGCATATTGCCCCCACAATCTGGGTCCTCATTTCACCCACCTCGGAAGGATGGAAGGCTGAGTCAACCTTGAGCCGGTGAGATTTGAACCACCGAACTGCACATAGCAGTCAGCTGAAGTGGCCTGCAGTACTGCACTCTAACCACTGCGCCACCTCGGCTCTATTATTTCTGTGACTTGTATAGGAATGTGTCACGGGGAAAAAGTGTATGAAATAATCATGAACAGCAAAATCCAAGATCTTCCAGAAAGCCATTCCCGCCCTGCCGAAACAAAAAAGTAAAAACCCCACCCAAAAAGTGTTTGTTTGTTTTTTGCAACTTGATTATTCTCCGTGCAAACCTTTGCGGATGAGGCAGTAGCCATGTAACTCCAGAAGCACATCAATTCCAACATGCCAAGCTACAAATCCAATCATTGCGTACGTATCCCAAGGAGGAAGGTTGAGAGCTGGCAAGTCCATTCCCAGGAACATTGTTACCACTAGTTAAGAACAAGACCAAATTTAGACTCTCTTTGTTGGAGGCGTTCAAAAAGTACTGTGCAGCAAAACATTCGTTCAAATCTTTTGTAGAGAGGGAGTCATGGAGTATTTGGGGCATACTGGCTTGTTTCCTGGGGGAACTTTACATCCTCTCCACTTCAATAGGTTGTGCTGCAGAGCCATTAAAATCAAGAGAACCCCCAACATTTTTTACCACCAGCCCAGGGGTGGGTTTCAACCGGTTCGCGGCGGTCCCCGTGAACCGGTTGGTCGGCGAACCCGGAAGTAAGTAACTTCCGGGAACAGCGAAGGGCCCACCCGCCCGCCCGCGCTCCTTACCGGTCTTTGAAGGCTTCTGCGCTTCCACGCAGGCGCATGGCACATACAGCACCTGTGCGATTCTCCGCAAGCAGCTGGATGGCACATACAGCGCCTGTGCGAGTCTCCGCGAGCAGCTGGAGCATCGCGCAGGCGCTAAGACGCATGCGTGAACTGCACGCGTGCACGAGGATGCCGCCGGCCCCGTTCCAACCGAACCGGTTGGAACGGGATTAGCAACCCACCCCTGCACCAGCCCCACATAAAAGCTCGGGAGCTTTTGTGGGCATTCTCACAAACTTGTTCCCACCATCACGTTGACCAGGATACTCTGCGTCTTCTCTGGCTTCTCTTTTTGTTTGAGGCACTTGAGCTGATTTATTCATTTGAGCTGAACCCCAATTTCTGCTCAGACACAGAGTTCCAAGTCCTCTGCTGTTTTTTATTTTCTAAGAATATCTTTAAAGTATATGTGAGGCCCAGAAGCATTGCTGTAAATGAAGATTATGCCTGGCAGCTGTATTTTGCAGGCTGTATTTTTCCTATGCTTTAAACAATTGAAATGCACTACTATACATGGGGCTGCCCCTGAAAAGTGTTCGGAGACTACAATTGGTCCAGAATGCAGCCGCGCAAGCGATATCGGGTGTACCTAGATACACCCATGTCACACCTATCCTCCGCGAGCTGCACTGGCTCCCTATCGGTCTCCGAACGGACTTCAAGGTGCTGGTTATCACCTTTAAAGCCCTACATGGCCTAGAACCCAGATATCTGCGAGACCGCCTCCTGCCACATACCTCCCAACGGCCGATAAGATCTCACAGGATGGGCCTTCTCCGGGTGCCATCGACCGGACAATGCCGGCTGGCGACTCCTCAGGGGAGGGCCTTCTATGTAGCTGCTCCAGTCCTGTGGAATGATCTATCCCCAGAGATTCGGACCCTTCCCACTCTCTCGGCCTTCCGAAAGGCCACAAAAACCTGGCTATTCCGGCAGGCCTGGGGCTGTTGACCTCACAAATGAGGTCCAGCCCCACTTAGATTGAGTGTATGATGTGTTGCTTTTTTAATCTGTTCTTTCTCTTTCTTTATTTTTAACTTTTTATCTTTTTAGTCCTGTATTTTGTAAGCCGCCCGGAGTCCTTCGGGATTGGGCGGCATATAAATTCATTAAATTTACAAATTTACAAATTTTATACTATACTTTTACAGATGTAGTTGGATTACAACCAGAAGAGCGAAATCCCATATATCAGTGATGGTTAACCTTTTCGACATCGACTGGTGCGCTGGAGCACCGGAACCCAGAAAAGAGCAGCTGGCTGGTGCGCATGCGCACAGTGGTGAACTTCTTTTCTGGGTTCTGGCATACGCATGCGCACCAGCCAGCTGGTCTTCGCACAAAGACCAGCTGGCCGGAACCCAGAAGAGAGTAGCTATCCAGTACGCATGCACACCGGACCAGCTGACTGGCGCGTATGCGTGTGCCAGAACCTGGAAGAGAGCAACTGGCCGGTGCATGTGCCCACAGAGAAGACTCTGTGTGCCACCTCTGGCACACGTGCGATAGGTTCGCCATTATGAGCGTATATCCATTTCATGCCACAGTAGCGTTTTGCAAACTGGTGCCTGCTAGATATGTTGAAGGCAACTCTCTGAATTCTGAGATTATGCGGAATGGAGAGTAGTCAGAGAGTAGACTTTCCACATCTGGAAAGCAAAAGGCTGCATTAGAGGAATTTCAAGCAGTCAGCAGAGAGCAGAAAAGTGGCTTTTTCCTCTTAGGGCAGTGGTTCCCAAACTTGGCAACTTTAAGACTTGTGGACTTCAACTCCCAGAATTCTCCAGCCAGCTCTGCTCTGCTGTCTGGAGAATTCTGGGAGTTGAAGTCCACAAGTCTTAAAGTTGCCAAGTTTGGGAACCACTGTCTTAGGTGACATGCAGCTGTACATTGAAGAGTTAAGACAGGAAACTCACCGGCTAATATTCTAGCAGTTGTGCCAGCGCTCCAGTGTAACCAGCTGAAAATCTGCCTTCTGTCCCCAGAAAGGAAAGAAGAAATCATTTCTCGTTTCAAAGGAAGGAGAAAGAAAAGGAGAACGCAAATGTATTATGCATTTTCATTTAAACATTTTTTACAAGCTAGGAAAATTAGAGTCTGCAGAAGATCTTTGGAGGTTTGCAAGGGCTAATTTCCTAAGATAAAAGACAGAGAATAATTGATTGATTGATTGATTGATTGATTATATTTATATGCCGCCCTTTTCCCCAAGGGGACTCAGGGTGGCTCACAATTCAATCAGGGAAGGGGGTACAGACGGGGGGATAAAAAAGATGAGACATAACAATACAAAATTTAAAAACACACAACAACCATACCATTCGAGAAGGGGGGCAAAACTCTTTAGCCCCAGGCCTGTCGGAACAGCCAGGTTTTAAGGGCTTTGCGGAAGGCCTGGAGGGTGGTTAGGGTTCGAATCTCCACGGGGAGCTCGTTCCAGAGGGTCGGAGCAGCCACAGAGAAGGCTCTCCTCCGGGTAGTCGCCAGTCGGCATTGGCTGGCGGATGGAATTCGGAGGAGGCCTAATCTGTGGGATCTGATCGGTCTATTGGAAGTAGACCACATAAGGTACTTCCACATGTGTTAAATGAAGTTCCTATATTTCCCGACCTGCAGGTCCAAACTGGCCAATATCAATATTTGGCTGATAATTCTAGAAGGCACAGTTTGGCATTTAAAGGATACTAAGTTAAATGATCACTTAAATCTTCCAATAGCCGACTAACAATTTTGTTAAGAAACATTTGAGCCATTAAGAGTACAGTACAAAATCAGAATACCTTGGTGCTTGTTGGGGAGGTCTGAACGCTGCCATAAGAGGCTGAAAAAGTGCCAGAGCCATCACAGTGGAGCCAAAATAGGAGTGAAAACCTGCTTGCTATATTTTTTTTAAAAAAAATAATGTTAGTTATAATTAGGCTTTTTACGTATTTTGTTTCTTTAAAACAGTGTTTCTCAACCTTGGCAACTTGAAGATGTCTGGACTTCAACTCCCAGAATTCTTCAAGTTGCCAAGGTTGAGAAACACTGCTTTAAAAGATTTACTGTATATAGCTATATGTTACAAAGCATAACCCTGGAGAGCTTAGAAATAATAATAATAAAAAAAACATAAAAAACATAAAACCAACATAAACACCCCAAACAAACCCCAAAATAACTCATGATCTTCAAAGATTTAGAGAAGATCAAGAAGGTAGGGATCATCGGGATCCCAAGGATGTTCCAAACTTGGCAAGCAGCACAATCATTTTCTTCTTTTACAACACACACATCACACCACTAAACTTTGGATGGGCTAATTTATAAAGGACAATTTCCCATGTATAGAATCCAAGGGATAATGTTTGTAATAAAATCTCTTTTGAAATTGGGAGTTAGGGTTAGGGTTAGGGTTAGGGTTAGGGTTAGGGTTAGGGTTAGGGTTAGGGTTAGGGTTAGGGTTAGGGTTAGGGTTAGGGACCAAGAAATTCCAGTTAGCCTATGCTTAAGATCAGAAATGATTTAAATTGTTTAAAGTTAGTTCAGCAAGAAGAAGCTAAGGTCAATGTAGAATGTCATTAATTTCTTTATTTCTTTTTTCTCAATAGATTTTAGACTGTGTTTGTTAAAAATCCATACCGTGTACGGGTTCTGGGAAGTCGGGGGGGGAAGGAGGAGGGGGGGTTGGGGGGTGGAGGGAGGGAGGGGCATACAAAAAAATTGTACTTCGATGTTTTAATGATTGACGAATGATGAAATATTTGTGTTTTAAAAGAAATAAAACCTTTGAATTAAAAAGAAATTGGGAGTTAGCTTTTCTGTATAGTATCATAAAAACAATAAAGCACAAAAGATAACATTACAATTATAACATTAGAGCCAAGGTGGCGCAGTGGTTAAATGCAGCACTGCAGGCTACTGCTAGATCAGCAGTTCAGCGGTTCAAATCTCACCGGCTCAGGGTTGACTCAGCCTTCCATCCTTCCGAGGTGGGTAAAATGAGGACCCAGATTGTTGGGGGCAATATGCTGACTCTCTGTAAACCGCTTAGAGAGGCCTGAAAGGCCTATGAAGCGGTATATAAGTCTACTGCTATTACAAACAAATCCTTGACAGTGAACTCTGGAGAAACGTGGAAACATTTCAAGAGTCTACAGTCCTTGAAACACCACAAGGCTGGTGTATATTTAATCTCCTAGGATAGATCGTGTATCAGCTTGGTTTCACGACACTAATTCTACTTGGGTAATACGTATCTGCTTCCCTATACAACACGCAATTGTAAAAGGTATTTTTGTTTTCCCAGAGCTATAAAATTCAGATATTTTCCAGTTTCATTCTCTAACCTTAACTACATTAGTACTATTCTGAGTTAATTCTCAAAGTACTATTGTTAGGAATATAGTCTTGACAGTTGGGTTAACAATATATGAACCATGATGATAGTGCTGTACCTTTAAGTACTGCTGTCAATGTGATTGGTTGCTGTTTCCTCAAGTGGCCATAAGATGGAGCCAGAACGACTATTAGCTCTCTGTTTGTTAGATGCCAAGCGTTGGATACTGGTTGTAGATGTGACTGTAGATGTGTCGTGTATTGCTCAGTAAATTGAATTACTGTGAGTTTTACTGTTAGCGACTTTGTGTGCTGAACTGATTATATGATACTGGACTGTGTTTGATGGATCACCCCTTAACTGAGAACGTTGATGACTGACTGGCTTAACCGTGTATGAATTGGACTCTGCATGCTTCTATTTCCACAGAAGTAAAATACTATCTGTTTTTACAATTCAGTGTCCCCGTATGCTGGTTTATGCATTCTACTCCACCATTCTCACTACGCTTCTCTGCATGCGCTCGTTCTCCTAACGGGGAGCTTACCTAACAACTATCATAACGGCATCCTAGTCATAAATACATTTTTCTTGCTTTTGTAAAAGATGATGGTCCTCTGAAGCAAGTTGCAAGTGAACATTGAAGCCTACAAAGTACTTATATTGCCATATACCTTCATGTAGTCAAATTCTTTGCCACATAATTGAATTTTGCTCACTCACATATTGTATACACTCAGAGGAAAAGATGATGTCATTATAGAATACTGTCTTGTATTTAAATGGGATGAGGACAGAATACCAAGCCCTTGAAATAAGATTTAAATGATTGTTAGATTTTTAAGCAGTTAAATCTATATTAATCTCATCACTTACTTTATTCCAGCCTCCTCGATATATAAAAGGAAGAACAAAAGATATGCTTGTGACCAACACTGTTATCATCATCAAGGAACGATGGATCTAGAAAAAGTTATATTCAAAAACATTAACATTAAGAGATGCTAAAGAGCAGCCTGTTACACATACTCGTTTACCAAGAAGGTTTGGCAGAAAATTCATCGGTTAAGAATAGAACAACAAGTAAACTCTGGTGTAAGGCCTTTTGTAAGGCTTTAAAAAGTTGTACTCAGGCCCGGGCCTTAGAATGTATTAATTTCCTAAATTTACTTTTAGTTGGTTCTCTATCTCAGCAGCTGAATGCATTTATTTTTGGAGGTTTTATTGTTTTTAGTTGCTTTAACTGTTTTATAGTTTTAGAATTGTGAAGTCACCAGAATCATTTGGCTGAGATAAGCAGCTTAGAAATTGCATGGATAAATGAATAAAAATAAGAGTAAAACTTTGCTAAACATATTTTGTATACACCAAAAAGACACTCCAAAATTCATTTTTTCCCCACCTGAAACCAAATCTCTTCTCCAAACAGTAGAGTATGAGGCCAGACAGACTTGAAAAAACGGGCAACAATCACCCCTATGCTAACTGCGGTTATCCATCCAACAAACATTAGGGCACCTGAAAGGAAAAAAAATACCAGACACTTACTAATGACTTGAGTTCAGAGCTAAGAAGCCCAATGTCAGCATTCCTAGTATCATGTAGAATTAAATCAGAGTCCAAGGCAAAACAATCCTTAAGGTTCCAATTTAATAAAGCAGACATCTTAGGCACATCTGTGTTAATCCCAATACTGGAAATGGCATCAGAATTCCACCTAGTTAAAGGTTCATGATCTTGTCCCCACACCCACAATCCATCACATGGTTCAATCTTCTTCTTCCACGCTGGCATCCACACCCAGCTGCTTCCAGTCAGGTGTGAAGGTACAGAGACAAAGGATGACCTTGGCTTCTAGTAAAGAATGATAACAATACATTCCACAATCTCACTCCTGTCTATTCCCCCCTCCCATCAACTATACTAAAGAAACAGCATAATGAAATAAGAGAAAGTGTGGCAGGCCAAAATTCTAAAAGGAATATAAATGCAGGCCTGACACCCTTGATCTTAAAAGTAAGCTTCCATTTTATTTCAGAGACAGAGAAGAGCAAAAGACTGTACTCAAGCTATTTTAGCTGCCTTCTGCCCTTATTTATTCTATTGCAAGCTAATCTTTGCACCGTATTTTGTTGGCAGAATTTGAATACCCACAAGATGTCCAAATGGCCAAAAAGATATTTCTTTGGAAATATCTTAGAAACACCTTACTTTGGAACTGAAGACAAAATAAAATAATCAAATCTTGTGAGCAGTTCGATTCTCACCAGGCTCAAGGTTGACTCAGCCTTCCATCCTTCCAAGATGGGTAAAATGGGGAGCCAGACTGTTGGGGAAGATATGCTGAGTCTGTAAACCACTTAGAGAGGGCTGTAAAAGCACTGTGAAGCAGTATATAAGTCTATTACCATCGCTATTATAGTGTTTCACAAATTTATAAAAATTAAACTTGCCGTGCATTTTGATCAGGAATGGAGAGCGGGATCCTCCGATATCTTTTAATGGACCGAGAATGTTGTATTTTCCATTTGTAATCAGAGGCTGTTGTTGGTGTTTGTAGATTTCACCTTCTGTATCGGGGTGGGGAGGGGGCGAGAGAATAATAGATTATGCACTACCAGCAAAGGAAGAGTAAATAACATTATCTCCATGGGTGAAGACTTCAGAACATAGATTCTGTTTGCTTCAGAGACTGGTTTGTCTACGCAGTTCCAATTTGCTACTCAAAGTCAACCCCTCAAATGCTTCTAGGTGAAAATTAGCATTTCAGTGCATTCCATGTGTTGATATAATATTGATCCTTTGCCATGGATAAATTAACAACACTATGCAATAATATCATAATCATCAGTATGCTGTTTATCTCTGCTGTGAACCATTTAGGTGGTGCTATGAATTTAGGTGGCCCTGTCTCAATCCCTCACACACAATCACACACCCCATGTGGACAACTCAATGCACTCTACAGGAGGCTGCCCTTGAAAAGTATTGGAAACTTCAGCTAGTGCAGAATGCAGCTATGTGAGTGGTTATTGTGCACTCCTCATTCACCACAAGCTACACTTCTACCGAGGTAGAAGCTACACTGAGCCGAGGTGGCGCAGTGGTTAAATGCAGCACTGCAGGCTACTGCTAGATCAGCAGTTCAGCGGTTCAAATCTCACCGGCTCAGGGTTGACTCAGCCTTCCATCCTTCCGAGGTGGGTAAAATGAGGACCCAGATTGTTGGGGGCAATATGCTGACTCTCTGTAAACCGCTTAGAGAGGGCTGAAAGCCCTATGAAGCGGTATATAAGTCTACTGCTATTGCTATTGCTACTCTGCAAGTTGCATTGGTTACTGATTTGTTTCTGGATTCAATTCAAGGTGCTGGTGATGACCCTTTATAGTGCAGGGTTACTTGAAGGACCACCTCTCTCTGACAATACAATACCCGTCTACATCTAATAAAGGTATGCTCTATGTTGCACCAGGGACGCGGTGGCTCAGTGGCTAAGATGCTGAGCTTGTCAAACAAAAAGGTTGGCAGTTTGGCGGTTCGAATCCCTAGCGCTGCGTAATGGAATGCGTTCCCGTTACTTGTCCCAGCTTCTGCCAACCTAGCAGTTCGAAAGCATGTAAAAATGCAAGTAGAAAAATAGGAACCACCTTTGGTGGGAAGGTAACAGCGATCCGTGTGCTTTCGGCATGACCATGGAGAAATCTTTGGACAGTGTTGACTCTTCGGCTTTGAAGCGGAGATGAGTACCGCCCTCTAGAGTCAGGAACAACTAGCACATATGTGCAAGGGGAACCTTTAGCTTTATGTTGCACCTACTAGGGATGTCATCTGGTGGGGCCCAGGAAAAGATCTTTTCTGTTGTGTTCCATCCTTTGGAATATTATCCCCCTAGATTAGCCCTGATCCTACTGGCAATGCATAGGACCCAGTGGTGGGATTCAAATAATTTAACAACCGGTTCTCTGCCCTAATGACCAGCTGGGTAGGCGTGGCTCAGTGGTCAAGAGAGTGGGTTGGCATGGCCAACTCAACGTCACTCACATCGATGAGCACTTCGCTTTAGCTGTTACAATGGAATAAGGGTTAACTGGAGAGGCAGTTTCTGCAAGCAGGACAATGAAGATGAGGCTAGAAACAACACCAGAATGTTTCCTTCCTGCCTTCCCTACAGAATTAGCCCTGAAAAGTGGAAAAAAACCAAAAGGAGATTTCTTCCAACAACCGGTTCTCCCAACTGCTTAGAAAGTTAACAGCCGGTTCTCCCGAATAGGTGCGAACTGGCTGAATCCCACCACTGATAGGACCTTAGAAACTTGATTTTGCTATCGGTGTGGGGAACTGAGTATGGATAGTGCCCATACAGTGGCTATGTTGATTATTGTTGATGGATTTTGGTGTGATGTGACTATGCACTGTGTTATTACATGGTGTTTATATTGTTCTTACCACTTAAAGGGTGGGTTTTTTGTATTGTTTGGGGTTTTTTTTATATTGCTTTTAACTGCTCTGAGCCACCCAGAGTATTCTGTTTAAAATGAATGGCTATATGAATTGAAGTAATACATAAATATAATCGTGACATCAGAATCTCCCTTATAGCTAAGATTTACTTTCCAAATGTGTTAATTGTTCTTACCGCTTAAAGGGTGGGGTTTTTACGAGCCGAGGTGGCGCAGTGGTTAAATGCAGCACTGCAGGCTACTTCAGCTGACTGCAGTTCTGCAGTTCGGCGGTTCAAATCTCACCAGCTCAGGGTTGACTCAGCCTTCCATCCTTCCGAGGTGGGTAAAATGAGGACCCGGATTGTTGTTGGGGGCAATATGCTGACTCTGTAAACCACTTAGAGAGGGCTGAAAGCCCTATGAAGCGGTATATAAGTCTAACTGCTATTGCTATTGTATTGTTTGGGTTTTTTTATATTGCTTTTAACTGCTCTGAGCCACCCAGAATATTCTGTTTGAAATGAATGGCTATATGAATTGAAGTAATACATAAATATAATCGTGACATCAGAATCTCCCTTATGGCTAAAATTTACTTTCCAAATGTGTTAATTTACAACTCTCAGTTTAATTTGCCAGTATAATAAAAATGCTGTTTGGGAATGATGAGAGTCATTTACCACTGCTGGAAAGCAGCAATGCAGGTTAAATTGCTTGGGCCTTTCTTAAAAATGTAGCATGAAGACTTGTATGAAATTTCCATTGCTATTCATATTGTGAATCTGCCATATCTGTACCTATTATTAAGGCTCTTCCACAATCCCATTAAGATTAATCATGAATCCAAAATTATTTTTTCCTTCTCCAACCCAACAGGTGAAGACCAAGTAATGCTTGGAATTCAACATGAAAAATATGCCTGGTGTGAAACTTAATTTAATGTTCAGGCAGATTTTTCTTCCCTACAGTCATAAACTTTTTACCTGTACTGATTTCACCATCAGCCAGAAATATGTAATAGTTTGCATCCAGATTATATCTTCCTGTAGAAGCTGGGAGGTGAATTTTTCTTCTGAAAGCACACTGGATAAGGCCATCAGCCAGTCTCCAAGTTATATTCTCCAAAGCATTCTAAGAAACAAGCAATGCAGATTTAACTTTTGTATCTCAAAAGATAAAACATCACTTATATTGTGCCGTGGTGGCGCAGTGGTTAAATGCAGCACTGCAGGCTACTTCAGCTGATTGCTAGTTCGGCAGTTCGGCTGTTCAAATCTCACCGGCTCAAGGTTGACTCAGCCTTCCATCCTTTCGAGGTGGGTAAAATGAGGACCCGGATTGTTGGGGGCAATATGCTGACTCTGTAAACCGCTTAGAGAGGGCTGAAAGCCCTATGAAGCGGTATATAAGTCTAACTGCTATTGCTATTGCTATTGCTATTGTGACTACTTCTGTCAAAAGCTTATCAGGTACTTATTAAAGAAGTAACATACCAAACCCAAACATGTTTAATTAGCTGAATTTTACGAAGCAGATAAGAAATATTTAGCAAGACTAGTCATGGCTGCTTCCCATTATAAGTTTAGTGACCTTCTCAAATGTCTTCAGAACCATCATCCTGGCTTACAAAAACTTCAATGCTTTTGAAAACTAAAAGGCCAACCTCTAACTAGACTGGTCATTTTTCGGCAGCCACTTTGGGGCTTCCTAACCCTATTGATCACATAATTAAACAAAAACTGAATCCTTCAAATAAAGCCCGATATTCAATCATTCAAAGGACCCTTGAAACTTCAAATTACATTCCAATTAACTTGGTTATCATGTAGCATCTTTACTGGTTTTCGACATTACCAGTAAAAACAGGTATATGCTGAACTTGTCAGGAATGAGGCAATGGTTTCTCTAATATTTATTGTTGCAAAAATGAAGACAGTTGAACACAAACACCTTGATTCAACTAGGAACCTAAAATGTTGATAGTGCACATGTAATTTTTCCCCTGAGACATACTAATCTGTGCATAGAATAACAACAACCCTATCTACATTCTGTAGATTCAGAAACATAATAATTACATAGAACAACTGTATACAGACACATTTAAGTTTAGAATTCTCCGTTACATAGTACTGTTCAAAATGCATAAAAATAACTCTGCAGAGGAGAGCCAGAAACAGGATAAAGTTTCCTAAAGTGCAACCCCTTTAAACAGCTTCTTTTAACTTTTGCAGTTTTCCATCACATAAGAGGATTTCATACAGAAGTCCGGATTCTGTATGACAAAATGGGACAAAATCAAAGGTCTCCGTGGATTTTGTTACTTATCTTGACCTGTCTGTTTGTATTGTGCAAGGTATTTTGAAACAAGGGCATTCAGAGTTCAACCCTGTAATAACATGAAATTACAGTACCTTCGAGTTAAAGTCTGGATAAGATCGCCCAACCAGGGCAGCTGTCCTCATGTTAACAGAATAAACTTCACTAATGCAAAAATATGCATCATCACCACCACCCTGGAATGACAAGAGATTATTAAACTGTTTTTCCACTTTACTTTGCAAGTCTATACAACCCATATTCAAATTTAGAGTAGGTTAATAACTAAATGCAGCCTTCCCAAATGGTATTCTCTAAACATGTTACATTAGGCACAGACTTAACATGCTAGATGTGGTTTAGTCATTTCATAAATTGGTAATTTTCATTTTTCTTTCTTTCTACCCATGGCCATATACGTGTGTGTGTGTGTGTGTGTGTGTGTGTGTGTGTGTGTGTATGTATGTGTATATATATATATATATATATATATATATATATATATATATATGTGTGTGTGTGTGTGTGTGTGTGTGTGTGTGTGTGTGTGTGTGTGTATGTATATGTATATGTATATGTATATGTATATGTATATGTATATGTATATGTATGTATATATATATGTATGTATGTATGTATGTATGTGTGTATGTATGTGTATATGTATGTGTATGTGTATATGTATATGTATATGTATATGTATATGTATATGTATATGTATATGTATATGTATATGTATATGTATATGTATATGTCAAATCTACCGAACCGGTTAGAAGAGGTTCCACCAGTGGACCCGGAAAACAGGCCACACTTACAGAAAAGGTTCCAAATTTTTTTGAAACCCACCACTGGTCCTTGGATATGATTATTCTCCACTATCATGCTCATATTTATAAAACTCAGTGCCTCTGTGAAAGGTAAGGATGACTACTGCGTTTGTGGTGCAATCAGAACATTGCGTGTGTTGAAGTTGTTTTAACGCAAACCAAAGATGCCTTTTAAAAAACAAGTTTACATCATATTCTTATACATGCCAGTGCTGTGTGTGAGGTAATTTAAGGTGGTTCTGACAATTATCGTCGGCATCTTCATATCCGGTCACATGGGCGGCAAGCCACTCCCATCCGGTCACATGGGCGGCAAGCCACTCCCATAAAGGAGGCCACACCCGCAGAGTACGTTCGAACAATTTTTGAAACCCACCATATATATATATATGCTGCTTTTGGCAATATAGCACTTCTTGTGACCTTCATAACTGCATTGTGCAAGTATGATTCTAACAAAGGCTTGGATTTTGAGAACAATGAGAATTGTACATTAATCTACAAGCATTGCTAATTGTAAATTAATCTGGAAGGTATCAGGATGGAGAAGGGTGAGCTAGAGATACATCTCATTGATGTTTTATTTAGTAGACTCAAGGCTATGAGAATCATTACATTTCACCTCAAAGCTCATATATTGTTGGCTGAAACATCTGGTAGAACATAATGCAGGGTTTCATTAAAATAGTTTAGGGACAGGTTCATAAGAAATGAGCCTTAAATAAATATGTACCATTGGCCCAATAAAAAAGAGAGCATGACAGAAATTATGCAACATTTATCCTATTATCGAGGATTAAGAGTTTTCTCAGACTTTGGATGTTAATACACGAACTCCCATAATTGCCTGGGAATTCTCTCTCCCCTATATTTTCAAATGTCAAAATCTCACTGCAAGATTTCCAATAAGAATGCTAGAATCTGAGATTTCATGATTGTACAAGATTTTGACCACTTTTAATGTGCTTATTTAAGTTAGACAGAATGCAGCTAGAAGGCTGGGCTAATCTTTTTTTCTTTTTACTATCCCTGCTACAAGCTACGTCAGAAAAACATTACATATCATGGGCAGTTTAATAAACAAATTCATATAAGGAAAGATTTTGATGAACCCACCTCAGTGCTCATGTACACTATAGAAATTACCCAAGTTAACACCATAATAAACGACCATAGGAGTGGCCTCAATGGGTGCTGCCATTTTTCCAGGTGTCATACTAACCATCCATTGATCATGAGACAAGGCAAAGGCAATATAGCCTTCACTGGGACCACTCATTTCAATCCATACTGAGTCATTATCTTGCTTGAAGGAGAGAAAGAAGCAATTGTTGGCTTTAGGGTCACAACGTGTTGGATTTCTCACACAGAACTTGTGATCTCCGCAATCGGAAGAATTGAACTAAGGAGACAAAAAGCAAGGTTGTATTACTCCACATAACCACTGCTTGAGAAATGGGGCATTTCCAGAGCATCAGTAACTCACTTATAAGATACCACAGTTTACTGATTAAAAATTGTGCCCCAAAATACCTTCGTGGCTCTTGGCACAAGAACCATTTTATAGATGACAAATAGCAGGCAAACACAAATGCCTGGTTCACCGACAAAAGGGCGAACGACAAAACCGCACCCGACTAAACCGCGGTGACAAAACCGCGTGTTCTAAAGCACTCCGACGAATGAGCGCTGAATCACGCCGACAACAGCGTGGCGACAGAAGCGCGCTGTAAAACTAAACCTAACCCTAACCCTAAACCTAACCCTAAACGTAATGCTAACCCTAAACCTAAACGTAACGCTAAACCTAACCTTAAACCTAACCCTAAACCTAACCCTAAACCTAACCCTAAACCTAACCCTAAACCTAACCCTAAACCTAACCCTAAACCTAACCCTAAACCTAACCCTAAACCTAACCCTTACCTTGTTAAATCGGCTTTCTGTCGACGCGCTGTTGTAAAGCGGCCTTCTGTCTCCGCGCTGTTGTCGCCGCGCTGTTGTTGGCGCGTTATGTCACGATTTTAGCGACGCGGTTTAGTCGGGCGCAGTTTTGTCGTTCGCCCTTTTGTTGGGTCATGCAAATGCCTAACTAATCACACGATACTAGAATCTTGTTAAGGGGAAAGTAAAATAAAATCAAGAGGAAAAACTGGTGGCTGAGGGATACCGTTGTCAATGGTGTTCTTACAATATTAGAAAGAGTTCAAGTAGATAAATAAGTTTATCATTTCATAAGACCGGATTTGAAACAGAATTGTATGCAGATGATGAACATGTAACTGCTAAAAGATATAAAGTTTTCTTGAATTTTGAAATAAGAAAAAGTGAAAATGTATGATACAATGAGCTAAACATTTGATTCTACATTTATTTATATTTCATGTTTCTAGATGGCCCACCTTCCTCAAGGAGGGGCTCTGAACAGTGTACAGTATAATCAACATATAAAATAGCACATAAAATTAACAATAAAACATTAAGACTAATTTAGGATTATACATTTAAAAAATTGTAAGATTACAATATAAAATTCTCTTTCAAAGAAAGAAAAATAAGAATTTCAAGATTATATTGATGTATTATAATAATATATTAGTACCGTACTTGGAAAATGGAAAGTATTACTTTATATATTTTTTATCTTCTATTTTTCTTTTTTCTTTTCTTGCACTTTTAGCTTTTTTTTTTCCTCCCGTATTTTATATTAATTTGTATTAGTTTGTAATCTTCCTTTTCAAAAATGGAAATATAAAATTATATTTTGAAAAATAGAAACTGAATGTAACTTTTTATAATCAGTTTTGTTTTGCTGTTTCGGTTCATTTCTTTTCATACTAAAGCATTTTTAAAGAGTTCATTTTTCTGGCAATTATTATACTCTAACCTCAAATCCACAGTTCTGTTTAAGCCAGATACTTGACATCACAGCAACAGAAGTCTATAATTTGGGATGCACACTACAATTACTGTCCTATCCTAGTCAGACACTTAATTGTACAATACAGATATAGATATTCATTCTGTACAACAATTAAAGGCTTTTTAAATCAATGCAAAGAGCTCTAGTAATTACTAACTCTGTGCAGGTTAAAAATGCACTGGGGCCTATTTTTTTTAAAAGAGGGCAAAATTTTGTTCATTCTTCAAAAAACCTAAAGGAATTTTTTTCAAAAACACCACCATTTTATTTAGACAGCCATGACAGTCATCTTGCCACGTAAATTTAGATAGATAAATAAAGTAGATAAGATAGATGATAGATAGATAGATAGATAGATAGATGATAGATAGATAGATAGATAGATAGATAGATAGATAGATAGATAGATAGATAGATAGATAGATAGATAGATAGATGATAGATGATAGATGATAGATAGATAGATAGATAGATAGATAGATAGATAGATAGATAGATAGATAGATAGATAGATAGATAGATACAGTGGTGGGTTGCAGGCGGTACGCCCCTGTACAGGCGTACCAGTGCCTGCCTGGAGCACCAGTTACCGTTCCAGTATGGGGCTCAGGAGGGCCCACCACTTGCCCGAGCTCCTTACCTGTCTTTAAACTCTTCAGGGCTTCTGCACACGGCGTGTACAGCACCTGCGTGATGCTCTGCCGAGCAGCTGGAGCATCGCGGAGGCGTCGCTGGAAGGTTAGATGCCCACACGCACTGCATATGTGCGCACATTCATGTGGAGGATGCTGGTCCCCGTTGTAACCGTACTGGTTGCAAGGGGATCCGGAAGCCACCACTGGATGGATGGATGGATGGATGGATGGATGGATGGATGGATGGAGATAGATAGATAGATAGATAGATAGATAGATAGATAGATAGATAGATAGATAGATAGATAGACAGACAGACAGACAGACAGACAGACAGACAGACAGACAGACGGCAATAGCAATAGCAATAGCAATAGCAATAGCAATAGCAATAGCAATAGCAATAGCAATAGCAATAGCAATAGCAATAGCAATAGCACTTAGACTTATATACCGCTTCATAGGGCTTTCAGCCCTCTCTAAGCGGTTTACAGAGTCAGCATATCGCTCCCACAGTCTGGGTCCTCATTTCACCCACCTCAGAAGGATGGAAGGCTGAGTCAACCATGAGCCGGTGAGATTAGAACCGCCGAACTGCAGATAACAGTCAGCTGAAGTGGCCTGCAGTGCTGCACCCTAACCACTGCGCCACTTCGGATAGATAGAGTCAATATCTTGGAAATGTGGAAATCACTTCCCATTTAAACCATGAAATTTGAATACACTATATGGACATATGGTTGAAGACTTCAACTGGTCGGGTATGCAGCAGTGTGTCAAGTTCTGAATGCTCTCTCTATATTTTGCCCGTATTACACCTCTGCTGTGTGAGAGCTGCACTGGCTTCCAGTTTATTTTGGGGTACAATATAAAATAATAGTTTTCATCTTTAAAGCCCTGCATGGTAGAGACTGTGTTATTTAAGGCATCTCCTCTTCTCAATGACATCTAACCATCCCTCCCATATTGGGCAAGGATGGTTGTGCCCCAGTTCCCCTCTTTTAAATGTTGTCATTTGGTGGCACCTAAAAATCTAGCTCTTTCTGTAATGGCACCTCATATATCGGACAGTCTGCCGTTGAGTTATGGAGGGTCCCTACCATCTCTGCCTTCCAGAAGGTTAAGACCTGGGTTTTCTCTCAGGTGTTGAACTAGGATAGGCGATGAACTCAACATTTCTCTTCTTGAGATGCAGTGTTAGAGTGCCTGATGATAGCTTAGAGCAGTGGTGAACCTTTTTCGCCTCAGGTGCCAAAAGCATGCATGCGCACTATAGCGCATGCTCACGCGCCCACCTCCATAATTTCATGCCCCTGTACCATTCCCCAATTCATGTGTGACACCCTTCCCCCGCTGCCTCACGCATGCACCCACAGCTTTCTTGGAGCTTGGGGAAGGCAAAAATGGCCTTCCCGCCTCCCCCCCGGAGGCCCTCTGTTGGCCGGAAACAGCCCGTTTTCAGACTTCAAGTGGGCCTGGTAGGTCTGTTTTTCATCCTCCCCAGGCTCTAGAGGCTTTCTAGGAGCCTGGGAGGGCAAAAGTGGCAGAAAATCAAGGCCAAAATCAGCAGGCCAGTGCGCGCATGCACGCTGGAGCTGACAGGGCAGCACCTCGTGTGTCCTCAGAAATGGCTCCACGTGCCATAGGTTTGCCATCACGGGCTTAAGAGTTTTAATTTTGTTGTATTTTTATTATTCATATATGTGGCTGTTAGTCACCTAGGGTTTGTTTTATATAACATGAGCAATCATATCAATGTTTAAGTAAATAAAGCAACCGAATATAAAGGAAACCTGAGCATTTTTAAATGTATAGCTAACAAATAAACGCTAAACCTAGAAGTATAAGAGGTAAATAAGTGCCCTAATCATTTTATCAATATTATGATTATGAGATTATGTCACTGCTGGAAAGTACCTATTAAGTATAATTGTTGAAAGTCCGCTAAAATGCTACTGGATATGGCCAACAATATGCATCAAATCAAGTTGAGCCGAGGTGGCGCAGTGGTTAGGGTGCAGTACTGCAGGCCACTTCAGCTGACTGTTATCTGCAGTTCAGCGGTTCAAATCTCACCGGCTCAAGGTTGACTCAGCCTTCCATCCTTCCGAGGTGGGTGAAATGAGGACCCAGACTGTGGGGGTGATATGCTGACTCTGTAAACTGCTTAGAGAGGGCTGAAAGCCCTATGAAGCGGTATATAAGTCTAACTGCTATTGCTATTGCTAAGTTATATTTGCAATTCAGAGTAAAAAGTAATTTGAGCAAAATCTCTACAATCAAAACCTTAAGATATGTTCAATAAAGGCTGGTTGTTGTTTTTTAATGCCTTCAGACTTACTTGAAGGAGAGATGGAAAAAGTCAGACCTCCCTTAGCAGAGAAGTTTATAAGTCTTGGAGCAGCATCTCAAGTTCCTGTCATATTGATCTCTTATTACAGCAGCATAGAGAAAAGATCCTTCCACAAAGCCCTGAACTCCAGTCAGTCCCATCTGGAAACATGTCACCTTTCAAAGAACTTGTTTGCCTATGACATGTACCATTATAGGCTCTAGATAGCACTTTGAATTTTTTCCAGAAACAGATCAATGGCCACATCAATGAACTTTCCAAAAGGAACCATGTATAGAATGCACTACAGTAATTCAAGCAGGATATAATTAAGGCATGCATTGCTCTGGCCAGATCCAATATCTCTAGGAATGCATGCAGTTACACACTAGATTTAGCATGCAAGTATACTTCTAGCTGTCGCTGAAACCGGAGCAAATTCAGGCCTGAACAAGGAGCGTTCCAAAATGCAGATCTGAATCTTTGAGGACCTTGTAACCTTGGCTAGATTGAATATGCTGATCTGAAATTTCCATTAACTTAGGTCAGCGTTCCAAGTATCATGTAGAATTAAATCAGAGTCCAAGGCAAAATGATCCTTAAAGTTCCAATTTAATAAATCAGACATCTTAGCATGTCTGTGAAATCCCAATTCTGGAAATTACATCAGAATCCCACCCAGTTAAAAGTTCATGATCTTGTCCCCACACCCACAATCCATCACATGGTCCAATCTTCTTCTTCCACGCTAGCACCTACGCCCAGCTGCTTCTGGTCAGGTGCAAAGGTGCGGAGACAAAAGATGACCTTGAGTTTCTAGAAAGGAATTTTTTATTTTGAAAACAACACTTTCTACCCCTTGCTATCCCCCCCCCACCTTTAATGAGAGTGTGGCAGACCAAAGATTCTTAAAGGAATGACAACTTATTTATTGGGCTTATGTGCTTCTCCACTACAGATGAATGAGTAGAGATAACAGTACCCAATATTTGTAAATCAAGTTAAACATAAAAATTGCAGTATCTAATAAAAAAGTAAAATCATCATAATAAAAACATTTAAACATGTCAAAACTCTAGACAGCCTCTCCCTGTTTTATTCATTTACTTATATTTAAAAGTTGTATGCTGCATTTCAAAATCATAATTAAATAGGCAATAAAAATCATAATTAAAATACTGAGATAGGATCCCCAAACATCACCCCTTAAAGCCATTCTTCCAGGAACTGCATATAATTTACCAAGATGCCTTAAATATTGTACGCCTCCTAACCAGTCTGAATCTTGACTCAAAAGGGTTTTAAGAAATTCTCTCCATTTCAAATAATTTGGAGCCAAGATAAAACATATATACCTTCCAATCAGTAATTGTTATATACAGAGAAGTTTGGAAGTCATTTTTAAAGATATTTTTCTTTCATGCTTTTTTTGTTACTCGTTTTTATTTTTTACAAACAAATCTTTTATCACCTTTTCCTGTTTCTTCTTCTATGTTTCAGTAGCTTTTAAACTTTTTTGTAAAACTTATTTTAATAGAAAATATTTATTAAGAAAAGATAAATACAACCCAAACAAAAGCTCTTTTGGGAATGCTCCAAAAATTTTAAAACTGGGAAGTGGTCCCAAGAAAAGCAGTTTAAGAAACACTGAACTAGATAATGCATATAATAATTCAAATAGGTTTTTGCAGAAATATTTATTCATGAAATGTATAGACTGCCTCCATACATTAGCAATATCCTAGGTTTTTCTGCTATGTGTAAGAAAATGCAGCAATAAACAATAACAACAATCCATTAACTCATTACTACTTACTGGTTGGCTTAGGGAAGAGACAGGTAAGGATGCTGGAATGGTCCAATTAGTAGACATTATTGTTGTGAAAGGAAGTATACCTGCTTGAGAAATCTTAGGACCAGGGATTTTTACCCAGTAGATAATGTATTTTTGTACAATTGTGAGTCTATGAAGAGACAAAGCCGGTTAGTTAACATTTGAATTGTAAAGATACCCTAACACAGATGTACAATAGCTTTTAAAAAAATGCCAAACTTCCATCTAAATCAACCCAGAAAATCCAGCATTCATTCCTTTAAGGCGGCTACCCATTCCTGAATTATTTAAATTTTAATTCCTAATTAAAAAGTGGTAGGATGATTAATCATACCCAATGACTGACAAAGGCAAAAGTTCCAAAAATTCATACAGATCTACAACAAATGATAAGATTTATTATTAACATTAACATTAACAAGGAAGAAACCATATCTAATCTTTGTGGTCTTTATTCTGCAAATCTTTTGAGTTTCTTAATTGTATTGCAGGTGATCAGTCTAGATACAGAGAAGCTAAACTAATGAAAATCCCCCCCCCAAAGAGGGTGAAAATCTGGGTGCATCTTATACATTGAATACAGCATTTTTGGCCTACTGAAACCCTGCACCCTTTGCAAAAAGGGGCGTGCAGATGGTTTGGGAGGCTTGCAAAGTGCTCCTGGGGGCTGGGGAAGGCAAAGATGAGCAAAAAATGGGGCGTTTTTTCTTGTTTTTGCCCCCCCCCAGCCCCCAGGAGCACTCTGCAAACCTCCCAAAACTCTGCATGCCCCCACTTTTTTGGCAAAAAAATGAGGTGTGCAGATGGTTTGGGAGGTCTGCAGAGTGCAAAAACTTTTCTTTAATTTACCTCTAATTAATTTTAGTCCTTCTTTTCATTAAACTAGACCTAACCAATTCCAGTAACTTTATATATTTTAGCCTCGAGTCCCCTAATCATCTGCACTTTTATTGCACTCTTTCTAGAGTCTCAGCAATTTTTTTTTACATGATGGTAACCAAAGGGGGCCAAAGTATTCCAAGTGTGGCCTTACCAAGGCATTATAAAGTGGTATCAACACTTCATGTGATCTTGATTCTATCCCTGTGTTAATACAGCCTAGAACTGTGTTGGCTTTTTTGGCAGCTGCAGCCCACCGCTGGCTCATATTTAAGTGATGCCATCACAGGGGGTCTGCAAAGGCTTGAAGAAAGGTTATGATTTAAATATTAAGACATGGGGGTCTGTGGCAGGGGTGGGTTTCAACCGGTTCGCGGCGGTCCCTGCGAACCAGTTGGTCGCCGAACCCAGAAGTAAGTAACTTCCGGGAACGGTGAAGGGCGTGCCCGCCTGCCCGCGGTCCTTACCCGGTTTTGACGAGTTCTGCGCTTCCACGCATGCGCAGGATGCCTACAGCGCCTGCGCGATCGTCCAGGAGCAGCTGGAGCATCGCGCAGACGCTAGTACGCATCCGTGCACCGCGCGCGTGCACAAGGACGCTGCCGGCCCTGTTCCAACCGAACCAGTTGGAACGGGGCGAGAAACCCACCCCTGGTCTGTGGCCATGATCCATGCCCACAAAAGGCATTTTAAGGGAGCCCATGGTGAAGAAAGGTTTGAGAACCACTGACCTACGAGGGTTCGACCTTGATTCAGGTTGAGCTGAAGCTCTTGCCTGTTGCTTTGCACAAATAAGACAGGGATTCCTTGCAACGTTGATATGTGAAGACTGAAAGGTCATGTAGGACTTTCTCAACATGACATTCAATTCAGAGATTTGTTTATTTGTATATCTTTCATATTCTACAGGCATACATATTTTGGAAAGGAATATCTCAGAACATCTAAACAGGAAAATTATTTTAATACACTTACAGAAATTGTACTTTCTTTGGCGCATCGCTAGGAGCAATCCAATAAGCATCCATATGGTTTTTCTTAGATTTACTGGTGTGACTAACAGCTGAGTTCTACAAAATACAGAAGTCCCATTTTTAGCAGTATATAATGGCTGGATTCATACATGGCACTTTATCAAGCCACTGTATTAACAATGGCTTTTTGAATAGGCCACAACCACTTGAGTGCCAACAATGCATCAAGTCAGAAAGCAAAAGATATAATGACTTAGTAAAACGTGTGAACCAACTCAATAATTAGGTTTATAGACCGTACTAAATTCCAATCTAACAATTCATGACAACTGGTTCACAAATACCAAGCCATACAAAAATTATGATTTGGTTCAGCATACCATACTGATTAAGCTCATATTTTTGGAATATAAGACGCACCTTTCCCCCCCCCCCAACACCCCAAAAACAGGGTGAAAATCTGGTTGCGTCTTATACATTGAATACAACATTTTTGGCCTCCCAAAACCCCGCCCCCTTCGCAAAAATGGATGTGCATTGGTTTTGGGAGGCCTGCAATTTATAGACCATACTAAATTCAACAACAAGCGAACAACAGGCCATTTTTTGCCCGTTTCTGCCCCCTAACCCACAGGAGCACTCTACAAGCCTCCCAAAGCCTATGCATGCACTATTTTTTTGAAAACAAATGGGGCGTTTTTTGCTCATTTTTGCGCCCTCCCCCCCCACTTCATTTTTCACAAAAAAATGAGGCATGCAGAGGGTTTGGGAGGCCTGCAGAGTGCAAAAACTTTTTTTTAAATTTACCTCTTCAAAACATTGGTGTGTCTTATACTCCAGTGTGTCTTATAGTCCGAAAAATACAGTAACTGATTTGTTTAGCTTAGTATGTTGTACGAATGCAACTTAACAGTTTTTAAAAAACAGAGTTTATTGTTTAGCATTATACATAAACCCAATTGTGACAGGCACATCTTAAAATAAAACAGACAGCTATTAACAGAAATCCAACAAAACACTATGACTTAGCGTGATGTATATCCAATTATTCTGGTGACAAACAACTTTACTGGAACAGCTAAGGTTAATGTACGAGCAATCCCATATGAAAGGCAGTCTGAGTTCATACATCATAAACCATTTAAGGCAATGAATTTATGCACCAGGAGTTTTATTCTGCCTAAAAATGAATTATGTTCTCAGATGATTTACCTCGGCTTTTAATTTTAAAGATTTCAGTGGCTTACTGGTATTATATATTTTAATATTTCATTTTAATGGTTCTTTTATTTGAAGGTGCTTTTACTATTTTATTATATTTTCATATTATAGCCTCTAGCCTACATATTCTCGGGTAAGCCATCCCTACAGAGAGTTGTGTTACTCAGAGAAACCAGCAAATCATGTTTCATTTTAATATCTGCATACCACCTATTTAAAATTTCAGCAATTTGATGATTTATTTGTTATTATCTGAACCCACAAGAAACTCATCAATGTTATCCAATCTGCACAATGCTCTAGAATTTGAATATGTCCATCAGAAAAATATTCTGAAAAAGTTAACTGAGATAAAAAGCATACAAGGAAGGATATACCAAAAACATGGCAATGTAGTGTGCTAACAGCTACTAATTTATTCTGCATCAGATAACCAGCAGAGGGAACCCTAATATTTAAACATAATCTAGAAAGGAAAAATAGTATGTAAGGGAAACTGTATTATTAAAGCATCTTTGGTGTTGATTAATTCCAATACAAAACTGATGCAAAAATAAAACAGTTATTTAAAGCAACAGTGCTACAATATTTATAGCTCAAAGGCTAGTCAAAATGGACTGGCAGAAGCCATTTTCAACATTTTCTTACCTTTACACGTCCACATCTAAGGAGCTGAGATTGTCTCCGATCAGCTAATGCAAAAGAACCAATGGGTGGGTCATCCAAGCGGTCAGCATTGCGAGCTTCTAGCAAAAAGCCTTGAAATGTGGGCCCAGAAAAACTGACTAAAATCAAGAATTTGAGAAAAGGAACGGAGATTAATCTCGGTTGATCCGGGCAATAGGAACAGATCTCAAATCCAGCATTTTGTAAACTTGCCAACTGCCAGGTATATGTCAACTTCTACTCAGGTTTAATCTGTCTCCTCTGTTTTTTTAATTCTTTATTTTTTATAATTTACTTTCTGTAAGCTGCCCGGAATCCTCCGGGATTGGGCAGCCTATAAATTCATTAAATACAAATACAAATACTCCCAGAATTCTCTTCAATGGCTAACTGATTATGGAAATTATAATACAACTAGAATACATTTAAAATAAAATGTAAAAATCTGGAACAATGTTACTTTGTCATTTTATATTTACCACATCATTTGAATGTTACACAGTCATCCTGTTTTTTTTCTTTTTCTCTTTCTCTTTCTCTTCTTCTTCTTCTCTTTCTCTTTCCCTCTCCCTCTCCCTCTCCCCTCCTCCTCCTCCTCCTTTTTCTTTTTCTTTTTCTTCTCCCTCTCCCTCTCCCTCTCCCTCCCTCTCTCTCCCTCTCCCTCTCCCTCTTTCTCTTTCTCTTCCTCTTCTTTTTCTTTTTTTCTCTTTCTTTCTTTCTCTTTCTCTTTCTCTCTCTCTCTCTCTCCCTCTCCCTCTCCCTCCTTCTCCCTCTCCCTCTCCTTCTTCTTTCTCTTCTTTTTCTTTTTCTTCTTCCTCTTCCTCTTCCCCTTCCTCTTCCTCTTCCTCTCTCTCTCTTTCTCTTTCTTTTTATTTATTTATTTATTTATTTATTTATTTATTTATTTTTAAACAGATACTATAATCTAAAACAAGCTTCAGTTACAGTAACCTGGAGTTAAGCCAGACAAGATGGCAGCAGCCTAGAATGGTAGCATGGTAATTTAGAAAAAAAAACTCTTGAAAAACCTATCTTGCTAGGAAAATAAATGTGGCATAGCTGCCCTAGGCTTCTCCTGGAAACAACCCATATTTAAAACTGGAAAAACCAGTAGAGCCTATTATACATGTTGTTTATAGTTTATAATCTCACATTAGGAAGGAACCATTATGAACTCAAACTGGGCCCAACAAGTCATTGCAACCCACTAGGGAAAGCTAACCTATAACCAGCATTTCAACCATATCTCTGAAAGAAACAGCAGTGGGGGAAAAATTGTCAGATTTGAATGGCTGCCCATCCCACCAAGAAAGAGGTGATCTGTGTCCAGTATGCAGCTCAATTAAAAAAGTAAATATGTAAATGTTCACATTTTAAAAGAACATTTCATCTATGACTTACGAGCAAAATTGAGCCCAACATTTCCATTGCTAACTGAGACATTTGTTAGCTGAATTTTATCCCATTTTACGACTTTTCTTGCAACCGTTGTTAAACGAATCACTGCAATTGTTAAGTCAGGAACATGGCCGTTAAGTGAATCCAGCTTCCCTAGTGACTTTTGTCAGAAGATCTCAAAAGGGGATCACATAACCCAGGGACACTGCAACCATCATAAACTTGGCAAGCACCTGAATTTTGATCAAGTGACCATGGGGATGCTGCAATGGTTCTAAGCAGTGACGTGCAATGAGCTTTATGGCTGGTGAGGCAGCAATTTTTTTAGGCTTGTGGACTTCAACTCCCAGAATTCCGCAGCCAGGCATGCTCAGTTCCGATTTAAAGCGACAGCATTTTTTGCCCTTGCAAAATTCTTTTTCTTCTCCCTCCCCCTCCTAACTCCCTCTCTCCCTCCCCCCTCTCTCAAACAGACACACGCACACAGAGAAGTTGGACCCCTCACTCTCACACTCTCTCTCAAACAAACACAAACACAGAAGTTGGATTAGATATATTTTCCAATGGCTTGAAAGCAGCTCCTCTGCCATACCCCACCCCCCCCTTTCCCTGCTGCCTTCCGATCCGAGCCTTTGATTGCAGGTGGAGCCACGTTGCCTTTTCAAACTTGTAATCTGTGAAGCTGGGCTTATATACTTTTATCCAGCTCCTTCTCTCTCTCTCCCTCTCTCTCTCTGTTTGTGTGTGTGTGTGTGTGTTTGTGTGTGTGTGTGTGTTTGTGTGTGTGTGTTTGAAAAGGCAACGTGGCTCTGCTGCAATCAAACCTTTTGAATTCCTTCCCCCCTACACACACACACACCTTTTTCCAGCTGTTTCAGAGAGGATTTCAACTCTGCTCTTGCCTGCCCTCATGAAAAGAAAAAAAATGTGAAAGGAGAAAGGCAAGAGCTCTGAGGTCAGACTGAGCTAGTTGCTCCCAGAGAACTCTAAAAAGCCTCTAAAAATGCCCTCTACAGAAGGCGAGAGAACCACGTGCCTCCTTTGCATAAGGAATTTTTCGCCTTTTAACCCTTGCTTAACTCTGCTCAAGTGATCATAAAGCTAGAGTAAAGGAGGCCCGTGGTTCTCTCGCCTCCCCCTGCAGTTAAGCACTAAGCAGAGTCATCCACGGTGACTCTGTCAGCAACTACCTCAGCCTTTTTCCTTTTACATTTGTTTTTCTTTTCATGATGACAGTGGTGAGGCTCTGCCTCTCCTGACTGCACGTCCCTAGTTCTAAGTGTGGAGAAATGGTTATAAGCCACTTTTCAATGCCATTGTAACTTTGAATGGCCACTAAACTAAATGTATGTTGAGGGCTACCTATATATAACAAGCACAAAAACATGAGAAGATGGTGTTAGCATCACAAGAGAGCCTTGGCAAAAATCAATACCTTTCACGTGATCTCCTGGCTTAAATTCTGTCACATTCACTTCAATGGTGTGCTTGGGAAATTTCTGAGGCGACCTTCCATGAAAAGGCAACATAGAGTCACAGGATTCGGATACTTTCCCATTTGGGTAACCGGCTGATTGATCCCAAAGGCACATGAGCAGCCAAGCCATAACAGTTATTCTGGAAGACTTCATCTACCAAAACAAATTAAGAGTGAACATCATAGAACTTCCGTCATTCATTCCTTCACATTTTTCCAAAGCAACCTTGCAGTAGCCTTGGTCTTTTAAAGTTTAACCCCATCCCTTTTTTCCTTTTTTTCTTAAATGAATCAGAACAATAATTTAGATTCTTCTCCAGAATTAAAGGGCCATGGGTTATTTTGACCTTGGACCAAACATGTATGTTTTGTCCGAATACAAAATTGTGCTGGAACCTATTGTGCTGCACACATGAACCGTGACCCGTCAAAAGCGCATTCCACAAAAGCGCGGTCGACGAAATCGCGTATGTGACGTCATCACAACGCGACGAAAAAGATCGAAAAATTGAAATAAAAATTAAATTACAGCAAGCCGATTCACATAAAGGTAAGGGTTAGGTTAAGGGTTAGGGTTAGGGTTAGGGTTAGGGTTAGGGTTAGGTTAAGGGTTAGGGTTAGGGTTAGAGCGTTAGCGTTACGTTTAGCGTTAGGTTAAGGGTTAGCGTTAGGTTTTTCGTTACGTTAAGGGTTAGGTTTAGGGTTAGGTTTAGGGTTAGGTTAAGGGTTAGGGTTAGGGTTAGGTTTAGGGTTAGGTTTGGGGGGGTTAGGGAAAGGTTTTAGCTTTATTTTTACATTTTTCGATCTTTTTCGTCGCGCTGTGATGACGTCACATACGCGCTTTTGTCGACCGCGATTTTGTCGTCCGCGGTTTTGTGGTAGAACCCACATGAACAGGTTGTACATGTGCGCAGCATGTACATGAACAGATTTTTCAGGCCCCTCCTAAAGTACAACCCTGTTAATTCTCTGTAGGCCCAGATAAGATGAGCCAGTATAGTCACCCTCTCAAAGTCAAAGAATAAGAGATGATTTCTAAGATGATAATTTTGGCCAGGAACAGATTTTTACTATAGTTATGCTAACATATATAGGTACTCCTTCACTTATGACTATGATTAAACCCACAATTTTAGTTCTATGTTGTGATTATCATAAAACAAATCATGTGACTGTACATGATTTTACGACATTTTTTTGAGGTGGTTGTTAAGCAAATGCAGCAGTTGTTAAATGAGCATAGTGGTCATTAAGCGAGCCTATTATTTGTCATGGGTTTTTTTTTTCCTGGAAACTGGCATTTACTTGTAAATTAAACATGTAACTTTGTAATTAAAGTTGTAAATCGCAATCACATGATTGTGGGATTCTGCCAACGGCCATAAATATGGGTCAGTTACCATGAGCCCAAAATGCAGTCATGTGGACCACAAAGGGATCCTGGACTTTGGAACTTCAAATCCAGGTTACAAGTAGCTTTTTCAAGGTCCACTATAACCTTGAATGGTCATTAAGCAACCAGTTGTAAATCAAGGACCACCTGTACTCCAAAGGTTACTTTTCTGCTCTTGCTATCTTCTGGCCAAAGAAAACAATGGTATTCTGCTTTTCATAAGGAAGAGACACATTATATTTGATTTGATTTGATTTGATTTGATTTGTCTTGTATGCCGCCCACTCCCGGAGGACTCCGGACGGCTCACAAAAGACAAGGGAAAGGGGGGAACGAGACAAAGACAACATATTAAAAACAAAACCAACATTCACAATTTCCGTGGTGGTAGATGTTTTTTGGACCCCCCGGCCTGCTGGAACAGCCAGAGCTTGGTGGCTTTGCGGAAGGCCGGGAGGGTAGCAAGGGTCCGGATCTCGACAGGGAGCTCGTTCCAGAGGGCCGGAGCTGCAACAGAGAAGGCTCTCCCCCGGGGGGTCGCCAGCCGGCATTGGCTGGCGGATGGAATCCGGAGGAGACCTAACCTGTGCGATCTAATTGGTCTGAGAGAGGTAATCGGCAGGAGGCGGTCTCTCAGCTACCCAGGTCCGATGCCATGTAAGGCTTTATAGGTAGCGACCAGCACCTTGAAGCGGATTCTGAGACTAATAGGTAGCCAGTGCAGCTCGCGGAGGATAGGTGTAACGTGGGTATACCTTGGTGCACCCACAATCGCTCGCGCGGCTGCATTCTGGACTAATTGGAGTCTTCGAACACTCTTCAAGGGCAGCCCCATGTAGAGCGCATTACAATGGTTCCTTAATTTAGTCTTTCTTCCTTCACTCCTTCACACGTTACAAGATATTTATTTTTTCGCTTTCATTTTATTAAATTTAAACAACCTGCCTCATGATTACTCTGGATGGCTTACTCTTTAAAGCAATGTTGTCAAACTCGAATTCATCTGAGGGCTGCATCTGTTTTCGGCTGCGATGGCCTCCTGCAACCCTCTGCCAGTGAAAATGGAGCTCGGGAGGGCCGCATGTAGCCCTCTCGAGCTACATTATCGTTGGCAGAGGCACTGTAGGCAAGTCCTTTGCTGTTTCCAGGGTGGCCCCATGGACCACATCTAAACACCCCATGGGCCAGATCCAGCCCCTTGAGTTTGACACCCCGGCTTTAAAGAAACATAAAATAGAGCTAAAGAATCATGCACATGCAGGGAAAAAAGGCATCGAAGAGATAATTTATGGGGCCTTTAAACCCACCCTGCCCTACAGTTTGGGAATACACCAAGTTTTCAAGGGCTTTCAGAATATCATCAGGGTGGAAAGAGATAGGTTTCTGGGATGATGTTGTAACAAACAAGGCATTCTTTGATCCCCATGGATGACACTGTTCAATCAAAGGGACTTGGGGAGCACCCACACTGATCTTTCTGGATTAATAGCCCACAAACCACTACTTATCTCCATTTTAAAATTTGGGACTAGATATATTGTGACTTCATTATCTTTGGGTCCCCATAATCATTACTTTCAGTGTTGTAATTATCACCAGTGAGCAATATTAAAATCCTACAGGCATGTTCTTTCAACCTAAGTTTAGAATACTCTACCCCAATCTAACATTCTTAACTATCATCCAAGACAGAATAGCCATACAGTCTGAGGTCTATTAGATCTGGAGTTAAATGCTAATTGCAATTTAAACAAATACTTCCATTCAGGTTTTAATATAAAGACAAACCATCAATATTCCAACAAATCATAGTCAATGGAAGTCTAACAGACTCTTTTCAAATTGGAAAAGGTACAAGACAGGGCTGTCCTTTGTCCCCATTATTGTTTATTATAACTTTGGAAGTATTGTTGAATAAAATACGGGGCTTGGATGGTTTAAAAGGGATCAAGATTAGGCAGCAAGAATATAGAGTCCGCGCTTTTGCGGATGATTTGGTCATAATATTGGAACAACCGCAGGAATCTAGTATGGTTTTAATGAATATGATTAATCAATATGGTCAAGTCTCGGGCTTTAAAATAAACTTAGGAAAAACCAAAATATTAGCTATAAATATGAATATTAAACAAAAGGAAGAATTAGGAGTGATGCTAGGATGTGAGGTAGTTAAAAAAGTTAAATATCTTGGAGTTAACATTTTAACTTCAAATGGGAAATTATATAAGTATAATTATGAACCACTTTGGCATAGCATACAGACAGAGATGAAAAAATGGGAGAAATTGCACTTATCTTTGCTGGGTAGGATAGCGGCAGTGAAAATGAACATTTTACCAAAATTTTTATTTCTCTTCCAAATGTTACCTATACTTAAAAAAGATGCGAACCTTTTAGAATGGCAGAAGGGTATCAACAAATTTGTGTGGGCAGGAAAGAAGCCGAGGGTAAAGATGAAAATAATGCAAGATGTACGTGAGAGAGGAGGATTGAAACTACCTAATTTAAAAATATATTATGATGCAGTGGTATTATCTGTAATTAGTGATTGGATTCACTTAACCAATGATAGAATATTGAACATTGAGGGACACGATCTGGTATTTGGTTGGCATGCTTACCTGTTATTCAACAAAAAATTGGATAAGAACTTTAAAAGTCATATTTTAAGAAATGCTTTATTGCGGGTCTGGAAGAAATATCAATATAAATTAAATGACAAGATACCCATGTGGGCAATTCCTAGACACGCAATTGAAAATATGAATACAGCACAAAAACAGGACAGAATTACCTACAGACAGCTTCTTACCTCGGAAAGGGGGGTATTACAATTAAAATCTTTAGAGGTATTAAAAGAGGAGAAGGTAGTTCAAACATGGTTCCAGTATGGGCAATTACAGGCTAGGTGGAAAATAGATCAAAAAATTGGTTTTATTCAAGTTGAGGATAATTTGTTTAAACAAATAAGAGATCAAAGCTTAATGCATATAAAGAGGATATATAATGTATTAATACAGATGGATTCGGAAACAGAATTAGTTAAAGATTGTATGATAAAATGGGCTCAAAATATTGAGGAACCAATAATGTTGGATACATGGGAAAGAATCTGGGTAAGAAATGTGAAATTTACACAAGCTCAAAATCTGAGAGAAAATTTTTACAAGATGTTCTATAGATGGCATTTAGATCCTAAAAAGTTGGCTTCTATGTATCCGAATGTACAGCCTAAATGTTGGAGATGTGGTTCTCTCGATGCTACATATTATCATATATGGTGGACCTGCCAAAAGGTTAAAGCATTTTGGATAAAAATATGGTGGGTCATGCAAAATGTTTTTAAAAGAAGGATAAAGTTTAGTCCTCAGTTATTTTTACTAGGTATATGTACTGACTTTACAGTGGTAGAGACCAATTTGACTCTGCACCTGATAACTGCAGCAAGACTGTTGGTGGCACAATATTGGAAGAAGGAAGACTTGCCTACAATTCAAGAATGGACATTGAAAGTAACAAACTTAGCTGAAATGGCAAAAATATCGGCATATCTCAAAGATCATTCAAATGAGAGATATAAACGAGACTGGAAAAAATGGATTGACTATATACAAAATAAATACGGGACTAAGAAATTCCAGTTAGCCTATGCTTAAGATCAGAAATGATTTAAATTGTTTAAAGTTAGTTCAGTAAGAAGAAGCTAAGGTCAATCTAGAATGTCATTAATTTCTTTATTTCTTTTTTCTCAATAGATTTTAGACTGTGTTAGTTAAAATTCTATACCGTGTACGGGTTCTGGGAAGTCGGGGGGGGAAGGAGGAGGGGGGGTGGGGGGGTGGAGGGAGGGAGGGGTACACACAAAAAAAAATTGTACTTCAATGTTTTAATGATTGACAAATGATGACATATTTGTGGTTTTTTTTAAAAGAAAAATAAAAAAGTTCTGTTAAAAAAATATATATATATATTCCAACTAGTGAGGAATGCTGACACAACTGAAACATATATTTAGACTGTAATAACCATTGGTGCTTGGGACTTTTCAAATGTAGATGTTTTTCAAGAAATAAAGATTGAATGAAAAATGACACCACTTGAGTTTTGGCATTAATTTAATTGACGTTCTGCTTTAAAATGGAAGAGACTACCCTGTTTCCCTGAAAATAAAACCTCCCCGGATAATAAGCCCAATTGGGCTTTTGAGTGCATGCGCTAAAATAAGCCCTCCCCCAATAAGCCCTCCCTGAAAATATTGCAACA
Source organism: Thamnophis sirtalis (assembly GCF_051295495.1). Lineage (NCBI taxonomy): Eukaryota > Metazoa > Chordata > Lepidosauria > Squamata > Natricidae > Thamnophis > Thamnophis sirtalis. Next base: position 10,935,513 of record NW_028261387.1, read on the forward strand.
CAGCAGCAACCATGAGGTGACCCGTGGCACAACAAAACCGTGCTCCACTAAAGCGCGCCCGATTAAACCGCGTCGCTGATGTCATCAGCAGGGCGACAACAGCGACCGCGGAGAAAAAAGGGCGCTTTAAATAGCGCTTTGAAAGCAAGCCGATTCAAGTTAAGGTAAGGGTTAGGTTTACGGTTAGGTTTAGGGTTAGGTTAAGGGTTAGGGTTAGGTTTAGGGTTAGGTTAAGGGTTAGGATTAGGTTTAGCGTTAGGTTAAGGGTTAGGTTTAGGGATACGTTTAGGGTTAGGTTAAGGGTTAGGTTTAGGGTTAGGTTTAGGATTAGGTTTAGGGGGGTTAGGTTTAGGTTTAGGGGTTAATTTTAGCTTTAGCGTTTACAGCGTGCTTTTTTCGTCGCGCTGTGATGACGTCAGCTATGCAGTTTCGTCGAGCACACTTTAGTCGAACGCGGTTTTGTGGTGGAACCGAGGTGACCACGCTTGCTGCCTCCTGCACCTCAAAAATAATAAGACCTCCCTGAAAATAAGGCCATGTGCTTATTTCAGGGGTCAAGAGAAAATAAGACCCGGTCTTATTTTCAGGGAAACATGGTAGTTTATTGTGTATTTTACCTCTTTCCCTGCAGATTACAATCCTTAATATTTTTAAAATACCTCTTCTCCCTATTTTTACCATATGTTAAACAAACAAATATTAACTAAAGCAGTTAAAAAAACCTGGTAATGGCTAAGAGCAGAAAAGTTGAAGTCAGAGAAGCTGATTCTGGCTGTACAAGACCCAGCTTTAAGAACAAATGCATACAAGGCCAAATTGAGATGACAAAAAGAGACAACAAATGTTGCCTCTACAAAGAAGCTGAAGAAACAGTAGATTGCCAAGTTAACAGCTGCAAGAACAACACACAGTCTGACTACAAACAACGGTTCCACCACAAAACCACGTTCGACTAAAGGGCGCTTGACGAAACCGCGTAGCTGACGTCATCACTGCGCGACAACAGCACGGAGAAAAAAGCACGCTGTAAACGCTAAACCTAAAATTAACCCCTAAACCTAAACCTAACCCCCCTAAACCTAATCCTAAACCTAACCCCCCTAAACCTAACCCTTAACCTAACCCTAAACCTAACCCTTAACCTAACCCTAATCCTAACCCTAACCCTTAACCTAACCCTAACCCTAACCCTAACCCTAACCCTAACCCTAAACCTTAACCTAACCCTAAACCTAACCCTAACCCTAAACCTAACCCTAAACCTAACCCTAAACCTAACCCTTACCTTAACTTGAATCGGCTTGCTTTCAAAGCGCTATTTAAAGCGCCCTTCTTTCTCCGCGCTCGCTGTTGTCGCCCTGTTGATGACATCAGCGACGCGGTTTAATCGGGCGTGCTTTAGTCGAGCGCAGTTTTGTCGTGCCACGCAAACAACAGCATGACAAAGTAAGAACAATGGTGCATTGGAATTGGAATATCTGCAAGAACTACCACTTCCTCCATGCAATAATTGGTGGGACCACAAACTAGACAAAGTAATAGAAAATGAAGAAGCTAAAGTACTCTGGGACTTTAGAATTCTGACAGGCAACCTGCCACAAGATTTCCCAGGCTTAACAACAATAAGAAACATTTTTAAAAAATCTGGATATTGGATGTAGCAGTTCCTTGGCCAGCAGAAGAGAAGAACTGGAGAAAATTAGAAAATACGACGACCTGCAAATAGAAGTAGAATGACTGTGACAAAAGAAAGCAAGGATGATACCCATATTAATAGGTGCCTTGGATGCAGTCGAGAAACATCTGACGCATCACTTGAACATCATCTGTATTGACAAAATCACTCATCAGTCAATTGCAAAAGGCAACTTTACTTGGAGTCGCGTACATCCTGCAACAATACCTTTGATATCATCAAACAACATCCACCTATCCCAGGTTATTTCTACAATTCATTTGCATATCTTCCATTGTACTTTTGTCTTAATTTTATATGATATTTACAAAGCTTATTTAAAAGGGACATAATTAGTATATATGCATGTACGTTTTGTATGTATGTATATATTTATGTATGTATATATACAAACGTACTAGATTTTTATTCCACCTTTATTACTTTATAAGCAACTCAAGGCTGACAACGTATATAATACTCCTTCTCCACCTATTGTCTTAAGATTATTTATATTTCACATTTCTAGACCATCCATCTCTTTTAAGGAGATGCCAGTAATGCTCATTATTTGAATTCAAACGCAAATAATCAAAGTTCATTTCATGTTTGAGCTCTCTACAAATACAAAAATCCTTGAAGAGATGAGTGAACTTCAAAAATTTTCCTCAAAAAAAAAAAAAGGAGTCAGCACTGTGAGTCACTGATTTGTGATCAAACATCAGTGTGGAAGAACTGAGTTGCTTCAAAGAAGTGCTAGGAATTTCCCAATCAAAGCAGTTAGCTGGTTTTGAAGAAAAACTCTTTTAAGTGTCAACCCCACTCAACTGGGCCAGAACAAAATTGGTAAACCTTTTTGGCACCAAATGCCGAAACGGGAGCACATGGGAGCACCACAAAACGGAAGAGCAGCTCTCCGGGATGCATGCACGGGAGCGCCGGAAACCAGAAGAGCAGCTGGGCTTCCGGTTTCTAGCATGCATGCGTGCATGAAGGCCAGCTGGCCAGCGCACACGCGTGTGCTGGAAACCAGAAGCTCAACTTCCCCTTGCGCGCATATGCACCAGGAAGCTGCTCTTCCAGGTTCCGGCACTCCCACACATGTGAAGACCAGTTGGCCGGCACACCGGAACCCAAAAGAGCAATGGGCGATGGCTAGAGTGATGGCTGTGTGTGTCTCTTCTGGCATGCGTGCCATAGGTTCGCCATCACGGAGCTGGAGTAATAAAAGTTTGTCAGTGTGATTGTTTTGCACATCTCCCACCAGAGAATTAGAAGGTATTTGCCTGAATTACTTCTGAATGTTTCTCCAGACTTAAAAAAACATTTCAGCCCTTTTTGCCTAAGTAACAGTTCCTGCATATTTCAAGTCCTCTTCCTTACTCTCACAGATATTATAGGTTTAGGTAAGCCTAACAATTTAGAGGGGGGAAGGAACCACAGTAATACTTTAAATGCAGTTTAAAATGTTTAATGTTACAGAATGGTTGGTTTGATATGAGCATAGCATGTCACGTGATCCCAGCCATAAACCATATTTTAAACCTTGGCAGGATATGTAAGTCTAATCCAGTGGCTCCCAATGTGGGACCCTCACCCGACAGGGGGACAATTTGAACTTCGTTTAAACCAAGTTAATGGCCTTTTAGGCTTCCTCCGTGAGAGTAGAGTTCACTTTTTGAGTAAAGTTAAGAATTATATGGGGAATTATACTAGGATTTTAAAGATGCTTAGGTGGGACATAGCCACAAAAAGATTGGGAAAAAGACTGGTCTAGACTAAGACTTAGAGATAGAGTTAGACATTTCATTACTGTATTTGAAAATATTTCTATAACTCTTTAAGTCTCCAAAAGCAGATCCCAAACAGATTTGACCACATTCTTTATAACTGAAAATGACTAAATCCTAAGAAACATATATTAAAAACAAAATCATAGGGACATATATGCTCTTTATCAGTTGCTGCCAGTTATACTTAAGTCACATATATGTTTATTTGAGGAAACGTGTAGCAAAACATAAGCTTAACTACCACTTTTGAGTTAAAGATAACTTATCAGTTATGAGCTTCATTTGACCTATTAATATTTTCTGGGGTATAGCAAGTTCAAATTTATAGTCTAGGAGGGATTTCATGACACCCACTCATACGACATCAAGAGAAGAAATGCCAATATGAAAGTAGAAGGCAAGGACTGCATCATTTTTCAACATTTCTTTTGACAGCCTGCCAAATAAAATCCTGTCTTCTGTAAAAGACAATATATAACCACTCTAAGAAAACTACTGTGTCATATCGTATTGATGGAACTTGCAAAGGAAGCCATTTTCCCTCTGTTTCTTGAATCATTCATCAATACTACATTAACTCTACTTGAAATAATGATTAACCTCACATCACCAGGCACCAATGAGTATATTAATGAAATGAAGGTTAAACAAAGAAACAAAATATATATTTGGGCAAAAAAGAGAACTTGAAGAGCAGGAAGCAAGGAGGTAATTTTCTAACTTCCCTCCATAGAAAAAGTAAGTGTACATCTTGGATTTATACTCAAAAGATCCATCTCTAATATTAAAGGAGCTACAATGGCTTTGTAACTTGAAGAAACGGACTACTTTTCATAATCAAATTACAGTACAGACAAATCCATTGTCCAAATGTCAGTTTCCATATATTGGAATCACTTAACATGGCTATTTTATTTTCTACACAAAGTAGAAAATAAAACAGAGAACGAGGGTTTTGTGAGAGAATAACATTGTAATCTCTTGCTTTAGCTTCTTAAGAAGGAATGTGGAAGAAATGGACCTGAAAAAGAGCAGTTGAATTAGGCTTCAGTAATGGTAAAGATTCGGCATGGAGGACCAAGGAACCTCATCATCTCTCTGCCCAACTTATCTCACAGAAATGCTGTGGATAAAAATAGAATGCTAGAATTACTGAAGAATAGGTAGGATATAAATTTAATGAATGAATGGATGTTAAACATAATTACTAAAAAATAGAATAAAATATAGTAGCCAGTGAAAAAGCATCAGAATTTAGTATGCAGGATCAATTTTTACTAAAAAATAAAATATATTTATGCTATTATCCACATTTTTATATTATTATTTGCAGAGTAAGGTCAGAGAAAGAACAAGACTCAGGAATAGTTCAACTTTCCAATGAACCCCTGACCATAAAGAAGACTGTGATTTTTTTTCTTTTTAAAAAAAAAGGAAGGTAACATATTAAGAATGATAATGTTGTCACTCATTGGCCATTGAGAAAATCATACTACTAGGTTATTGCTATATCAAGATGACCCATTTGGACTTTGTAAACAGAGCTCCATATACAAGGCTGAGTCAGAAAAGAAGGGGCTGGTAACTGATAACATTTGAGAGTGACAGATTAAATACAGCTGAGCTTCTAATGGAGACAAGCCAAGCTTCACTGGGCAAAAAAGTATTTGTTCTGAAGTACAACGAAGGGGATATACTCAGTGGAACAGCTCTGCCAGTTTGTGTTCAAATGAAATCTCCTGCTGCACACCTCCCAACGTCCGATAAGAACTCACAGGTTAGGCCTCCTCCGGGTGCCGTCGGCCGGACAATGCCGACTGGCGACCACTCGGGGGAGAGCCTTTTCTGTAGCTGCTCCGGCTCTGTGGAACGAGCTACCAACAGAGATCCAGACCCTTCCGGCATTCCAAAAAGCCACCAAAACCTGGCTGTTCCGGCAGGCCTGGGATTGCTGATTCAAATCAGGTTCAACCCCCAATTAAACCGGATGTATGTTGTGTTTTTAATACTGTCTGTACTGTTTGTATTCTCCCCCCTGTGTGTTATTTTATTTCATTCGTATTTGTAAGCCGCCCTGAGTCCCCTGGGATTGGGCGGCATATAAACCCATTAAATTGCGAATTGCGAAATCCTCCAAAATATGATTTATTAAATGGCCTTTAGGTCACAACCTCAAAGAAAGACAAGATTATCAAGGAATGTCTACTCTGTTGGTCTCTCCATCCCCTTAATGTATCTGCTTTCCTCCAAGGAGTTCTATGGCAGTATAGGCCATCTCCATCACATTTTTATCCATAAATAATCTATAGTAAAAAAAAAAAAATACTCCAAAAGATACAAGGTTTCAAAAATGCTTATTAAGTTTCTTAGGCATGGATTTGGCCATCTAAGCATGAGGGAGAAATAAATCAATGAAGTTCAGTTGTATTTTGTAACTGTATTTGGGAAGCAGATTATTTTACTTACTGCTTCTTTGCGATTCATATTTTTATGATGTGCTAAAAGAATTTATATTTAGGAAACTTCATATAGTTCAGCTTCTTTTATAGGTGGTTTTGAAAATGCCATTCTTTGGTTGACTACACATCAGTCTGAAATCCAAAAAAGTAAACATATATATTTAAGGAAATATATATATATATTTAACGGATGTGTTTTAGCATTCTAAAGTTAGTTATGCTGTTTGGAGTGGCAGAGATTAACCACCAAATGGCATTCTTTCAAAGATGCTTTCAATGTCAATTAAATCAGGATGAATAGTAATGATGGATTAAAACCACCCCAAATCTATTCCCTGAGAACAGCTACGTATGCATAATTAAAAGTTTGCAAAGGTTACAACACAAATACTGTATATCTCATATCCAGCAGCATTTCTCATGCCCCTAAAACTTATATTTATCTAGAATATAACATACCAGGATTGTCTAAGAATTATTTGAAAGCTTAAGAACATATTCCTTTTTGTATTCCTACTAGCAGTAAGTGGTGCTATCGTGAAGTGTCTTGTTAAATATCTCATACATGAAGAGGCCAATTCAAAAACAAAAGTTATATGCAATTTATCACAACATTAGCCTTCTGCACCAACGTTTTATTTTTGCACACTCCATTAATATTACAGAATATATTTTTCTCTCTAAAAGAAAATATTTGCTGGCTCCAGACAATGCTGAGATTTCTCAATGTTGATGAATAAAAGAAGTTTCTCTGAATGCCTGTTGCCCATTGCCAACCTACATAAAATGAAGATGAAAATGATGCAAGGCTTACTCTAGGTGTACAAAATAGCAATGTGCTTCCAAAAGGCCTAACCAGGGTTTAACAAAACCCATGAACGTTTCTTCCTTTATACTTCACTTTCAGTGGGCCCTTTTAAAAACAAGTCCCTAGCAAGTCCTCTTTAAACTATTCCTAGTAACTTACGCGGGTAGCTTTACTACCTACCAGGAGCAATGGCAATGAACTGCTGGATACAATATATAATGAAAGCTTCCCAACATATTCCAGAGAAGCTGTTTTAATAAACCAATTCACCCGTCCTGCCAGCTTCCCACAAGCTTGCTCGCACCCGTTGCCTTATATTAACTGCAAGCTTGTAGGTTAAACCATCCTTTGCCTAGCCTCTCTGAATGCCTAGATGCCCACAACACCCGTTTCTTACCTTGTCAAACATCGCATAAGCTTAACCACCCCAACTTTTGCCCGATAACAGCAGCAGCAAGGAATGAAGACTTCCTACACACAGCCTATACGTTAGAGCTATCCAAGCGCGCAGGCAAACATGCTTATCTATAGGCTCATCATAGCCGAGACTCTTCCTGTATCGCATCCCAGAAAGGGCGGAGCCGAGAATACGAGCTAAAGAGCCCAAACGCACTTTTGGGAGAAGGTGAAGAAAGAAACTTTCACGCCGTGGGAGCGGTGGGGGGGGGGGGGGAAACAGGAGAATGACCCTCTTGTCCAACTTCTACAAACTTGTTCGATCGCCTGGGATATTTGATGGTGGGTCCTCTGGAGTTCAGCCTTTCTAAAAGAATGTAGAATGCTAAAGTTCCGCCGAAGACATAAAGTGGTTGCAGGATTGTGTGTTAACGTGGGAACCCAGCTACCACACCGCTAAGGGAAACACACAGCTACGCGTAATGAAGGCTTACTTGCACCCGGCTAGCTGAACGAGAAAGCGCGTCTGATTTGAGTTAGTAAAAATACCAATCTCCTCTTACTCAAGAGAAAACACTGAACTCGCTGGATGTTGCTTCTGTATGTCGTATTTGCATGTTAGATTTTAGACACTGCTTCTCTTTTGCTGAAAAGTCGAATGGGACGATGTTGAAAACCAAAAGGAACATGTCGGAACAAATACGTGCTTAACCTTGGATTATGTCGAGAGGGAATGGTATGGAGATGGTTGAGCAGATGGGCAGGTGACCAACAAATAGAGTTGTGAATATGTGGCTGACTTCAAAGAGATTGCGATAGTATAGAAAATTGATGGCAATACTTTGGAGCTCAAGAAGAACAAATCCTACTGTACTAAATGAAGTAAAACCAGGATGCTCAGCAGAAATACTAATTGTGAGCCAAATTGCTGCATGGTGGGAAAGTATCCATCTTTCTTCATTCAGCCTTTCCAATTAAACCACAATATGGTGCAAACCGAGCTGTAAGCCAACATTTATAAATCAGATTGGTTAGAGTGAGACAATTACATTTCAACTTTTATCAATTCTATTAACTGGCCAGTCTGGTTTCTTTGCTTTGGGGCAGTCATTCACTCACTCAGTCCCAGCCCACCTCCTAGGGTTGTTGTGGGGAAAATATTGTAGGAAGTTATCACCCAGCCCTCTCCCAGAAAAATGAAATATCCTAGGAAATATTGAAAAGGCAGAATATTTCTCTGGATGTGAAAAGAAAGAAACATGTTTGAAAAGACAGAATAGCTGCCTGTAGCTTCCTGCCCATCCCCACTTTGTCAATGGGCCATTAAGAAGGCCAAGCTAGTCCCTTTACATAATAAAGACTTCTCCACTTCAGCTACAAGGGGGGTAGGATTAAAGTATGATAATATTGGCCCTTTACTCAACTGACCACATGACATCTGAGAACTCAACCAAACCTGGATTCAAAACGCAGCCGTATGAGTTGCCCCTGCATGGCCCCATGGGAGTCTGACAACCAATCAGAATACATTTCTTACCCAGGAACAGGAAACAGAGAGGTGGGACTGAACAGGTTATAAAAAGTCTAGCAAGCCCCTCCCTCAGCCCTTCTCTTCTTCTCCACCAACATTGAAGCATGTGATCACCTTTTCTGTTCGGGGCTCAAGCCATGTGGTCCTGTCCACCAATAAACCATCTTTCCAAGCAGCCTTCATGTCTCCAGTGTCTTTTTCCCCACTTGGCGCTGAACCCAGAAGGACATTTCTTTCATCAATATAAAAGGGAAGGTGCATTTTATGTTTGCCTGCCACCTTGAGTTACTTACAAGTAATAAAAATGAAATAAAAATCTAATATTTGATATTAGATTATAAGTGAGGTTCACACAATCCACCTTGCTAAGTCTAGGTAAAAAAAAATCAATCCATGTAGCATCAGATGCAGGAAGCAGAAGTGAATTTGAGGTGACAATCTAGCAAAGCCAGTTTTACAATGCCATTTTTTAAGTCAGTTGTGTCTTGAGACCACACAAACAGGATAGAGAACAGCTTAGTATCTCTCCACTATCTTTTTGTGCCCATTTAACCACCACCTCGAACACCCATATTTATTAGAGTAAGAAAAAGTGCAACTAGAACCGTGGCACGACAAAACCGCGCTCGTCAAAATAGCGGTGATAAAATCGCGTCACTAAAGCCGCGACGTCATCACCGCCGCGACAACAGCGCGGCAACAGAAGGGCGCTTTAAAACGGCGCCACGGCAGAAAGCCGATTTCAATTAAGGTAAGGGTTAGGATTAGGGTTAGGGTTAGGGTTAGGGTTAGGGTTAGGGTACTGAGTGCTTGGGAATGCGCGGATTTGCCCTCCGCGATTATGTCATTGCGGTAGGGTTGCGTTTTTCCTTAGAGCTTTGAACGGCGCGAATTAGTCTTCGCGCTTATGTCTCTGCGGATAAGGGCTTCACGGATTTGTGGTGGAACCACTAGAACAGCCCCATTTATGGATTCTCTAAGGTCCATTCTCTAATAACTGGCAAGAAATCTTTAATAGTTCTTATGTGTGGTCAGTTGAGTTTGACCTTGATCATTCACCAGCAATATTCTAGGTGTCTCTTGAGTCACTCCATTTCTCTCAATTCCTCTGATAACCCTAGAAAAAAACAAGATCCAAGTTTGAGAGAGGGGGCACAATCCTATCCAGGACCTCAGTTACTCTCTTACTCCAGGTGAAGACTAGGTTCTGATGAAAGAAATGTCCTTCTGGGTTCGGCTCCAAGTGGGGGAAAAGACACTGGAAACATGGAGGCTACTTGGAAAGATGGTTTATTGTTGGACAGGGCCACATGGCTTGAGCCCTGAACAGAAAAGGTGATCACATGCTTCAATGTTGGTGGAGAAGAAGAGAAGGGCTGAGGGAGATGCTTGCTAGGCTTTTTATAACCTGGTCACACTTAGTGACCATTCTCACACTTAGCGACCGTTGCAGCATCCTCATGGTCACGTGATTAAAATTTTGATGTTTGGCAACAGTTACAATTTATATTTGTAAATTGTAGTTATGTTGAAATTAAAAAAAATATTACAATACTATTTTTGCATTGTATGAAAATTTTTGTTGCTCCGTATAAAATTTTTAATCAAGTCTTCCCCCCCACCCCCCCACCCCCGGTCAAAGGTGTCCCTTTTTACCAATCTGAAAATCTGGTCACCTTACTTATTACATGAACTTTGGGATAACCGTGTCCATTTAAAACAAGTTAACTGATACTGAATAACAATTAATGGAAGAGAAGTTGCAGGCTGGGTACTATGTAATTTCTACTTGACCGTCTTTTCAATTATGTCATCCAGAAGCCCAGAACTTAATTACAATTCATGACTTTACTTATTCGTTGTACTAATCTATCTAATTATCTCTGGGCATAATGAGACAGTTTGGTATATAAAGAACTGTAATTATTCTTTGTAGTAATTTATTTCATCATTGTACAGAGGGGTGGGGGGAACTCTTCCAGAATTCCTAAATCAAATAATCTTTTGAAGAGCAATCAACTTTTGCCAAGCTGATGAACCGAACATTCTGGGATCTGGAACCCCAGCTTGATCAAGCTTTCAGTTATTGACCTTATATTACAGATTGATTTTTCATAGTCAAGTGAGTTTGATTGTATTTGGAACAGATTCTTGCTCCAATAATGATCATTTGACATGGAGGTGCAGTCTCTCAAGCATCTCTTTAAGGACATAGTTATACGTGACCCGTCAAAACCGCGCTCGACTAAACTGTGCCCGATTAAACCGCGTCGCTGATGTCATCAACAGGGCGACAACAGCCAGCGCGGAGAAAGAAGGGCGCTTTAAATAGCGCTTTGAAAGCAAGCTGATTCAACTTAAGGTAAGGGTTAGGTTTAGGGTTAGGTTTAGGGTTAGGGTTAGGGTTAGGTTTAGGGTTAGGGTTAGGGTTAGGTTAAGGGTTAGGGTTAGGGTTAGGGTTAGGGTTAGGGTTAGGGTTAGCTTAAGGGTTAGGATTAGGTTTAGGGTTAGTTAAGGGTTAGGTTAAGGGTTAGGTTTAGGGTTAGGTTTAGGATTAGGTTTAGGGGGGTTAGGTTTAGGTTTAGGGGTTAATTTTAGGTTTAGGGTTTACAGCATGCTTCTGTCTCCGCGGTGTTGTCGCCCTGTTGATGACATCAGTGACGCGGTTTAGTCGGGCGCGGTTTAGTCGAACGCGGTTTTGTCGGTGAACCATAGTTATATTATCAACCAGTTATTATAAAGTGGCCTGATTCAGGTTAAATGGAATCTGCAGAGAGAGGCAATGGCTATAGTCTAGCTTAATTCAATAAATGGACAGGAAATACATTACAGGCAGTCCTCAATTTACAACAGTTCATTTAGTGACCATTCAAAGTTACAACGGCACTGAAAAAAAAGTGACGTGACCATTTTTCACACTTATGACCATTGCAGCATTCCCATGGACACATAACTTACATTTGGATGTATAGATTTGTATTTGTATTGAATGGATTTATAGGCCGCCCAATCCCGGAGGACTCCGGGCAGCTTACAGAAAGAAAGTAAATTATAAAAATAAAGAGATAGATTAAAACCTCATCATGCACCCAATCTGGTCGGGGCTGGACCTCAGTCATGAGGTCAACAGCCCCAGGCCTGCCGGAATAGCCAGGTTTTGACAGCCTTTCGGAAGGCCATGAGAGTGGGTAGGGTCCGGATCTCAGGGGGTAGTTCATTCCATAGGGTCGGAGCGGCTACAGAGAAGGCCCTCCTCTGTATTGTCTTCTGCAAATAAAGGTGGACAGTCTTAATAGATCAGGCTCTTCTACTACAACATTGAGTAGCCTTTCAGGTATGCATTTGACTCTTATTTCTAGAATATTACTAGACACAGAAAGTTCTACAATTGATATGTTATTGTTGCTACTGACATGTTACACAAAAATACAAAACATGAAGATTAATATAGCAGTAATAGTCAATTTTCTAGTTCTGTTAATTCCAAAAAGAAGCAGAGTTGCATTCCACTTTCCTCATGTATGGTATTGGAGAAGTTAAAATTTCCATGCATTTGCACATACAGCTGGTCCTCAACTTACAACCACTAGTTAGTGACTGTTCGAAGTTACGGCACTGAAAAAAAGTGACTTAAGGCTGTTTTTTCACACTTGCAGCAAATTCAGAGGCTTGGCAACGGGCATGAATTTATGACGGTTGCAGTGTCCAGGAGTCATGTGGTTATCTTTTGTGACAAGTGAAGTTAATGGAGAAGCCAAATTCAATTAAGATTCGTGTTATTAACTTATAACTGCAGTGATTCACTTAACAATTGTGACGAGAAAGGTCATAAAGTATGGCAAAATTCATTGAACTATTTGTTTAGCGATAGAAATTTTGCCCTCAATTCTGGTTGTACCTGCAGACACTTTGGCTAAGGAAGAACTTCTATTCATGTCTAAGCAGATAATGGGGTGATGCTATCATAGATTTCAGTTGGTTTCAGGAAAGCCATGGTCTCCTCAAATTATCAACTCAAACTGACAATTAACTTGCGCCAACAACATATGTTTTAAAATATAATCAGAATTAACCATTTTTGAGATACTTACAATTATATTGCAGTTTATAAAGTAAGAAAGAATGTGGTATTTATCTTCTTTTATAGTAAGATGTCTTAACAGAATAGAAAAATAAACTGGTTAAAAATGTCTATGCTAAGCTTAAAAATAATAAATATCTATTCCTAATTATCACATACTTGATTAAGTAGGGCTGGGCAGTACTGCGGATTCATTTTCAGAAATGTGCTTTAGAGAGTCCAGGAATCATGAAGTTGATATTTAACCGGTCGCTATTGCTAGGCGCAATTTGCTTAGCAGTCTCTGGTTTAAACCACTAGGTTAAAAAAAAATAAACAAACATTGCAAATGTGTTTGGGATCTTCCAAATATATATATATATATGTTAATGTTAATGTTTAAGGGATGTTTCCAGGCCAATGATTTTCTCTTTTCATTCCTTTCTCATTTCTGGATGAGCTTAACTGTCACTTCCAGCTGTTTAAATGTTTGCTTTTATGTTTTTGTATGGAAAGACCACAAGATGGCACTATATGTAATAATTTTCTCTCTCTCTCTCTCTCTCTCTCTCTCTCACACACACACACACACACACACACACACACACATATGTGGGGGGAGAGAGAGAGAGAGATTTGTTTTTTTGCAAAAGCAAAGATGAACAACATTTTTATTCATTATATCTTTACCCTTCTTCTGAGGGAGCCAGGTAGTGTTAGCTTCTCCCACTGGCAACCTAAAACATTCTATTTACTTAGTTCTTTTAATTTCTATCTCACTTCTATCTCACTTTTCTTTCAGGAACTCAGGCTAGTTCCTCCTCCTATTTTTTTCCTATAACAGCAACCTTGTAAAATAGATTAGGCAGTGAGTGGCCCAAAGCCACTCAATGCATACTTCAGAAGCCCAAGAATAGTCAAGTTACTTTAGCAACAGAGGTTAAATGCACACACACACACACACATTCTTTATTGCCAGTCTGAATAGAACTATAAATTACACTGATACACAATAACTGCCTGCTTCTTCACAATACAAATAGCTAAAACTTACAGCTTTTCAAAGTTGCTTGTATTTAACACTAGCATAAAAGACTGGGTAGACACACATCTTTATCTTACCATGGTGAGATCTGTTACTTTCCCACTGAGATTGTTGTCATTTATATGCAAATATGTTACCTCCCACTCTTGGGATATTTCTTACCTGTGGCAGAAGTAAGGTGGCTTTTGAAGGCAATTCATATCTATCCCATTGTTATCTGATCGTGGTCTTCTTTTTTAAGCCAACTGCTTGCAACACACTAAACCAGGAATTAAATATGCAGAGTGAGTTTGCATAATGCACTGAACAATTTTTAGCCACCCATTCATTAGCAAGTTATGATGCAATCCCAGTGGGTTTTGAAGCAGCTCAGTCTTCCAGAGAGATATGCAGAGAGACTGCACCAACTATCTGACCAACTGCACTTTCTTCTGCAAAATTATAAAAAGAAGCCAGCTGTAAATAGAAATGGTATTTTATTGCACAATGTCAAGAGGATGTAGAAAAATAACTGACACGCTATTTAGATACATGCATTAATATTAAAATACTAAAACAGCACCCCGAGTTATTTGGATGTTTGGAGTCTGATCATTCTGAAGAATTTGTGTCACCTTTTCCTGCTTATTACCCAATTTTCTACTGTTAGAGGAGTTAAGGAAGGGAATGATACAGTGATACAGATTTTACATGCCATGAATTCTACTTCAAAATTGTAGTTCTATTATTTTCACATACTAGTACATATTGCTTGTCGAAAACTGTGGGGGAAATTTCCTCACTGATTTTGCTTGTTGGAAGCTGGCCGGGAAGTTTGCAAATGGCAAATCACATATCTCCGGCACACTGCAATTGTGTTTCCCCTTAAGAGCACCAGCAGAGTTAGTTTTCATGTGGCCACAAACTGAATGTTTCAAAACCATTTGGTTGTTGCAGAGGTGCTATTCAGCAGGTTCTGACCAGTTCTGGAGAACCGGTAGCGGAAATTTTGAGTAGTTCGGAGTAACTTTACCGGAGTAACCGGTAAATACCACCTCTGACTGGCCCCATCTATTGTCTGACTCCTGAGTCTCAACTGATCAGGAGGGAATAGAGATTTTACAGTATCCTTCCCCTGGAGTGGGGAGAGAATGGAGATTTTACACAGTACTCTTCCCCTGCCACGCCCACCAAGCCATGCCATGCCCACCAAGCCACACCCACAGAACCGGTAGCAAAAAAGTTTGAATCTCACCACTGGGTTGTTGGCAAAGGTAGGGGATGGGACCACCCAAACAGTGAGTAAACAAATGGTTATAAGCTGAGGACTACCTTTAATAAACAGGCTTGCACAGGTGTGCAACTTTGGAAGAGTCCTAAATCTGTATTTCAAAAAATGCAATTTCTCCGTAAGGCCTGCACACCTGAAGTTATCACTATTCATCAGCAAGTCTGAGATAGGATATGGCTTAGAAGCAGTAACAGCACGTTTTTAGGCTGGTATATATTTGCACAGCTTTAGAGACAGATGGAAAGCAATTTAACCATGGAAAAAAAGCTCTTAAGACTGTACTTGACAAGTATGTTGAATCCTTGCCAAGGTTGAAGTCTCTTGAAGAGCCATGTTACAGTTGTCCTCGCAGCTGCTGTCCCATGGCCCAGAAGACAGGAGCTGGCAAGCAGCGGGACATTTGACTGTGTCATTTATCTGTCATTTCTTTCTGGTCAATGCTAGGGATTGAGTCCATAGAAAAGACAAGTTCAAGAGGGACTTGCTAAGGGGATCCTGCCAAGGGAGTCTCAGCACTTGGAATGAGAACTGAACTAGCCAGTTATGAAATACACACACACAAAAAGGAAGAACGGATATGTACTAATAGGGTAATAAGGCATAGTCAAAGCTTTATTTTCTTTATATATTTTTGATTCTTAAATCTAAAGATTTAGCCTTCAAGAACTGCAGTTTGCAGACGCTTCTGCAATTAGTGCCTCCCAGGTTAGGCTTAGCTTCCAGCATCTTTTCAACCAGCGTGAACCTTGATCTGTATCTGTGTATATATTATAAGAATTGTGACTCAACAAGCCTGAAAAGTTGAGGTTTAGGACTGTACAAAACATTTCGAATCTGAGCCATCTTTGCCATAGGGCAGTGATGGCGACCCTTTTCGGCACCAAGTGCCCAAAACGGTGTATGTGTGTGCGCGCGCATGCACATGTGTGCCGGAGCACCAGAAAGGTGGTCAGTTGGTCTTTGGGTTTCTGGCACATGCATGTGTGCTGGCCAGCTGATCTTCGCATGCACTGGAGCACCAGAAACCTGAATACCAGGTGGCCGGTGTGCAAATGTGCATTGATCAGCTGGTCTTTGGGTTTCTGGCACTCCGGCGTGTGTGAAGACCAGCTGGCCGGCACACATGTGTGCATACACACACCATAAACAAGAAGAGCAGCTGGCGATGGCGTGCGTGTTCAGATGGAGGGCTCCATGTGCCCCCTCTGGCACATGTCCCATAGGTTTGCCATCCTGGCCAGAGGACAAAATGAGATTTTAAAATCGTTTAGGAAATATTTCAAGCTTGAGACAGAAAATTTCCTATTCCAAACCAGGAATTAGTATTTCAAAACCATGCGCATTCAAAACATTTTGTGCAGCATTATAAACGATGATACCCAGTCCTATTATCTTTGCTTCAAAGGCTCATTGTAGCCATGATCAACCTATGAATTATATTCAGACAGAGAATGAGCTAAATACTGTTTTTTCTTGGCCCATCCTCACTTTCCAACCATCCTGTTCTTTTAGCTAAAATTCAGTAATTTTAATCAACTGGGGAAAAAAATGGTACTCTAATAGACATTCTTTGTTATTGAAGGAGTATATGAATCAATATGAATCAATATTTGCTTTTATTATGAATTGCTTACGTTACTATACAATTGTTACTGATTAAAACAATATTTGCTGTTTGCTTCTGATATGATATACTGCTAGAAATCATTTATTAAGAATTAAGCTTTGTTATTGGCTTCTGCTTATATTATTGTATACTGTCAGAAATTAGTTGTTTTCTAGCCTAGCAAATTGTAACCTTAATGCTGGATGGCATTACTGCAAATGTTATCTCACTGCTGCATCTCACTTCTATTCTTGGCTTCAAAGCTAGGGACATTCTTGAAAACATAGAAGAAATTGTTACAAGGGGAATATCAGGCCCCATAGATAAAGGAACCAAACTAAGGAGTTTTCTTGGCTTATAAATCCTTAAAGCATTCTGCTGAAAAAACAACTTGGCAAAGGGGCAATGCCACCCCCTACAGAAGGCTATAGGAATAGATACGGTAGACAGAGACAGGAGCTTGAACAAAAGAATGTTTTAAAGATCACGTTGGTAACAAATCTTTGTCTCTGACTGGATAAACTTTATTTCTATCTGCCTAAAATGTATATAATACTCTGAGCCACTCTTGCAGGGGGTGGCTATTCCTTACATACATTTGTTTGTATGTTTTGGATATAGTTTTGTCACCCAGCTTTTGCTATGGCCATAAATAAAAGCTGATACTTTTTGCAAGCCTCGTCTCCAATCTCACTCTCTTTGGCATTTCAGTGGCTCGGGGAAACTGCTGGAACCTTAACATTATAATTCTTATAATTTTGTAGAAATAAAATTGCACTAGGGTAGGATCAAAATTCCTGGTGCTCTGAGCATTTCAGTTTAAATCTGAAAACTCTTGAGAAACTTAATATGCCACATTTTCTTTAGGAAGTAAATTGGGTCTTCTTGTCTTATAAAGATAACTCACTTTGTATAAGAAGAATTTTGTTTGATGTCGGTAATCACGCAGGGTCAGTTAAAATGTTATCTTATTTTCAGTGTTCTGGATTCGCTGTCATCTTCATGCCACCATATGATATTCCTGAAAATCCAGCTCATTCCTGTAATCTGAGAATCTCTGTGAGTGTGTTCTTTACAGTTGTGACCATTGAAAATAGCCTGACCTTCAATTGCTGCAGGCTTGACCTTTTCTGAGGTCCATAGTTAAATATATTTCTGTAAGCTGCTGGCCTGTTTGTCTTACATTGGTGGGGAAAGTATTAGGAACCAAGGATGCAAAACTCAGAAATTAAGCAAAGTGCAAGGCCCATGTCCTGAGACAGTAACTATTGCAGCAATTTTAAATTAATATAGTAAGAATAAGGATTTTTTAGGTGGCCCCCAATCCATTCATTTCAGTTAAGTAAAAATCTAATTCTCAGAAATGATTTAAATTTGTTGGCTGGCTATTCTGAATAAATACCTTCAATTCTGTCTTAAATAGTTTTCTACTGTTCCTTCAGGAGCAAAAACTGCTTTACAAGGCCTTCCCTAGCCTTTCTTTCATTCTTGCAAAAATCCTGTGGGTTACGTTAGGCTGATATTGAGGGGGGGGGAAGTGATTAATCATAATGGATGTGTGGTGGTGTGGTTATGGCTAGAAGCAGGGGACTGAATTCTAGTCCTGCCTTAGGCATAAAAACTGTCTGGGTGACTTTGGGCCACGCCAACTCACCCTACAGGGCAGTGATGGGTTTCAAAAAAAATTCGAACCTACTCTGTGGGTGTGGCCTCCTTTGTGGGAGTGGCTTGCCAGCCATGTGACCTGGTGGGAGTGGTTTGCCGGCCATGTGTTTTCTCTCTTTCTCTCTCTCTCTCTTTCTTTCCTTCCTTTTGTCTCTCTGTCCCTTTTTTCTTTTTTTCTTTTATCTCTCATTTTTTCTTTCTTTCTTTCTTTTTCTTTCTTCCTTTCTTTCTTTCTCTCTCTCTCTGTGAGTCTGTCTGTCTCTCTGTGTGTGTCTGTGTGTGTCTTTGCCTTTCTCTCCCTCCCTCCCTCTCTGTCTCTCTATGTGATTCTCTCTCTGTCTTTCTGTCTCTCTCTGTCTCTCTCTGTCTCTGTCTCTGTCTCTGTCTCTCTCTCTCTCCTCCAGTGGTGGGTTTCAAATTTTTTTGGAACCTCTTCTGTAGGTGTGGCCTGCTTTCCAGGTCCACTGGTGGAACCTCTTCTAACCAGTTCAGTAGATTTGACGAACCGGTTCTACCGAATAGGTGCGAACTGTTAGGAACCCACCTCTGCTACAGGGTTGTTATGTGGAAAATAGGAGAAAGAAGGAGTATTGGGTATGTTTTTGAGTTATTTGTAAAAAAATAAGGAAGGTGGGATATAAATAAATAAAATAAACCCAGCTGTTAAATATTTTAAATAGCACAGTATGCTGTATCTGCACTATGAAGTAAATCAATATTGCAGTTCAGGATTTATAAGCCAGCCCGGTTCTCTTTAATGGTATCCCATTCTGTTTCTCTCCTGCCTCCCCTCCAATATTCTCTGGGCACATTTAATACTTGAGATACACAGGCTGTTCTTTAGGCTGTTATGGTTCCCCCTGAATTTTTTTTAAAAATTAGTGTCCTCAATCAATCCCTACATTTGCCCAAGGGTTTTCACACCTTTCCAAGCCATTGAACCAGCTGGTTAAAAAACACACACACTAAAAACCCAATCAAAAGGCAAATTTCTAGTGATAAGCAAATTGGCTATGTTCCAGTTAACATTTTCTTTTGCATTCTGTCTTTAATGGAGTTCCAAGATTTTTAGAATGGGCGTTTGTAAATTAACAAAGCACTTCTGTTTTTCACATTAAAAATAATTTGATTGCGTATTTGTATTTAGGCAAGGTTCCCCTTTGGGAAGATTGTCCCAAAATGGTTGTTCCCACCCTCACTGGGTTAGAACTATAAAATGTGATGGATGGGAATCTTGGGAGCTGTAGTGTTCAGTACATTCTGGTATTAGAAATGCCTATGTGTGTATTTAGATGAGATTGTCTCTACGTTCTCCTATGTACTAGCTGGGGAATTCTGGGAATTGAAGTCCACACATCTTAAAGTTTCCATATTTGAGAAACGTGGTTTTTACAACATGCCTGAAGTTTGGAGCTAATTTCTCTCCTGATGAGATGAGAGACTGGCCCCCATTAGAAACTGCGTGATTCTTTAAGTTTATTTTAGAACATCTTTGTTAAAGATTTATACCCTGTATTTGTTCTGGGAAGTTGGGGGGGGGGGTTGGGGGGGGGTTCAGGGGGGGAGGGCAGAGGGGGAGGTAAACATTTATAAAAGTTTTTTTTTCTAAAAATTTTCAATTTAAAAAAAAAGAAACTGCATGATTCTTATTGCAATTATTCTAAGGTGCTGTATGTGATCAATACATAGCCATAAGTCTGGCTTTTGTTAATTAAGCCTCTATTTCTGAGGTGCATTATTTGTTAAATTACCTTCATCTAGCATATCTTAATTTCATGTCAACTTCGAAGACTATGATCTAAATAAATAAAACTAGTACTCTTTGGAAAAAGTCCGCCCTTACATTGCTTCACACATAATTTTAAAAAATCCCTAATAAATGATTAAATCATCTTTTACATCCTGCTCACATTGAAGTTATGTGCAACTGAACACTAGAAGTTTTAAAGAACAAATGTTAACCAAGCATAGCCAAGAAATTACACCCTTTGACAACCATGTACCCAACATTCCTTTTCTCAAGAGCACCAATTTTATACCACTATTTGCTGCTGGAAAGACAGGTTTATCAGGAAAACTGAATGCCCTGGTTTTATTAACACCCTGCCTGCCAAGGTTTACTGAATAAACTCCAACTGACCGGGCTCATGCAGTGTGAACATTATAAATTAACATGATAAGCCACAATGGCTATGTTTCAGAGGACAAGCTGAGCCCGTGATGGCTTATAGCCCAAGCATTTAAATCACTACCGTCATTTCAGCTGGGCAACCTGTAGTCCTCTCAAATGTTTACGAACTGCAATTCCCGGCATTCCTGCCGAGGAGTCGCTCTATCTCTATCGCCATCGGGGCAAAAGGATAGCTTAAGCTCTCTCTCTCTCTCCTCCGGACTCGCGACGCTGACACTGCTTGAGTTCCAGAATTCACGTGTCTTAGGTGTCCTCTGGAAGGAGACGTGCTTTTGCTGAGGAGCGGCTTGCAAGCGTTCAAGTGTTGCATTCCGGGAGCGAAAGCAAAACGACTCCTTCTAATGCAGGGTTTCTCAACCCTTGAAGATGTCTGGACTTCAACTCCCAGAATTCCCCAGCCAGCATTCGCTGGCTGGGGAATTCCGGGAGTTGAAGTCCAGTCATCTTCAAGTTGCCAAACACTGTTCTAAGGCATTGTGCAACGCCTTCCCAGCAAGGCTTCCTTTCGGCTCGCGGTTTCCCTTGCCTGCCATAACTAAAGCTTGGCGCCCTGCCTCTGCTTTCGGCTCTCCCTCCCTCAGCTCTGCAGCAGCGTCGGCGGCAGCTCTCTGCCTACGGCTGCAGCGACGCACAGGCTGTGGAAGGAGGAGGAGGAGGGAACCAAACGGGAGGCTTTCACCGGGCCTGCGCCCCACAGCCAGGACCGTCCTTGAGCCTCAAGCTGCGTTTCTTCCTGCAAAGCCCTTCGGGCGTCAGGCGGAGCTCTGGGGTTGCCCAATCCAGTTCCTCCCTCCGTAGTTTTGCACCTCTTCCCTTCTAGAGTTCTGTCCTTTCCTTCTCTTCCTCTCTCTCGGTCTGGAGCCCTCCCGGCTCCGCTTGTGTGCCAACAACACCCGAGCCGCCTTTGCCCGCTTGCGGGGGTGAGTGAATCAAGGGCGGCCCTATATTTATAGACAAACAGCGGTGGGGGATAATGGGGGCGAGAAGGGAAGGGGGCTGGGTTGCACCCTGGCGCCAGGACAGGTCGCATTGTTCAGATGGAGAGTGACAGGTGTCAGCCCGTGGCGGCCCCAAAGGGAGAGCGCCCTCTCCCAGGGCTCCAGCTGCAGACCCGCCGAGTTGGGGGGTCTTGCCTGCAGCCGCGATCAAGTTGCCTGGAGGAGAAAGTTTGGGCGCCTCTAAGCCTGTCCCCCCCATTCCCCTTCCCCTCCACCATCCTCCTTCAGCTCTTGACAAGTTGTTTTATGTGGATTGAGGCAGGACGAAATGTAAGTGTGGGTCTGTCATTGTGACTTTCAAGGTGACCCGGGGTCTCGAACCCATCTCTTCATTTCTCAGCCTGGAGAAAGAAAAAGGGAAAAAAAGGGGGGGGGGGTGTTAAATGTCAAGAGTATTCTAAACTATCAGCTGGAGAAAGAAAAAGAAAAAAAGGGGGGTGGTGTTAAATATCAAGAGTATTCTAAACTATCAGCTGGAGAAAGAAAAAGAAAAAAATGGGGGGTTGTTAAATATCAAGAGTATTCTAAACTATCAGCTGGAGAAAGAAAAAGAAAAAGAAAAAAAGGGGGGGTGTTAAATATCAAGAGTATTCTAAACTATCAGCCGGAGAAAGAAAAAGAAAAAAGGGGGGGGGTGTTAAATGTCAAGAGTATTCTAAACTATCAGCTGGAGAAAGAAAAAGAAAAAAAAAGGGGGGGGACACAAACAACAACCCAGCTCTCTTGTGTATTTAACCTTTGGTTTTGTGTATCTGGTTCTTCTCCCTGTTTAGGGATCCCTTCCACCTTTCTGGAGTTAGTTTCTGCGGCTGCCTACAAGAGTGGAAAAGTCTAAGCAGTGAAAATGAGCCGTGCTAAGCACACCCGGGTTCTTCTTCTCAACGACATGGAGAAGCTGGACAAAACTCTGTTCCGACTCGAACAAGGTCAGTATCCCAAAAGCAGCTTCCTGCATCTTTTCTCTTGGTTGAGCAACTCTACTGGGGTCCTAGTTGTCTCTTTTTTTTTGCAATAAGGAAATGTAAATGGTTGCCATAGCTCAGTCGGTTTATGTTCTCTGCAAGTGAAGCTTTAGAGAGATCCCAGCGTGGACACCGTAAAGGCCTGCATTTTTATTACTTTCAAGAAACAGAAAGAGGTGCCACCATTTGTTGAGACATAACTGGTGGAACTATTTTAAGAGAGGAGACTTTGGCCAGCTACATAATGCATGGAAGCATGTATGTTGGAAAATAAGACTAGGTGAATTCAATGGGATACATTTCCCTTTTCAAACAATTATCATATAGTAAACTAAGTACTGTTTGCCTTATTGAAGGCAGTAGATATGGTATTGCAAATAAATTCACTGATAGAAAATTTCTGTTCTCTAAAGCTTCACAATAACCGTGGAGTCATTTTGCTGAGCGATTGGGCTTCATTAATAAATCTGTCATACATTTGCAGCTACTTAAGCTAAAGTAAGAATCAATCTAAGAGCTTCCTTCCAAGTAAAATGGTTTTAAGATTAATGGGGCATCTTTTACAGCAAGAAGAACATTCTGTTCCTTGATATATTCGCTACAAATCATTTGGGGAAAATATTTGGATTATACAGTTTTTAGTATAAAGGGTTACTTTCAAGCAGACCTTTCTATAGTAAGAAGAAGCATAATGGATGTCTGGTGGTTCATTAAAGTTCATTACAGATAAAATTTTATTTAAAAATGCAAAGAATAAAATAAAAAAGGCAACTTTGGATGTGATGCTACAGTGAAAAGCCGTAATATCTATTCTTAAATCCTGTTCCTCAATATGGAGCCCTTTTAAATGTTTTCCTAATTCTACTTGAGCCAACTTGGAAGCTCTCCAAAAGAGAGATACTGATTTCACAGTCCAGCCCATGAAGCTAAACTTCACTCACATAGTTGGATTGCTTTAAATGTTATCCTAAGTACACAGGAGCTATTTGCAGGAAAATGGCTCCTGTGCATTGATACTATCTTATCAACTCTGTCACATCTGAAATAAAACATTCATCTTCCTTTTATTTGTGGACAAGAAAGTTGCTAAAATTATATGTCGTTATCACTGTCTGAAAAAAAAAACAAATTCTTAAACTATTTATGCTTTTACTTGCAACATTTTAAATGAGGTTAATGTGTTTACTTTCTATAACTGTTAGAGCAGTGATTCTGAGGTAACTTCTAGTGATGTAAACGTAAAAAATTATAAAACTTAGACCTATTTGTGAATCTTTTCCTGAAATCAGGAAGATCTGAATACGCAAAACGAATGCATTTTATTTCAAAAATTAGGAATCTGCTATTCTGTGATCCTGAATGATTATGACAAAGTTATAATTTTATGTCACATACATAAAAATATTGCTTCCAAAGGATATGTAGCTGGTTTGAATAAGACAGTTTTTAAAAGTCAACACACTTTCTGGGAAATAAGTTATTATGCAATATTATCTTTGTAGTCCAGTCTATGTTTAGCAGATGCGATAAATATAAACCAGTCAAACTTTAGCAAAAGCATAATGATCAAATGTAAGACTAATGAAAATGGACTTCTTTAGGATTAGACTTAACATTACTTTCTTTCTTCCTGATTTGTTGTGGTATTAAAATATTGTAGTTACAAGTTCTTCCCTTTTTGTATCTGTCCAGATTGGGATGTACTATACATTAGGTTGCATTGATTATAAAATATATTTTGATCTTTAAGTTCATTTATTTTAATAGTTGGCTAGTAGGCCTTTTAAAATGTCACCAACAAGAGTTTTCTGGGTTGGGAAAAATGAGGAAGGGTATCTAACTGGCTAATGGAGGGTGATGAAAAATAGGTCCTCTTATTCATAGCCTGCCTCTTACTGTCACTTTTCCTGGGATGGCAGGCAAGGGGAAGGAGAGGTATTGTTTGTATAGAGAATGGTAGAAGCCCCTCTTGCTACATAAGAATGGGATGGATCATGCCTCCTTGGCTGGTGGGGTGGGGGGACAATGGAAGGAAATCCGAGTGACCACAAGTGTTTATTTGGAGCAGGTGCTGAGTTCTGTTTCAAATTATAGAATCCCTGGCAATTTGCAAAGCATTGTGGGGACACAAATGCCTTAGATAGAGATCCAAGACAAGGCTTTTTTCTAATAAACGTCTGTCTTGCTTTCTTTAGGTTATGAGCTGCAATTCCGCCTGGGTCCTACTTTGCAAGGCAAGCATGTTACAGTGTCTACAAACTACCCAGCTCCTGGAGAATTGTTTGATCGCCACAAGTTCAGATGCTTAACGTGGCACAACCCAACAGGAAAAGAAGATGATTCTGACAAATATTGTAAATTAGAACTCCAGATTTCTGGATCATACCAATATTACTTCACTCATGAGTAAGCAAAATGTAAAAGCTTGTGGAAGTATCATAAGCAGTTGTCTTCTCTGTGGGGACACGGAAACTAAACTTGTCTTGATATGCTTTTTGGGTATCTGTGGAACAGGCCATATACCAAAGGAATCTTCCTGTGTCAGAGAATCTTCAGCTTTGTCAGGTTCACCTAAGGAGATAAATGAAGAGAGCTCTCCATAAGACCCAGTCTATACTTCGAACTGATTTACACAGTTCCCCACTCTTAGAAATTGACATTTTCATTCCAGTGAGATTACCACATGTATTTGCTTTGGCATACAGGCATTGCTTCACATATTAGGAACATGTATACTCAATTTTGTTCATTAGAGTGAATCATAGTATGTGAGAATGTCCTTGAGAGAGGGAAGAACCAAGAGCAGCAGCAGAGTAGGCAATGGTCAGACAACTGATAGCTTACCCTGCAGAAACAATAAGGGCATGGCATATGTTTCAAATGAGTCTATCCCAGATTTCTGGGACTGTAAAAGACAGGTGTTCATTCAGATTCAAAAAATTCTGTTACTGTAACCTTAAAATAAATGTAGTGTTAATGCTGCACTCATAGTTGGTGCTTCTTATCTAGACTACCCCTAATGGCCAACATATAATCCAGTGTTGCCTGCCATAAATAAGGGGGGGGATGTAATAGCAATCCATCATTTGTCTACTTGAAAACAATTCACATTGAGTCAATGGGGCTTCCTCCCAGATACACCACTATATGTTTGTGATTCTAGAAGTACATAAAGTAGGTGAGAGGTTTCAAAGTGCTAAGCCCAAACCACAAATAATAGAAATTAAAGTTAAAGATCCTTATGGTCTTGGAAAAGCCAAAGATAAATCTGCTTGTGGCCTTAAAGTAAATCCCTATGCTTTTTTTTTTTTTTTTTTTTTGCAAAAAAATGGTCCTATTGCTAATCTGTGTTTCTCATAGTTCAGTATCGCCTTCAGCTTTATACCAGTGCAATTCTGCATATCAGAGAGTAAAGTCTAAACCCAGGGTTTCAGAGACTTTCAAAAGTTTTTCAGGTGTAGCTTTCAGTGGGAAAAATATCAATTAATTTAAAAATATGTAATAGTCTTGTTCTAGCCTCTTCTATTATTTGAGAACTTTGGCTCCTAACACACTACTCAGAAGTGTGGTCGGCAACCCTTAAAATATTACATTCATAGCGGTTTCTTCTCGAATGCCAAGGCATAAGATTACAGTCTTACACCTTTCTTTTCAAGGGAACTTTTCTAGAGTGAAAGGATTGAAAATCCTTTATAAAGGGCCATAACATAACCAGTATTTTACATTTGCTGAGACCGCATGATTGAAGTGAAAATATTCTTGAATCTAGGTTGCTTTGGGTCTGACTTTATTTTTACATCATTCCAAGTGATTAAGTACATTTTCTTGAATCATTTATTTTGTGATCTGTAAGCTAGAAAATTTTAAAAAACTGAATTGCATTTTCAAATAACAAGGCTAAACGAATTCTGAGTATTATTGATCTTAGTGAGTGAAGATAATGTCTATTTTCTTTGTATTGCTATAAAATCAATACGTGTATCTTTTATTCCAGGAATCAGAAAGGTGGTGGAGGTTATCTAGTTGTCGATCCTATTTTACATGTTGGTGCTGACAATCATGTCTTGCCCTTGGATTGTGTTACACTCCAGACATTCCTAGCCAAGTGTCTGGGACCATTTGATGGATGGGAAGATCGTCTTAAAGTTGCAAAAGAAGCTGGTAATAACCTTATTTACCCCAGGCCAAATTTTGACTTGAGATATAAGGCATATACTACTTTAGAGAGTCATTTGTGTGGTTCTACCTTTTGGGCTGTGTATTTATCATCTTTATTCTAGTAATACACTGTAGAGAATGAGGAAGATAACTTTGATGGAGGTAGAGAAAGATCTGTTATCAAAGGATCAGGGGAAAAATATACCTTAAATCCCAAACAAGCAGAAAGTACCGTATGTGGAAGCTGCTCAGATAAACGTTTTAATAATTCACATAAGAATGGGAGGAGATACAGCACAATCAGACTTGCAAGATTCTATGTTTACAGTAACTCTGAATAAAACTACTGCTAATCTTTCTGTGGAAATCACAGTTTTGGTCTCCCTAAATGGGCTGACATACACTAAAAATTCCAAGCAATCTTTGATCTTAGAATGGGGTATACTCAGGCCTACCTGGTTTAACCACTTTTTTTTGGCATTATAGCTTCAGATCATAAATGCTACCTACTGTATATACTCAAGTATAAGCCTAGTTTTTCAGCCCACTTTTTGAGCTGAAAAAAGCCGCCTCGGCTTATACTCGAGTCAGTGAAAAATTTGCCCGAAATGGAGGAGAAAAAGGGGCGGGGCCATGCCGCTGGGTGACGCTCGTGAATGGCCCAGCGCCCCTGAGTTTCCCCTCCCTCTGTGTCAGTTTGCCGCGCAGCGTGCACCGCACCATCCCCCCTCCTCACGTTCTAATGTAATGCAAGGCTGTCTTACGATTCCCCTTCCTCCCCCTCCTGCCGCTCTGCAACGATGTCCCACCTCCTCCTTGTTATGGCAAGCAGCCACATAGCGATGTCCCACCTCCTCTGGTACAGTGATCCAATGATAGGAATCACTGTGCCGTGTGTCATAGGAGGCGGGACATCATCATCACAGCGGGACATCAGCATCATGAGGTGAGTGAAGTATTTCATTGAATACACCGGTATTGTGTGATAATAATTTGTTATGCAGAGCAAATTTTTACAATGGCTACTGTATATTTAATGGGCACAGGCAGGCTGTATATGTTATTCAATGGGCAATGGCATTATTGGTATCTATTTTTATTTTTGAAATTTATCGGTAGCTGCTGCATTTCCCACCCTAGGCTTATACTCGAGTCAATAACTTTTCCAGTTTTTGTGGTGAAATTAGGTGCCTCGGCTTATATTCGGGTCGGCCTATACTCGAGTATATACGGTAGTTTGTAATGTCTGTCCTCTTATCCACTTGAAAGCGGAAAGCATCTGTTTATACATTTTGTTATTATTATTTTACAGGTTATAACATGATTCATCTAACCCCAGTGCAGAAACTTGGTCTGTCTCGATCATGTTACTCATTGGCTGATCAGCTGGAAGTTAATCCTGACTTTTCATCTTCCAGCAAAAAATGTTCTTGGAATGAAATGGGGAAACTAGTCGAAAAAATGAAAAATGAATGGAATATGCTTTGCGTTACAGATGTAGTCTACAATCACACTGGTATGCTTATTTTCATTATATTTATTATCCTTGTTGCTTGCTGATGTGCAAAGGGGCTGTAATCATTTTCATGTGTCCGAGTCCTGTTTCTTTTGGTACTGATTGAACTTCCTTGTTTGAAGAACCAGGGCACTGTTAAATCAAAACTTACGTAATTTTACATTCATTTAAATTTTCTCTTTTAAAGTAGCCCCAGGTTGATATTGAATGAAAACTATCCAAACAATATTTGACCTTAGACATTTGAAAATAGTTTTAACTTGTAGTTAAATCATGATTAGATGCTTTACAGATGGTTATTTCTAAACAAATGGTTATTGCAACCATTTATTTAGAAACTGCTTGATGATATGATGACACGAAAAAAGTGACTTACAACCAGTCTTTGCACTTATGACCATCCCAGCATTCCCACAATCATGTGATCAAAGTTTGGGTGCTTGGCAACTGGCGTGAGTTTATGCTGCTTGCAATGTCCTAGGTTTATGTGTTCGCCATCTGTGACCTTCCCAGTCAGCTTCAGGCAAGCAAAGTCAGTGAGGAAAGTCAGATTTGCTTAACAATTATATAATTCACTTAACTACCCTCACAAAAAAAGGATGTAAAATCGGACAGAACTCACTTAACAACTGTCTTCCCTAAGCAGTGGAAATTCTCGTCTCAATTGTGATCATAAGTTGAAGACCACTCCAGAGGTGGCATTCAGCAGGTCTCATCAGTTCTGGAGAACCGGTAGCGGAAATTTTGAGTAGTTCAGAGAACCGGTAAATACCACCTCTGACTGGCCTCATCTATTGTCTGACTCCTGAGTCTCAGCTGATCAGGAGGGAATAGAGATTTTACAGTATCCTTCCCCTGGAGTGGGGAGAGAATGGAGATTTTACACAGTATCCTTCCCCTGCCACGCCCACCAAGCCATGTCATGCCCACCAAGCCACACCCACAGAACCGGTAGCAAAAAAGTTTGAATCCCACCACTGGGTTGTTGGCAAAAGTAGTGGATGGGACCACCCAGGCGTACTGTGCCTTCTAAGGCTGAGCCAGATATTCACTGCCTCACCAAAATAATTTGGAGATTATTTGAGTAAATACCACCTCTGACTGGCCCCACCCCCATCTATTCTCTGCCTCCCGAGTCTTAGCTGATCGGGAGGGAATGGGGATTTTGCAATAGCCTTCCTCTGGAGTGAGGAGGGAATGGAGATTTTACAGTATCCTTCCCCTGCCACGCCCACCAAGCCACGCCCACCAAGCCACGCCCATAGTACCGGTAGTAAAAAATTTGAATCCCACTACTGAACCACTCGTAGTTAATTTAAAATCTATAGAACAGTTCTTTATTTCAAAAAGCCAATTTTATTTTCCAAAAACTCACTTTTGTCTTTATTTTTTACCATGCAAATAGTACGACTTAAATGTACACAGCCTTTCACATTCATGTAAAAAAACATTGAAGATTGAACAGCCTTTTTAAAATAAATGTACACATACGTTTGATTTTAGAAATTTTATTAGAAATTGGTTGTTACAGAGTTTTTCTTGGTTTTGCTCTTGAATTTTCCTTGGTGAAGCAAAGTTACAAGCATAAAAATATTTTTTTTTAATCCTTATGAACTTCTTTCGGATTTGCTCCTTATTCAGCTTTGTCCTTTACTTTTGTTTTTTTTTTAAAGAAAATATAGTCACCTTGGTAAGGTGCCTAAAACTTTCCAGCAAGGTGTGCTATTAGTTGTTCATTTCTTGTTTCTCTAAGCTTCAAACAGTGAATGGGTGACTCAGCATCCCGAGTGCGGATACAACCTTATAAATTCCCCTCACTTGAAACCAGCCTGGCTTTTGGACCGAGCACTTTGGCATTTCACCTGCAAAATGGCTGCGGGCAAATACAGTGACAAAGGACTGCCGCCACTTATTGAAAATGACCAACATTTGAATGTAAGAAAATACAAACATTATTGATAGTGCATGTCATCCGTGAAGGAAAGCAATGATTATGCTTACTTTATGGGTGTGTTACTTACTTTACTTTACTTTATAGCCCAGTTCTGGAATTTTAAATTTTGCTTCCAGCCTTGTGTCAGCATCACTCCATTACATAATTAGGAAAGAAAGACTAAGAGACTCCATGGGAAGGAAATCCAAAGTACTTTTACTAATTATAAATGGTAAGCAAGCAGTTGCGAAGCAAAGTCTACTTAATTAGGCGCGAAAGCGATTGATATATAGAATAGCCCATTCCCCACCCCTTAGGATCATAGCTCCAGGCCAATCATAAGTCCTTCAAGTGTCAGGTGTGAGATAACTTCAAAAGGCATCATGAAGATGGAATGTCGAGGCCGTTACTGTACGCGGGAAGATCTCACGCATGCGCCATCCGAGCATCTCGAACATCCTAGAAAACTCCTCCAGCACATCAATTAACCCCTCCCAAATACCAGCCCTCCCTCCCTGTTTCATGGCAGCTGAAGCAACAGCAAGGCAGAAGCTGACACTTGTCTCATTTTTCATCTTTGGAGTTGTTTCTTCCAGGATATTTTTAATGTATTGTTTCTGTGTTGGTTTCTGTCATACTTTTAAATAGTTCTCCTGTGCTTTTAAAATTACACTTCAGCATGTTTTCTGAAAACAAGTATTTTGTTTCATTACAATCTGCTTGCCATGAATTATTTATTGATACTCTGTAGATGGCAAAAAAAAAGGCATCATACATAGCCATGATGGCAATGTGTGCCAGAGGTGACATGCAGAGCCCTTGCACTGTCACCAGCTGTTCTTTTGGGTTCTGTTGTGCGCATACACGCCAGCCAGCTGGTCCAGGGTGCATGCGCATTGCAGGCATCTGCTCTTCCAGGTTCCAGTGCGCGCATGCGTGCTGGCCAGTTGGCCAGCGTGAACCCTTTGAACCCAGAAGAGAGCAGCCTGTACACATGCGCGCCAAACCGGCTGGCCGGCAAGCTTGCACATGACAGAACCCGGAACAGCAGATGGCCACTGTGCGCAAGCACATCGGCCAGCTACTCTCTTCTGGGTTTTGGTGTTCCAGCGCTCCGGCATGCGCTCTCCAATTTCAGCCCTCAGTGCCAAAATGGTTAGCCATCACTGATATTTAGTAACATATCCACTATAGTTCTGTTGACATTAATTTGCTTTTAAAATAATAAAAAAATACTTTTTAGTTCTTTTTTTTTGTTTTGAAAGGTTTACAGAGTCATATCATAAAGGAATGATATTTCATTTTCGAAACAAATACATTTATAGTGAATAGTGTTTGAAATGCTAATTTCTGTTTATTTGCTGACTTGACATGGTTCTTATTTTTCCAGTGTATCCGTAAAATCTTTTGGGACGATATTTTTCCCAAGATAAAATTATGGGAATTCTTCCAAGTTGATGTTAACAAAGCAGTGCAGCAATTTAAAACACTTTTAACTAAAGGTAAACAAAATAACTCAGATTCTTTATAGTGTAAACATCAAAGAAACAATGGTTGGTATGAAAAAATACTTTTGCAGTCAAGGGAAATGCTTGATCATTTTTCTGGGTACATGGAGAAAAATAAAATTATCTTGATTTCAAAAATCATTTACCCCACATCAACGATTATTAATGTAGTTAACAATCAAAATGTTAACAGAAATATTTGAAAACCCATGAAACTTTCATCCTGAAACTATTTATTGGAAAAGTGTAAAATCCATACAATTTTTGTTTGGTTAATCCTATGATGAATCACAAGAACACTAAAGTTGCTATATGATGAATGGACAATCCCCCACCTGTGGTTTAAGTTTTTCAATTCATGTTGGGTTTGGAGGAATCCTGAACTTAGGAGGAAAGCTTTATCAGTGTTGTCAATCTTTATTCATCATTAATCAGCACAAAGCAAATAGTGAAGCAAATATAGTTACAACTTATAAATTAGACAGGTTGAATTAAAATAAATAATTCTATGTGAATTTTAACTTAAAAGAATATTAAGAATTTTAACTTAAAAGAATTTTAACTTAAAAGAATATTAGGAATATAAAATATTAAGACAAGTGAGTCAGAATAAGATAAAAATGAAATTTTAAGGACTCAGTAAAATATTTTTTAAAAGATTTAAGAACTGTAGACTTACAAGTTAGCTCTAAGAAACCCAGCTTTTTCTATGATTCAAAAGTGTCCATTATTACCCAGTGCTTTGAGCTATGCAAAAATTGTAAGTGGCCCCAAATGTTATGTTTCTACATCTCAATCAAGAAAGACATAGGGCAAAATACAGTACAAGTGTATCCTTAACATTGTGGTCAGATTTGGAAATGTTTTCTTAAGAACTTAAAAGAAGATGGATGTTGTGTGGACATTTTTTACTCCATTTCTGTTAAACTCAAGGTTCAAGAGACAACTCAGTTTAAATAGACACCAGAATACTTCTATGTTCATCTGGTACAGGAGTACCCATCTTTTGGCTTGATTGACAGACTTTGCTATACTCCAAAGGCAGATGAACTTGTGGATTATTTTGTTTGTTTGTTTGTTTGTTTCTTTATTTGATTTATATGCCACCCTGCTCCCAAAGGACTCAGGGCGGCGAACAACATAAAAAAACACATATTACAAAAGTTAAAAAGGAAATTAAATAAAGTATCCAAAAACAAACCCAATTAATATTAACAATAATTTTTTTTAAATTAGATTAAAATTAACAATTAAATTAATCATTTATTTTATTCTGTTCAGGCCAGGCTGGCTTGCTGAAAAAGCCAACTTTTTAGGGCGCGTCGGAAGGACCGGAGGTCGGGGATTATGCGAAGCTTTGGGGCAGCTCATTCCAGAGGGAAGGCGCTCCCACAGAGAAGGCTCCTCCCCTGGGGGTCGCTAGCTGACACTGGCCGACGGCACCCTGAGGAGGCCAGCTCTGTGGGATCGCACTGGATGGTGGACGGCTACTAGTGGCAGTAGGTGGTCTCGCAGGTACCCTGGGCCTAAGCCATGGAGCACTTTAAAGGTCATAATTAGTACCTTGAATCGCACCCGGAAAACAACCGGCAACCAATGCAGCCCGCCTAAAAGGGGTGTAACATGGGAGCACCTAGGTACCCCCATGACAACCCGCGGCCGCATTCTGGACCAGCTGAAGCCTCCGGGTGCTCTTCAAGGGCAGCCCCATGTAGAGAGCGTTGCAGTAGTCCAGGCGAGAAAGGACGGAGGCATAAGTGACTGTGCACGGAGCATCCTGATCCAGGAAGGGGCGCAACTGATGCGCCCCTTTTGGATGTTTTAAAAGATTAAATAGGCATTTAGAAGGCACATGTCACACATTTTATGCCTCAACCCCTCTATCCTTGGGGGGGGGGATTAAATCACATTTTTGTCTTGTCAATTGTGGGAGGGATTGTTGGTAGCAATCCCATTTGAGTCCCAATTGGTACACCCTGAGCTAGCAAATATTCTGAAAAAGTGTCCAATTGTGCACATTTTTACGGACTTAGAAACTAATCTTTCTGTCTGATTATTGTAATTCTAAGAGAATGTCAGGGACCATGCACCTGTGCAACAGTACTTAAAACTTCTGGGTTGTATCTATGTCCTATTGCATTTGAGCTTTCAGAAAACTAAGAATTGCTGCCATAAATAAAAAATACATGTCTTGAAACTGATTACACATTCCCTGCAACAGGTAGCTCAAAGGTTAAAACCGATCCCAACCAACATCTTGCAATCATTCAAGATCCTGAATTTAGAAGACTTGGCTGCACTGTAGATATGAATGTAGCACTGAATACATTCATACCACACAGGTATATATTTTCTAAAGACAAAATTAAAGTTGTCATTTGATGATCAAATCATTGTCAATATATCAGATGAGGAGGAACCTCAGAAATGTACCATTTCTATTATAATTTGCTTGCTACAGTTCATGGCCAGAGATGAAATCAGTTGCTTTCCTCTTAAAACTTCAGTTTCTATGAAGAAGCTTTTTACTGCTGTTCAGTATTCACAGGTCTATCAGCCTGTCCCGTGACCCGTCAAAACCGCGGTCCACAAAAGCGCGCTCGACGAAAGCGCGCATTTGACGTCATCACAGCACGACGAAAAAAATTAAAAATTGAAATAAAAATAAAATTAAAGCAAGCCGATTCACATAAAGGTAAGGGTTAGGTTTAGGGTTAGGTTAAGGGTTAGGGTTAGGTTTAGAGCGTTAGGGTTACGTTTAGCGTTAGGTTAAGGGTTAGCGTTAGGTTTAGCGTTAGGTTAAGGGTTAGGTTTAGGGTTAGGTTTAGGGTTAGGTTTAGGGTTAGGTTTGGGGGGGTTAGGGTAAGGTTTTCGCTTTATTTTTACATTTATCGATCACAGCGCGATGTTTTCGTCGCGCTGTGATGACGTCACGTACGCGCTTTCGTCGAGCGCAATTTTGTCATCCGCGGTTTTGTGGTGGAACCGGCCTGTCCTTGGTCTATCTATATTTAATGGAAAAATAGGGTTTTTTTAAAAAAAAAATACAATATATTGCAAACACCTTTAAGACTATAGTTTACATTAAGAAGCATGCTTAATATAAAAGTTAAAATGTGTGTCAAGTCAGAATATATCAGTTTCCTTCCTGATTATACATACATTAAACTCACATTTTTACTTGTTCTAAAAGTAGTCGCTTTCGTTTGTGTGTGTGTGTGTTTTGTTTTTTTTAGCAATGGACCAGCTGCAATAGAAGAGTGTTGCAACTGGCTCCGGAAAAGAATTGAAGAGCTAAATGATGAAAAGTTCCGACAAACAAATTACCATCAGGAGCAGGTTGTAACAATCATGGTTCATGTGACCAACGTAGCTTGTATCATCTTTATTCCATACTTGTGCTGAACACTTAAATCCTGACTGTATTAACCTTTCAATGGCTTCCAGGCTATCAACTGTGTTTTGGCAACAGTGAGCTACGAACGACTGGCTGATCATGGTCCTAAACTTGGTGCTATTACCAGAAAATATCCATTGGTTACAGGGTATTGTACCTTCTCTATTTTAAATAACATGTACAGTATTTTTAAATGCATCTTTTCCTGTATGAGGTTATGTAAGAATTGTTTGTGCTCCATTAAAAGGAAAGCTTGATAATGTAATTATGGTACAAACATAAAAAAGATTGGGGTTCTTTTTACTCGTGGCACGACAAAACCGCGCTCGACTAAGCCGCGCCCAATTAAACCGCGTCACTGACGTCATCAACAGGGCGACAACAGCGAGCGGGGAGAAAGAAGGGCGCTTTAAATAGCGCTTTGAAAGCAAGCCGATTCAACTTAAGGTAAGGGTTAGCTTTAGGGTTAGCTTTAGGGTTAGCTTTAGGGTTAGGTTAAGGGTTAGGGTTAGGTTTAGGGTTAGGTTAAGGGTTAGGGTTAGGGTTAGGTTAAGGGTTAGGATTAGGTTTAGGGTTAGGTTTAGGGTTAGGTTAAGGGTTAGGTTTAGGGTTAGGATTAGGATTAGGTTTAGGGGGGTTAGGTTTAGGTTTAGGGGTTAATTTTAGGTTTAGCATTTACAGCGTGCTTCTGTCTCCGCGCTGTTGTCGCCCTGTTGATGACGTCAGCTATGCGGTTTCGTCGAGCGCGCTTTAGTCGAACGCGGTTTTGTGGTGGAACCCTTTTTACTTAGGGTATATATATAAATCAGTGATGGGTTCCGGATCCCGGTGCAACCGGTATGGTGCAGTGGGGCCAGGCATCCACCACATGAACACGCGCAGAACACGCAGCACACACAGACCACATGCATGCATCCTTACCGCCTGCGATGGTTCGTGACACCTCCACGACACTCCAGCTGCTCGACAGAGCGTCGCACAGACGCCATACACTCCGTGCGCGGAAGCACCGAAGAGCTCAAATACCGATAAGGAGGGTGGGTGGGCCCTCCGGAGCGCCATACCGGAACGGTACCCTGTGCTCCCGGCAGGCACCGGTATGCCCGTACCAGGGTGTACCAGTCGTAACCTACCACTGATATGAATTGTAAAGAAGTATGCAATTCATTTATTAATTTAACCCATCTATAAAATTGCTTAATCGCCATAGCAATTCTAGGTTACACGTACCAATGTAATGAATACAGATTTAAAAGGAAATAAAATCAAGCAATTATACAACATGTTACAAGTAGTCCTTGAGTTATGTCCACAATTGAGCCCAAAATTTCTGTTGCTAAGCAAGTCAGTTGTTAATTGAGCTGTGCCCCATTTTACGACTTTCTTGCTACAGTGTGTTAAGTGAATCACTGCAGTGGTTAAGTTGGGACCACAGCTGTTAAGTGAATCTGGCGTCGACTTTGCTTATCAGAAGGATGCAAAAGATGATCACATGACCCTAGGACACTGCAGCCAGTTGCCAAGCATCTGAATTTTGATCACATGGCCATGGGGATGCAGTAATGGTTATAAGTGTGAAAAATGGTCATAAGTCACATTTTTTCAGTGCTATTGTAACTTTGAACAGTCTCTAAATGAATGGTTGCAAGTTGAAGACTACTGTACAAATCCATATCATAAGCCCATCACAAGCATTCTACTCCAGAGTCTTGTATAAAACATACAGATTTCATACAATCTGTTCCAGTGGGTAGGGGCAGCCAAAGAGAAGATCTATTCCTCCTTAACCAGTAATTAAGCCCATATTTCTCTAATTAACCATACTTTCTTCTAAGCAAGGATTATCAGATTTAAAGCAAGCCATAATCTTAATTTAGCTTTAAACCTTGGTTTTATATTCTAGTTCATTTTCAAAAAACAGTATTTCTGTAATTCTTGCAATATTGTGAATGTAATTATTCCTCTTGAAGAAATTTATCAGCCATTTATCAGTATCCACTTCATTATTGCTTTTGCAGGTACTTTACCTACCCATTTAAAGACCTAACCCTGGAGGAGGAGGAAGTTATGATGCACCAGCCTGACAAAGCAAGTTATTTTATGGCCTTCAATGGTT
Source organism: Thamnophis sirtalis (assembly GCF_051295495.1). Lineage (NCBI taxonomy): Eukaryota > Metazoa > Chordata > Lepidosauria > Squamata > Natricidae > Thamnophis > Thamnophis sirtalis. The sequence continues at coordinate 10,972,600 of NW_028261387.1, forward strand.
GGGTGATGGGAGATGATCCTCTGAAAAATTTTGCTGAACCAGGTTTGTGTGTGACCTTTCTTTGTGAATTGAACAACTTGAAGTACTTGAATAAAGCATAGTTTTTCAAATAGCCTTCATCCGTGGTTTAGTTTAAATGGTTTAATATGCTAAGGATTGATGAATTTCAGTTCTACACGTTCCTTACTGTACATTTGGGTTGGTATTTCAGAGACTTTTTGGTGACAATGCTTTGCAGGTAAATTAATAGAAATAGAAATACCGTATATATCAGGGGGGTCAAACTCAAGGCCCATGGGCCAGATCCAGCCCGCGAGGTGCTTAGATCTGGCCCATGGGGCCGACCTGGAAACAGTGGTCTGGCCCATCTTGCCTCTGCCAGCAAAAACAGAGCTCAAGAGCGCCACTCATGGCTTTCCCGAGTTGCATTTTCACTGGCAGAGGGTCTGTCGTATACGGAAACAGAGCTCGGGACCCCGTTTTTGCTGGCAGAGTGCTTGGGCTATCATTGCCCCCCCCCTCCGACAGTGATATTGAGCTGGCCATGCCCACTCTGGCCACGCCCATCCCATCCCCCCAAGGTCAAACACATCCCTGATGCAGCCCTCAGTTAAAACAAGTTTGATACCCCTGGTATGTATTGTATATCATGATGTAAAAATGTAAGAAACTCCACAGGGAATAGCATGTTGCCAGATTTTCATAAATAAAATACACATATTAACTTTGGATGTTCTAATTACATATTTAGTGCTATTGCAAAATCCAAAAGAGTCATTTAAAAATATCTTTATTTTGGATATGGAAATATAGAGTTGAAAGGTAGAAAAAAGGCTGTGTAAGCATTTGCTTACTACAGAAAATCCACTACAGAAAAGTTAGTCTCAGCATAGCAAAAGAGTACACTTACAAATAATTCTTGAGTTGAGTTGGTCTTTTCTCGAAAATATTTCTATTAATATTTCTAATAGCAGTAAAAGGCGTTATATATTTAATTTTGAAATAGATTTATAGGGCAGCTGCAAATCCACCTAACATCGAAGAAAATGAATTATAATCAAAATGCATCAAAGCTCAAATGATTTTAGGTTAAAATAAGCATGGGAAACATTTAGGAATGATATCATTTTAACCAAGTTGAATGGTGAATTCTTAATAAAATGAATTAAGGATTTCATTTGTGGACAAGGAAAATGAGAAGTAAAATGCATGCAATATCTTGTCTTTAGGTTATCTTTCTTACTAAAAAGATGTTCCTCTAAAAATAAAACGTCCAGATCTAATATAAGATGATTTTTCAAATCATCATAACTAGTTTCTAACAAATGTAAGAAAATTTTAATTTTGGGATAGCAGTTGAATTTTAATGAAGTAATATTTCATCCTGGGGCATCAATTTGATGTTGGGACATAAAAAACCATGAGTGCATAAATAGCAATAGCAATAGCAGTTAGACTTATATACCGCTTCATAGGGCTTTCAGCCCTCTCTAAGCGGTTTACAGAGTCAGCATAATGCCCCCAATAACAATCCGGGTCCTCATTTTACCCACCTCGGAAGGATGGAAGGCTCAGTCAACCCTGAGCCGGTGAGATTTGAACAGCCGAACTGCAGTCAGCTGAAGTAGCCTGCAGTGCTGCATTTAACCACTGCGCCACTTCGGCTCTTTTTGAGGCCTAAGTGAGTAGGGTTATTTTGTGTATATCAATTTTTCAAGCATAATTTACCAAAAAATATGAGATTTTAGGATGGTACTTCAGAGACTTTTTGATGACAATGCATTACATTTAATTCTATATCTTTTGTAATTTATGTATTAGTTGAATTGATTTTGAAAGACTACTTGTCTCCCATTTTTTCTGCCTGCCCAGTACCGATGTCTATAATTAAAAGGGCTAATTTTTCCTATATTGGATTTACAAAAGTTTGTTTAAATTTTTAAGAATTTTGTGAGCAGAACAAGCGAAAAAATTAAGTTCTAAGATGTTATTTGAAGGGACTGTTAATTTTTATTATTGCAATTGTAATTTTTGGTAAATTAAAAGTAAATTCAAATAATAACCTAAAATGAGTAAGAATATTGAAACCACAATTGCTATATTGTACCTTAAATTAGATTTTCATTTATATAGGTTCAAATGTCTACCTTAGAAGAGAGCTTATTTGCTGGGGTGATAGCGTCAAGCTGCGATATGGGAATAAACCAGAAGACTGCCCATATCTATGGGCTCACATGAAAAAATATACTGAAATTACTGCCAAATATTTCCATGGAGTGCGTCTTGACAATTGCCACTCTACTCCTCTTCATGTGGCTGAGGTATAGAAAAATGCATTTATACATAGTTATTGATGATATTAGGAAAATATAGTCATAATGGATGGAGATGATAACTTTGACATCTGTTTTAGTAATCGTGTAAGGCAAGCTATGGTTATTAGATTTGTATTGCAGACAGTAGTTTAATCTGACACATCGTTGTGATCCTACAATAAAATGCCACTTCGGCTATGTTGGTATCATTGTAAAAAACATCCTCTCATTTTTGGGTAAAAGAATCTGAATCTAGTGTAATATTAGGCCAGGAGAAAAATAACCTGTTTGGATATACTTAAAATCTTGGATTTAAGCTTAGCTTAAAAAGTAATCCTGATAAAATGCTATTGAAAGCAGTTTACTTGTAAGATAAGTAAAACTAATCTGACTTCAGCAGCTTCACTTTCTCATGTGCAAACTGTACCATAGATGGAATTGCTTCTTTTTTGCCCATACAATCTTCTTCACATGATTTGCTTTTAATCATGATTTAATGTTTCCCCCCCCCCCCCCCCATGAAGCAAAGTTAGAACAGTGGAAGATAGCCTCAACTGTCCTCAACTTCATTAGCCTTCAGCCAAAGCCGGCATGGTGTGTAGCAATACATTGAAACATCTGAAGAACTCTGCTTTCAGTATTAGAGTAGGGAAACCCAGGTACTGTTTTCACTGAATAGCAATCGCACTTTGACTTGTATACCATTTCATTGTGCTTTACAGCCTTCTCTAAGCAGTTTACAGAGTCAGCATATTGCCCCCAACAAACTGGGTCCTCATTTTACTGAGCTCAGAAGGATGGAAGGCTGAGTCAACCTTGAGCCGGTGAGGATCAAACTCTTAACAGTGGGCAGAGCTAGCCTGCAATACTGCATTCTAACCTCTGTGCCACCACAGCTTAGAACAGGGATGTCAAACTCCCGGACCGTGGGCCGAATGTGTCATGCACTGGCCGCGACCACACTTGATTTAGTGAAGGGGAGAAAAGCCCCGATGTGTCACATGATGTTGATGTGACAACGAGAGTTTGACACCCCTGACTTAATAGATGATGTTGGTTTATCACTCTCAGTTTATCGAGTTATTGTCGGAATAAATAGGGATGCTGCTCCTGAGATATTTTTTTTTAATGAAGAAGTAGGGTTCAATTGCAAGTTATTTAATGAAAATATTCATTTCAATACTAACTAGGATTAAGGTTAAGCAGAATTTGACCTTGGCATGCAAATTATGGTTCTAAAAGGCCTGGTTAACTTTAAACATAGCTAGAATACTATATTGTACCATACAGGTAGTCCTCCTTAATGACATTAAATGGTCCTAGAGTTTCTGTTGCTAAGCAATGAAAAAAACAACATTGCATGATTGCCTCACTTAGCAATGGCAGATCCGGAAGTGCCTGGTTACCATCAATAAGCGAATCACTGCAGGTCATTAAGCAAGGACCTCATGTGATCACTCCTTTCAGCTTTCCCATTGAGGGAAGCTGGCAGGGAACATCGCCAATTGTAATCACGTGACTGAGGGACACTGGAATAGTCGAAACTTCAAAGATGGGTCATCAGTACTATTTGTACAGTGCTGTCACAAGTTTTAACAAGCACTGGATCAGTGTTGTTAAGTGAGGACTATCTGCACTGCACTGTTTGAATCCAAAAATTAAGAAGAGAATGATGGTTCCACCACAAAACCACGGTAGACTAAAGCGACGAAAGCGTGTACGTGACATCATCACAGCGCGACGAAAACAGCACGCTGAGCGGTAAATTTAAAATTAACTCTAAACCTAACCCCCCCAAACCTAACCCTAAGCCTAACCCTAAACCTAACCCTTAACCTAACGCTAACCCTTAACCTAACCCTAAACCTAACCCTAACGCTTAACGTAACCCTAAACCTAACCCTAACCCTTAACCTAACCCTAACCCTAATCCTAAACCTAACCCTTACCCTTATGTGAATCGGCTTGCTTTAATTTTATTTTAATTTTAATTTAATTTATTTTTAATTTTATTTGTTGCGCTGCTGATGACGTCAGGTACGCGCTTTAATCGGGCGCACTTTAGTGGACCGCGGTTTTGTCGTGCCACGCAGAATGATATCTCTATCATTCTTCCTGTTTTAATTTAAGTTTTTTTATGTATTATTATGGAAACCATAGTCATTAGAGAATAATAGAATGGAAGTCCTATATTTGTCAGAAAAGGTCATGCTATAAGAAGGCACTTTTTAAAAAATGTGTTGCAATCTATAGGAAATGCTGGCAGCAGCCAGGTCGGTCAGACCTAATCTTTATGTGATAGCTGAACTCTTCACTGGCAGCGAGGTCATTGACAATGTCTTTGTCAACCGCCTAGGAATTACCAGTCTGATTAGAGGTACCCTTAAAAAAAATAAAATGCTTGAAAGGTTTGTTGTAGGGCTGCTGTGTTTATAAGGAAGTCAAAATCTCTACGCGGAACTAATTTTGTCTTTTCATTTGTATTTATTCTTGTACCCTTGGCCAATTTCAAACACCTTCCCCTCTCTCTCCCCTTTTGGTTTCCCTCTTCCATCTCATTCTTCATTCTTTGTCTTGGGCTCATTTTCTTGAATCTTCATCACTGAACCTTTTTTTGGTTCTTTAAACGTTTGGCTTCCTAATTTGGTTTTGCCGCATGGCGTTTTTCCCTGATCTCCAAATCCATGCCTAGCTTTGCATTCTTTTTTTTCCTGCTGTTCTGCATTTCCCTATCTGTGGCTTTCTTGGCTATGCTTCTTGCAGTATATGATGGACACAGCTAGAAAATTACGGCCCAACTTGTATATAGTGGCTGAACTGTTCACTGGAAGTGAAGAGCTGGACAATATCTTTGTGAATAAATTGGGCATTAGTTCTTTAATAAGAGGTAGGCTTGCTTTAAATTGCTGTTTTATTTAGTCTTTTACTATGCATGATTTCCTATGAGTGAATAACATGAACAGCATAAATTTTCGTTTGCATTCCTCTTTTATAAACATGTGATAGTATTGTTTCATCATAATTATAGGTGAAAATTAAAAGGTTGAAGTAGCGATGACCACTTTTCATAGCTCAACAAAATAATGAATAATGAAACTTTGTATAAATGTTGTATTACATCTCATATGAACAACAGATATTATATATCTTGGTTGGTGCAGATGTGACGTGCTTTATCTCCCTAAACATGGCTAAAAGATAAGCATTAAGGTAGTTGGTCAGGTCAGATACTTGTCTACATTCACAGATTGTAAGGCATTACTTTAACATGGTTTATAAAACATGTTATAGTAGTTAGGATATATTGGAACTATGCCACATTCACTATTAACAAAGGCTTGAAAAAGGCAAAGCCTGCTTAAGTATGTATGTACTGTATGTATTCATTTCATTCATTCTTTCTTTCATTCATTCATTCATCTGTTTTTTATCCTGCCTTTATTATTTTTATAAATAACTCAAGAGATATAGAATTAACCACATTTAAACTTTGTGTTGACATTTCTAAATCCTTGATAGGATAGGAAATGGGAGGGATGTGACACATTATCAATTATTTGATTAAGATGACCAAGAGACTGTCTACATTGCTTTTGAGGTATATTAAACTACATGATAGTTGGGTTTGATAAATACAATCATGTTAGACTACAAGGCTTACTCAAATGTCTCTTTTATCATTCCAATACCCATAGATTCTAACTTCAAGGTAGTATTTGTATTTGTATTTGGTTTATTTGTATGCCGCCCTTCTCCAGGAGGGACTCAGGGCGGTGAACAACTCAGGGGGGAAAGGGAACATAAACAACAGTACACATAATTAAAATACACAGCCATACCAGTCGAGAGGGGAGGGGAACTCATCAACCCCAGGCCTGCCGGCACAGCCAGGTTTTAACGGCTTTTCGGAAGGCCTGGAGAGAGGTGAGGGTCCGAATCTCTGCGGGGAGTTCATTCCAAAGGGCCGGAGCTGCTACAGAGAAGGCCCTCCCCCGGGTAGTAGCCAGATGGCATTGGCTGGTGGACGGAACCCGGAGGAGGCCGACCCTGTGAGATCTGACAGGTCTTTGGGAGGTAATTGGCAGCAGGCGGTCTCTCAAGTACCCAGTGTGCATGGAGTCTTCAATCACTACCAGAGTGAAAATTCCATCAAAAAGATACATTATTGTTCTTTAAATCCTTTAGCCAGGAAAATAATAAGCATAGCATGTACTGACTTGAATAGGTGTTGGATTGTGCATGTTTTGGGACTCAAGGAAAGGAAAGCTTCCATATGACTTGTGGAATACATGTTTCATGTTGTTGGCTGTGTTTACAAATTGGTATTTATGGCCAGAGTGAATATTAACATGACTTAATAAGTTCTGAAAATTTCCTGTTCTGATGAATGAATCTTAACAACCAAAGCTCATTGAAAGGTGGTTGGTTTTGTTGTTATGCAGAAGCAATGAGTGCCTACAATAGCCACGAGGAGGGCAGGTTAGTCTACCGCTTTGGTGGAGAACCTGTTGGATCTTTCGTCCAGCCACGTTTGAGGCCTTTAACACCTGCTATCGCACATGCACTCTTCATGGACATAACGCATGATAATGAATGCCCAATTCAGGTAAGCATTGGCAGTGTAAAGCTTTCTATTTTTTTTTTTTTTCAAATCAAACACAACACATAAAATCTTCCTTTTTTACATACTGTAGAAAGTGTATCAGTTGGTTTCAAAAGACTTTTGTGCATCTCTTCCACAGTCATCAAGCATAATTCATATTAACTGAAGTATTTTAACTCAGATATTTATACATATTACCATCATTATACCTCCATTTAACTACAATTGTTTAATTGTTATCCCTCCTTCCTTCCCTCCTTCCTTCCTTCCCTCCTTTCTTTTCTCCTTCTCTCCTTCGTTTCCCCCTTCCTTTCCTCCTTCCTTCCCCCCTTCCTTCTCTCCTACATTCCCTCCTTCCTTCCCTCCTTCCTTCCTTCCCTCCTTTCTTTTCTCCTTCTCTCCTTCGTTTCCCCCTTCCTTTCCTCCTTCCTTCCCCCCTTCCTTCTCTCCTACATTCCCTCCTTCCTTCCCTCCTTTCTTCTCTCCTTCTCTCCTTCCTTCCCTCCTTCCTTCCCTCCTTTCTTCTCTCCTTCCTTCCCTCCTTCCTTCCCTCCTTGCTTCCCTCCCTCCTTTCCTCCCTCCTTCCTACCCCCCTTTCTTCTCTTTCTTTGTAGTTGTTCAAGGTGTAACTTTAAAGATCTCATAAATAATATGCATCAAGTAGTATAATCCATGTTTTGACTCCGTAATAAATACATAATCCCATTTTAATATGAATTGTCTTTTAATTTTATACTAAAAATTATGATTTAATGTGAATGCAAATTAAACTAAAAAAAAACCACACACAAATACAAATACACACAAATAGTCCTGAGGTTATCAAGACTCGTTCAACAATCTTTCAAAGTTAGAATAGCTTTGAATAGAATAGAATAGAATAGAATAGAATAGAATAGCATTAAACGTGTGGTACCCATGACCAGTCCACAAAGTTCTGGCCTTTAGAGGATCCAGATGTGGTTACAATTTGGGTTCTTGACAACCAGCTCACACTTAAAGGTTAAATATTGGGCAGTGTGATGGAAGGCTTAGATGCAATCATACGTTCTCTATCTGTGACCTTCCCTGCCAGCGTCCCATAAACAAATTCGATGTGGGCTTTCATTTGCACCACTTTTTCTCCACTATGGAGTATGAGATTCCAGATATCTCATGTCCGTAGTATTTGTCCATACTCTGTAATGCATGTCTACCCTGAGTGCCCAGACACTCATGTTTTGTAGCATGTACCCAACAGCCTGCACACATTTCCAGCACTTATCCATGGCATCCCTCTCTCTAGTAGTGTATTGCGCTTTTTTCCTGGGGTTCTTGCCTCTTTCTGTTTTGATAAGCTGTGTGTTACTGGAGTTGCCACATATCCATATAGTTTGCTCTAAGTACAGGGCCAACGAATGAAAGTTTATTTCTTACCTAGAAATCTAGGTAAGATAGATAGATAGATAGATAGATAGATAGATAGATAGATAGATAGATAGATAGATAGATAGATAGATGATAGATAGATAGATAGATAGATAGATAGATAGATAGATAGATAGATAGATAGATAGATAGATAGATAGATAGATAGATAGATAAGTTTATTTATAGGCCGCCCTTTTCCCTGAGGGGACTCAGGGCGGCTTACAACTTATGGGGTAGGGAATACACACAATGACATATAAAACAATACATAATTAAAAATAGAAGCAACATTCATCATTCGGGTGGGGACGGATTATAATCTTTAACCCCAGGCCTGACGGGATAGCCAGATCTTGAGGGCTGTGCGGAAGGTCTGGAGGGTGGTGAGGGTACGAATCTCCACGGGGAGATCGTTCCAAAGGGTCGGAGCTACTACTGAAAAGGCTCTCCTCCACGTAGTTGCCAGTCGACACTGACTGGTGGATGGAACTCGGAGGAGGCCTAATCTGTAAGAAGTTTTGCTTTAGCTTTCTTTCTGATTCCTAATTCTTTTTTTTTTAATAGCCTGTGAGCTTTTTCCATAGGAAGGAATTCCTGCTTATAGCAAATAAACAATGCAGACATCTGTTTTGCTGATTATTCCCCCCCCCCCCCGAACAGAATCTGGACAGGTGAAAATGGTCTAGCTGTGTATTCCTTAATTGATTTGGAGCCCGGAATAGATTGTCTTGTTGGTTCTAGATTTCCAACAAACACAATTTTCTGTGAACCAGGGCTTAAAGAGTTTTATCTTCCTTATTTTGCATATAAATAGGATATATCATGTGAACTGAAGCAGAAAATAGTGTGTCTTAAATCTCATCTGAATGAGATATATGAAAGTCAGAGACTATTACCTTACTCTTGCATTCCACTGGGTACTTCCCCTGTGAGCCAAATTTATAAATCAGCACTAGTAAAATTACACGTAAATAATCTGGACATCAGCTCCCATCCCCTAGCAAGCATGCTACCTAAGGCAAAGGATTGAGGGAACTTTAGGATATCAAGTTGGGTTATTTTCCATGCTGTGCTGGATGACATGTAGTTATGAACATAAATTACCTCACCTCACTTTTTTATATATATATTATACATGGCAGCCATTCTCAACCCACATTCTTAAATGCATTGGATTAAATCCTGTTATTCATGATCAGCGTGTGTTGACGTTATTGTTATGGGATTCCTTCTACTCCCAAGTGTCGTGAAGATCTTAAGGAAATGTCCCGGGATGGAGCACAGGGCATAGAGCAGAAAGAAGGATTTGCTGGAATTCAGAACTGCTTTCACTTTGTATCCCTATTTCTTATTGCTAGCATCGATCTGCTTACGATGCCCTTCCCAGCTCAACAATCGTTTCCATGGCCTGCTGTGCTACAGGAAGCACCAGAGGGTACGATGAACTGGTGCCACATCAGGTGTGTTTTTAAACAGTGCACTCCTTGTACATGTTGGGATGATCAAGCGGTGTTGATGCAGGTTCCAATAATATCCTGTTTATATTATTGTCGTGTGCATAGAATTACTCCTGACGTTTCTCAAGCTTTAGTACAGCAGGTAGGGATCCTTATTTTGATTGGTCTTCCTCACTCAGATTGTTTCACCAATCCTACAAGCTTCACTCATGACCTATTCATAGACAAGTCAGAATGTTGGTCCTGGGCCTAAGTTATAGGTACATGAAAAATAAAACATTTGATAATCTTACTTGGTTTAGTAATAACGATACCACTTAGACTTATATACCGCTTCACAGTGCTTTACAAACCTCTGTAAGGAGTTTACAGAGTCAGCATATTGCCCCCAACAATATGGATCCTCATTTCACCAACCCCGGAAAGATGGAAGGCTGAGTCAGTCTTGAGCCGGTGAGGATCAATAGCAATAGCAATAGCAGTTAGACTTATATACCGCTTCATAGGGCTTTCAGCCCTCTCTAAGCGGTTTACAGAGTCAGCATATCACCCCCACAGTCTGGGTCATCATTTCACCCTCCTCGGAAGGATGGAAGGCTGAATAAACCTTGAGCCGGTGAGATTTGAACTGCCAAACTGCAGATAGCAGTCAACTGAAGTGGCCTGCAGTACTGCACTCTAACCACTGCGCCACCACAGCTCTAATGAAAGCAACGTTAGACATCGGACTACATTCTCTAAGAAAACATCAAACTCCTAGCAGTGGGCAGATTTAGCCTGCAGTACTGCATTCTAATCACTGCACCACCACAGCTCTAACGAAAACAACATTAAACATCGGACTACATTCTCCAAGAAAACATGCTCAGAGACCACCAAGGACTCCACAGAGAGTTCATTCTAATGCATCAGCACTTCCTATTTTGATCAGTGCAAAGTCATGGGCAGATGGCATTCTTCAGAGTGAAATAATTAGCATTCAAATTGTCAATGTCAAGCAAAAGCAATTTTTTATTGATCCATATGTTAAAGCTCCTGACTTTCAACTGAACTTTTTTAAAAAAATAACGTACTGGTAATTGTCTTTTAAATTATAAGAAGTGATATAGAAAAGTTTTAGATATGATCTGTAAAAGTTGTTTGAGCATGGGGAAAAATGATGAATTGCTATTTTTTCTATTTATTGGCAGATATCCGTGGTCTCTGAAGAAAGATTTTATGCAAAGTGGAATCCAGCAGCAACACAGTTAAAGCCCGGTGAAGTTAATTTCAAGACTGGAATTATAGCAGGAAGGCTAGCTATGAACAGATTACACCAAGAGCTGGGAGCTAAAGGTTTTAATCAGGCAAGAACTGGGTCAGCTTGTATTGTGGTTGAGAGAGATGGCATACTGGGAAAAGTTGAGCCAGGCACCATGGCTTGATGTCTTGTTTGTATATAGTGGACTAAATCATAAAGTAGTTGTCAGCTTAATGAGATGGGTAGATTTATGTTAAGAATATACCATAGTTCATTATTAGCAGCAAAATAATTTAAATCCACAATTACTTGTCTACTGCTTCCTTTACCTCCCAGAGACCTATAAGATCGCACAGATTAGGCCTCCTCCGGATTCCATCTGCCGGTCAATGTCGGCTGGTGACTCCCCGGGGGAGGGCCTTCTCTGTAGCAGCTCCGGCCCTATGGAATGATCTCCCCGTGGAGATCCGGACCCTTACTACTCTCCCGGCCTTCCGCAAAGCGATTAAGACCTGGCTGTTCCAGCAGGCCTGGGGCTGATTTGATTTCATCCAGCCCCATCCTAAGCTACATGAATGTTGTGTAATTTTTTAATGTCTGTTCTTTTTAATTTTTATATGTTCCCCCTCCCCGTTTATCTATAAGCCGCCCTGAGTCTCTCGAGAGTGGGCAGCATACAAATCCTAATAAACAGTAAACAGTAAACAGTACTGATTCACTTATTGTAATCATGACTAGAAACCAGAATCCTCATTTATTTGTTTTTTTGTTTTGCCAATTTTTTTTTCCAGCTACGAGGAAAGAAAATCAAGAAATAGATTATTAACGTTGAATGAATTATGATTATTTTATTTATTTGAAAGCCTGTAACTGGCTTTTCCATGACTAGGAACAAGTTATATGAAAGAGAATTCTTATGATCTTGGTTAAAAGGAATGAGATTCTAAATGTTCGTTTAAAGTTAAAATCCAAAATGAGGTTACTGATTAACCAAGAATATGAATATTTCTTCTGATTGGGTAATCTCTCTTTCAATGTCCTCTTGTTCATAGATTCTAAAAATTGTGACACTTGCCCTAAGATGCCCTAAATGAGAATTGCAATATGAGTAGTATTAATTTAAAATATATCCATCATCTTATTTATTTTTTTCTCAAAATACATTTTTAGGTCTTCGTAGACCAAGTTGATGAAGATATTGTGGCTGTGACCAGGCATTGCCCTAATACACACCAGTCCGTTGTGGCTGTTTCCCGAACAGCTTTCAGAAACCCTAAGACTTCCTTCTATAGTCAAGACGTTCCCCAAATGTGTATTCCAGGTAACCTTATCAATCCCCAAGCAGGTGTTTCTACCTATCACCTGTCCTTCCAGCAAACCCAGCAGTTGGCACAATATTGTCGGGCAGTATTAATGTTTGGCCCTATTATGTGGTATGAGCCTTCTTTCTAGAGCGCTTGGAATAAATGAGCCATCTATCAGGAACAATTAGTCCTTTTCCTACGACCACATTTGGGCCAGGCATGAAACCGGGAGCACTCGCTCACGTGCGGCGCTTCTGCGCATGTGCGGACTGTGTCTGTGATGACATCTGGGTGGGTGGGCGGAGCCTCCTCCTGCCGCCACTATCGGTTTGCCCGAACCAGGAAGAACTCGCAGAATACCACCTCTGAATTGGCCCCAGAATTTCCATTGCTAAATAAGGCAATTATTAAGTGAATCGTACTCAATTTTACCTTTTTAGCCATGGTTGTTAAGCAAATCACACAGTCGCTAATTGAATTGTGCAATTGTAAAATGAATCTGGCTTTCCCAATTGATTTAGCTCATCAGAAGCTGGCTGGGAAGATGGCAGTCACATGATCCCGCTATCCTGCAAACATTATAAATACACGTTGGTTGCCAAGTGCTCGAATTTTGATCACGTGGCTGCGGGGATGCTGCTATAATTGTAAGAACAAGGACTTGGGGTTGTAAGTCACTTTTTTCAGTTTTTAGTTCCACTGTAACTTTGAACAGAAGCTAAACGAAGCGTCGTAAGCTGAGGACTGTCTGTATTCAGTACAGATATTTTAGTACCTTGAGGCAACTTACTGAGATATAATATCTTTCGACACTCGGATTTCTCGTGAATCAACCATATTTGGATGAACATCCTTTGGAGAAATATTTTAGTATCTAAAATGTTAACAGTATTGCAGTATTAAGCATGTATAGATAAGCCGAAGCAGTTACATTGTCCATCACATGACAGGTTGTATTATGTAATCAGATTATATAGAAGTAATCTACCCCATGGTATATATGGTAGCATGATATAATGTAATATATGGATATCTCTGAGAGTTTAAGGGAAGATGGACCTTTTAGATAGCTTAAAATAAAATCCTTCCTTATTTATACTCTAATGATTTCAGAGTATAAATTATTTATACTCCAATTTAAAATGATTAATGATTTTAAATACTTCTACTGGGTTCCACCACAAAACCGCGTTCGACTAAAGCACGCTCGACGAAACCGCGTAGCTGACATCATCACAGCGCGACAACAGCACAGAGAAAAAAGCACGCTGTGAACGCTAAAGCTAAAATTAACCCCTAAACCTAAACCTAACTCCCCTAAACCTAACCCTAAACCTAACCCTAAACCTAACCCTTAACCTAACGCTAAACCTAATCCTAACCCTTAGCCTAACCCTAAACCTAACCCTAACCCTTAACCTAACCCTAAACCTAAACCTAACCCTTAACCTAACCCTAAACCTAACCCTTACCTTAACTTGAATCGGCTTGCTTTTAAAGCGCTATTTAAAGCGCCCTTTTTTCTCCGTGGTCGCTGTTGTCGCCCTGCTGATGACGTCAGCGACGCGGTTTAATCGGGCGCGCTTTAGTGGAGCGCGGTTTTGTCGTGCCACGCTTCTACTGCTGCTTGTTAAAGGTAAGTTGATACTATTTCAGCATAGTTGAAATGAATACATATAGTCCACGACTTACGGCCACAATTGAGCCCAAAAGTCACATTTCTAAGTGAGAAATTTGTTAAGTGAGTTTTGCCCCATTTTATGATTTTTCTTGCCATGTTTGTTAAGTGAATCACTGCAGTTGTGACATTAGCAACATGGTGATTAAGTGAATCTGAATTCCACATTGCCTTTGCTTGTCAGAAGGTTTGAAAAGGTGATCACAGGACCCCAGGACACTGCAACTTTATTAAATATGAGGCAGTTGTCAAACATTTGAATGCCAATCACCTGACCATGGGGATGCTGCAAAGGTCATAAGTGTGAAAAATGGTCATAAGTGCTGCTGTAACTTTGGTCATTCATTGAACTATTGTACATCGACGACTCCCTGTACACATTTTGAACATAGAATGAATGTAAAGGAGGATAAGAGCAACAATAGTGACATTAGAAAAATAAATATTGTTTTGTACTTAGAGCCTTGGTGGCACAGTGGTTGGAATACAATATTGCAGGCTAACCTGCCCACAGCCTGACCGGTTCAAGGTTGACTTAGCATTCCATCCTTCCGAGGTCGGTAAAATGAGGACCCAGATTATTGTGGGCAATACGCTGACTTTGTAAACTGCTTAGAGAGGGCTATAAAGCACTGTGAAGTTGCCATTGCTAGATATCAATGTATGCCAAATAACATACAATAGGATTCATATGGTCTTCAATCCTTAGCTCTTGACTTGGAGTTGGCATAATAGCTGCTTTTTTCTTACTGTTCCTATAGGTAAAATTGAAGAAGTAGTTCTTGAAGCTAGGACTGTAGAGAGAAGTGCAGATCCTTATAAAAAGGATGATCATACAATCAATGGGCTGCCTGAGTATACAGTTGAACTCCGAGAACATATACAGGTTAGTTCTCATTCTCTCTCTCTCTCCCCCTCCCTCCCTCCCTCTCTCTGTCTCTCTCTCTGTCTCTCTCTCTCTCTCTCTCTCTCTGTCTCTGTTTCTCTCTCTCTCTCTCTCTCTGTTTCTCTCTCACTCTGTCTCTCTCTTTTTTCTTTTTCTCTCTCACTCTCACTCTGTCTGTCTCTTTCTCTCTCACTCACGCTGTCTGTCTCTCTCTCCTTCCCTCCTTCTCTCCCTCTCTCTCTGTCTGTCTCTCTCTGTCTCTCTCTCACTCTCACTCGGTCTGTCTCTCTCTCTCTGTCTCTCTCTGTCTCTCTCACTCTGTCTCTCTCTTTTTCTCTCTCACTCTCACTCAGCCTGTCTCTCTCTGTTTCTCGCTCTCTGTCTCTCTTTCTCACTCTCATTCTGTCTGTCTATCTCTCTCTCTCTCTGTCTCTGTCTCTCTGTTTCTCTCTCATTCTGTCTCTTTTTCTCTCTCACTCTCACTTTGTCTCTCTCACTCTGTCTCTCTCTTTCTCTCTCTGTCTGTCTGTCTGTCTGTCTCTCTCTCTCTCTCTCTCAAATTTTAAGAGTTACCTGATATTAGCTGCTTTTCTTCTCTTGTTAGCTCAAGGAAAGTAAAATAATAAAGCAAGCTTCAATTTCCACAAAAGGTCCTAATGAATTCGTTCAGGAAATAGAATTTGAAAAGCTTACACCAGGGAGCGTGATCATATTTAGGTAAATAGCAATAATTTCTACCCATTGTATGGAGTTTATTGGAATGGAAGACTAACATCTCTTATTTGGTGGTAATATTGTAGAGTTAGCCTGGATCCAAAGGCACAAGATGCTGTAGGAGTACTTCGCAACCATCTAATCCAGTTCAGTCCTCACTTTAAATCTGGAAGTCTGCCTGATGACAGTTCAGAAGCTATACTGAAAACCCCCTTTTCGGTGTAAGTTTGTCTCTATGTTGAAACTTAACAAGAAGAGGTAAAGTTACACAAATGTCTCCTTTGCTTGTTGTGTAGTTCTGTCTTGTGTTCAAAACAGTCATGATGAATTAGTAAGACAATAGCATGTTTGACAATAAATATGATGTTACTTTTGGCCATTAATACTTTAGACCTTCGAGAAAGAGGTAAAGGTTACCAAGACTTTCTGTACGCATTTTCTTGAAAGGAAATCTCGTTCAAATGATTCAGACTTTGGCATTAGTGTGCTTAGCAATGACTTCCTGCCAATCTTGTTCACTCTTGTTCAAAGACTGTTATTGTCTCTAAGACTGAACTACATATTATGGCGAATGTGTCATCACAGTTGTGCGTAAGAGATGTGGGTATTTGTCATTAAATGTCACTGGTAGGATGTATTCATCCAATGTACGATCACAGCAGGGAGGGAGTGGAAATTTAATCTCCCCTTCTCCCCACAGTAGGCCTTGGGAAATCTATCCAAATTCAGTCCCAGAGGAAAGCTCCTTTTTGCATTTTCTCCCTGAGCAAATAACAGCTAAGAGGTTATATTTTTGGAGGTGTAATGAAAGAGGCAATATTTTTAATATAATTATATGATTGCCACATTATTTTCTCCCTTGTAGAATGATTGAATTATGACATGCACCTGTGATTTAGCTGGATAAGAGATCAAAATGTGTAATTTTGGAATGACAAAATAAGATTCACTTTCATGCATCTCAAACAGACAAGCTGTAATCAGCCCTTAATAAGAGCAGAATAAAACTTGGTGAGAGAATTCTTGGAGATCTCAGCAGTATACTTACATCTTGAATGCATCCTCTCACCACATCTTGGGGCTTATTGTAAACCTTGGCCCTTGGCCTAGATATTATGTAGTCACATATAGATAGTCCTTGACTTAAGACCAATTGCTTAATAACCCTTCAAAGTTATGACGGACCCTCCAAATGCTGCTTATTACCCATTTTTTAAGTGAGGACAGACATACAGATACATACATAGAATCACATGATTGCATTTTAAGTGCTTGGCACCCAGTTCACCTTTCGGAATGGGAAAACTCGCCATGGCCAATTCAACATAGCTAGTTTACTAAATCCAATTCACCATGGGACAACTCATTGCAGGACATCAATTCATCAATTCAATTTAATTATTTAAAATAATTAAAAATTATTTTTATTTTTGTCATTTACATTTCATTTTGCCCTTCCTTTGGCATCCTATCTTTAATTATTCTATTCCACTATTATTATTATTATTATTTTGATACTAGTGTAACTCTTGTCCCATGTGGAGTTGTCCTGCGGTGAGTTGGTCATGGCAAGTTGTTGTAAACCCTTTACCTTTACAGCCAGTTGCAGTGTCCACAGTCACAGGACCTCAATTTGCAAGTTTTTTATCAGTTTTGGTGTTTATAGCAATAGCAGTTAGACTTATATACCGCTTCATAGGGCTTTCAGCCCTCTCTAAGCGGTTTACAGAGTCAGCATATCGCCCCCACAATCTGGGTCCTCATTTCACCCACTTCGGAAGGATGGAAGGCTGAGTCAACCCTGAGCCGGTGAGATTTGAACCGCTGAACTGCTGATCTAGCAGTCAGCTGAAGTGGCCTGCAGTACTGCACTCTACCCACTGCGCCACCTCGGCTCTCTAGTTTATTTCTAACTAGTTTATTTCTAGTTGCTGGCAAAAACTGCCCATTGGGGAAAATTGATTTAATTATGATGTTCACTTAATGATCACTGTAAAAAATGTTGAAAATTCAACATTTCCAATGATGATCATGATAACCTATAACTGGACTCAATTATGATCATGTTGAGAACTACCTGTAGGTCTTACATTATACACACCACCTTCATATGCTTGTTACAGCTAATTTCTGGTTGTTGTTTTTTCTTAGTATTGCATCAAAATTAACATTGGCAGATCTAAATCAACTACTGTATCGTTGTGATGCAGAAGAACAAGAAGATGGTGGTGGATGTTACGACATACCAAACTGGACACCTCTTAAATATGCAGGCCTTCAAGGTGGAAATCTACATGTTTTCGTCTCAAACTAATTGATAATGAATATATATTTATTCCATTTCAAAATTTAACTTTCTGTATGTTTTTATTCTTATCCAAGGTCCACACTTTTTGGGGTGAGCAGGGTCATGGACTTCTCTGACCCCCCCCCCCCCTTTGTACGTGTGTGAGAGAAAGTGAATTTGATATTTTTAAAAATAAAAAGTTTTTAAAACTGCATTAAGCTACACATTTTAAAACATTATTTTTCAAACTGCATCAAGCCTATTTTAAAGCCAGTGTTATAGTTCTTGAATGTTTCCATTGAGAAACTGTCAACAATCTAGGCCACAGGTTCAGGGGCCAAAAAAGTATTTTGGGGAACCTCATGTGACATATTGTGCTATAAGTAGAATAGATCCAATAAAATCCATGCAATCCTGTTTGATCAATACTTGACAATACTTCCTACTTTAATTCTCAGTTTCTAGGATCTCTAGAAGTTAGAAAAACAGAAGAATACTAGGACATTAATCAAAGCTACTGGGCTAACACATACTGGTAGTAAACCCTAGTTGTTCTGTTGAGAATGATATATTACTGATTATTTAAAATTTTCAAACTAACTATAAATTTAGTTTAAATTTATGAGTTTTCAAAATAACTTCAAACTGTGATTTATATCTCTGTTTAATAGATTCTCATAAATCACAAGTATAAACTGGTGAAATTCAGATATAAGTCTAAGAACCATGGCCTTTGTTTGTTGTCATGTCTGAATATAGGATAATTTTGCAGAATATTTTCAAACCTACACCTTAGAAGAAATTAAGATTTGTATATAGGTTTGTAGGCTGGTTGAAGGTAGCATAACACATTTTTAAAAGAAGCGCGTTTTTTAAGTCTATATAAACATCCTACATTATTTTTCTTTTAATTAAATTTAGATCTTTACTGTTTTCAAAAATACATGTTTCAAAGCTGTTTGTTTTTAATTTTTGAAATCCCAACATGGGTCAGTATGATTTAAAGTAGAGGGCGTCTAACCTTGGCAACTTCATGACTTATGGACTTCAGAATCCAGAATTGGCTAGCTGGAAAATTCTGGGAGGTGAAATCCACAAATCATAAAGTTGCCAAGGTTGGACACCCCTGATTGAAGGCATACAAATAAATAACATGATAATGCATGCCATAGTTTTCATGACCTGCCGGTATATTATTAAACCATATTTCTGTGGATCCTCAGGAATAATGTCAGTGATGGCAGAAATACGACCAAATAATGACTTGGGCCATCCTTTCTGTGGCAACTTGAGAGCTGGAGATTGGATGATTGACTATGTGAGCAATCGCTTAATTTCTCGTGCTGGAGCTTGCTCCGATGTAAGTTAAACTTCGCAAAAATAAATTCTCTTTGTAAACAGATATTCATTTGTTATACATTAACTTACCTGAGAAACTCTTCTTGCAAACTTGAAAGCTAATATATTATTTGGGAAGCTTTGTACAATTATTTAACAAGGATTAACTTAACTTTCAGCACTTGTTATTAATCACAGTTTTAAATTTAGTATTACTGTTTGTTTCCTTCAACTATTAGGTTGGGAAGTGGCTGAAAGCAATGTTTATCTACTTGAAGCGGGTCCCTCGTTATCTCATTCCATGTTATTTTGATGCTATATTAGTGGGTGCATATACTACCCTTCTTGACTTGGTTTGGAAACAGATGTCCAGGTATGCTTTTATTAGTATAGCTGTAGAAAGCCAGAGCATGATATTGTTCAGTTGTGTCAAGCACAAAATGTTTCATCTGTTTTTCTTTAAAAGCACAGTGTGACTCATTACGGCCCCTGGGATAATCTTGACTGCATTGAAAAATTATTTCCTTTTTTTCTCCATATTAATTAAAGTAAACCATCTAAGTCATCTCTTAATTTCTGCTTGGTAACACTTAGCCAAATGTGTATGTAAGTATCCTAGCTGAAAAACAATGTGTTTCAGTTGATACGGTATCTTAATTGAATGTGAGATGACTAATAAGTGATAGCTCATTCATATATTTTATTTGATGTGATCCGCTAACCGTCAGTAAACTGTTCATGGCTACTGAGCTTTTTAAAGATCATATAATGTCCATGAGACCATGAATGTGTGATCCTTCTGAGCTGTCTGTAAGGGTTGGGTCTGTGGGACACACTATTTGTGATGGTTGGTGATTGCTGTTGAAACATATGATGAAGGTGCTTCTTGGGGATTACTGTTTATTGACCTGTGGTTCCCCTTAAAGTTTATCTTGTCATTGGTATTGTTCAACAACAAGGTGAAAGCAATCAGAACCCTTAAATGTTATCTTAATTTTGACAGTGGGAACAAACCAAAATTATATCAGGACAACTCTGGATTACTTTTGGATTTGGTAACTATTTTCAATAGTGAAATTGCATTCTAGAAAAGCGGGTTTACAATTTGGGATTCTTTTTTTATTCTTAATGTCAGGCCTCAATTGCAGCAGTCAATCAAGTATCCATGCACTTAATGGCTATTAATTAGTGGAAGGTACAAACCAGTGGTGGGATTCAGCCAGTTCGCACCTATTCAGGAGAACCAGTTGGTAACTTTCTAAATAGTTCAGAGAACCGATTGTTGGAAGAAATCTCCTTTTGTTTTTTTCACTTTACAGGGCTAATCCTGTAAGGAACGCAGGAAGGAAACATTCTAGTGTTGTTTCTAGCCTAATCTTTATTTCCCTGCTTACAGAAACTGCCTCTCAGGTTAACCCTTATTACATTGTAACAGCTAAGGCGAAGCGCCCATCGACCTGAGTGACCTTGAGTTGGCCAAGCCCACCCAGTCATATGACCACTGAGTCCCACCTATCCAGACAGTCATTAGGGCAGAGAACGGTTGTTAAATTATTTGAATCCCACCACTGGTACAAACACAAAATGCTGCTTGCATTGAAAGAATTTTACTGGTTATCAGGCACAATTTTAAAAGTTAGTGTTCACTTTTAAAGCCCTAAATGGCTTTTAGCCTGATTATCTGGGGGATTGGATCACCTAGTATGAACCTGCCCAGGTACTTAAAGGAGAGCATCCTTTGATCCCCCACACATTGGCAGAGGTTTAGCTATCTTGTATACAGGAGGTGTGGTTATGGGATGCTCTGTGCAAGAACAATGTTTGGCACTCTCTCTTCCAGCCCTTAGGAAATCGGCAAAAATATATTGGTTTTGCCAAGATTCTAATTACAGTAAAAGGTACTTTATGGACAAATTGAAAATATCTTTATACATTTCCATGACATAGAAGAGGTCATCACGTATATTTGTGTTGTTTTTGTGATAACGTTATCATGCAGTCGTGTTTATAATTCCAATATTATGCAAATGATGTATATTAATGCAAATTTAATTTGACATGATTACACAAGCAATGTAAACCACAGTGGAGATGAGGTCCATTGCATCAAGATCCATAAAATTGAAGTTTCAGTGTAATTCTAGTGTCATTGGTTTTTTTAATTACCGTATATAGATTTTCCTGTTCTATCTTTTGTACTTATTGTTTTATTGTTGTATTAGTGCCTTTTTGCTAGCTTGGTACCAGAAAATTTATGGACTTGAAAGTGTTGCTTTAATTACAGCTTTGTTCAGAATGGTTCAACGTTTGTTAAACATCTTTCCTTGGGCTCAGTCCAGATGTGTGGAATAGGAAAATATCCATCTTTGCCACCTCTGTCTCCTGCCTTAAAGGATGTCCCTTATAGGCTGAATGAGATTACAAGAGAAAAAGAACAGTGCTGTGTTTCTTTAGCAGCTGGTAAGCAAGGTCACTGGTCCATGAAAGAATCCACCTTTAAAAATATTTTGCATGTTTTGAATCTCTGCTAGCAGAAATGAAGCATTTATTTTTGGGCTCATGAACCTTGGAGATCTGGTGCTGGGAAGGCAAGAAGAGCAGTGTAGTATAAATCGAATTAAATCTGAGTGGATAGTAACAGTCATATTCCTTCAATTAGTAGTACTCAGTACTTTTTCTGTCTCCCACTCTAAATTAAGAGATAACATTGGAGTTTGGACAGGTGTGTTAGATCTCTAAAGAAATTCAAAAATTAGGTGGTGTGATGTTTCCAGGACACCATCATCATCAGTAATTTTTAGTAGGATAGCTTGTGTTAACAAAAATAGATTCAGCAGACTCAATTAGTTGATTCAGAGCCTTCTTTCATTAGCTGGCCTTAAGAATTCCTGCTTTCTAGAATTCCATTATCCTAATGTTTGATCGTCCCAAAGATGCTTTTTCAGGAGGCAACTGGTCTTTCTTGTTTTTCTTTGAAGACGTCTTGCTTTTCAGCCAAGACTGGACTCCCCATCCTCTAGTCAGAGCTGAAGAAGCTTTTTAGATGAGAAGCAAAGCATCTTCAAAGAAAAACAAGAAAGTCCAGTTGCTTCCTGAAAAAGCACCTTTGGGACAACCATGATTTGGATGACCGCGAATCTCCATAAACATGAGAGTGTTATGAAGAATCCACAGCTGAAATTAGCTCAACCCAGTCGGTTCTCACTTGGAGAACACTATGGAAAATCTCCATAGACATTTAACTAGTTGGTCTCATCTAATAACATTTGGTCCCTTTGCATATCTTTCACGACCACAAGGTTGGATAAAATAGTTTATGTAAATCAGTTTCTACTGACATTCTTTACATTTGTATTTGACAGTCAATTTTATATTGATGCTAAAATTCTATGAAGCTGAAACTTACCTCTGTCAAAAGTTTAAAGAATAAGAATTGGAGCATTCTGGCAAACTTTTGGAACTTTACAAACCTACATATAACTTTCAATGCTTCACCATAAGCTATATGTAATTCGTTATTTATTTTTATTGCTTTAAATATAATAACAGAAAACCAGAAAAAGAACAAAATATAATGATACTTGTGTTAGAAATGCATTGCCAAAAAAAAGGGGGGAAACATAGTAAAAAAATTTTTTAAATCCATACAAAGTCTACATCTCTTCGGCAACCCATTCAATCAGATCTTCATTGAATGAAAGGTGCTATAAATTTATGTTTTCAATGCTGCAGTTATCAGTTTTTTGGCCATAGTAAGAGTGTGAAACATCCATTTATGTTGTCAGGTTGTCAAATTACACCAGATATGTAACTCAAAAGACTATTATCCTCCAAAAAGTTTAGCTTTTGTTGTAGTATTATTTTCAGCAGACTGTGTTTTTCTATTGTTGTGACTTAGATGAAGTTCAGAGCACATTTTATGACAAATTCATGCAAAACTCTACGTAATCCCAAGGGGTTTACATACTTTTTCTTGCAACTGTGTGTGTGTGTGTGTGTGTGTGTGTGTTCCAATAATTTGTCTGTGTACCCAAGTATATAATGTACAAGTGGCTGTTTGAAATGAGATTATATATTTGTGGATTGTTATTACACATCTAGTAATTATATATTCTGTATTCTTCATTGGGTGGACTAGTCTATAAATATAGTGAGCGTTATAGTACATATGAGTTGTGTTAAAAGAAAATATAAGTAAATATGTAGGTATTAGAATCAGGGTCATGTCAAATCTCATGTCAGATTTAGTGTTCCAGTGTCAAGCAAGAACCAAAATAAATTGTTATTTAGATAGAGCTTGACAGAACAGTGTTACAGAGATGATTTTAAAGTTACAGTCAGATACAAGTACAAAAGATTTACAAATATATACCGGTAATATTTTCTTACATTATTAAGAAAATGATGTGTTCCTATATTCCTATATGAATTTCCTAACTCATATTGGTTCCAAGTGAATGTTATCAAGCAGAGAAACAAAAGGTTCATCTATCTTATCCTGTAGATAAGTCTTGCTAGCTAATGAGAGTAAGGAAGGTCCCAATATTCATTTTTAAAAATAAATAAATTAGGATGACTTTGTGCAGATGGACATCATCCAAATTGAGTTACTCAGAGGGAATGGAACAGTGTGTGGCTCAGCCATAAATATAAAGTAAGCTGTTTTTTTGAAAGGTAGAGAGCTATTAAGTTCTTAAGCTTTATACATCTGCTTTGTCTCTCACTCTCAGGTTTACCTCATTTCTCATCTGGCATTTTCCGTTGCTGGGGGAGAGACACCTTTATTGCACTGAGAGGACTGATGTTAGTTACTGGACGCTACTTAGAAGCAAGGTAAAGCAGTTACAGATGTCAATAGTATCTCTGTCGGTCTCTATCTCTCCCTCTCTCGCCCTCTTACCTACCTATCTACGGTTCACCGACAAATGCACACCCGACAAAAGCGTGGCAAGAAAACCACGAGGTTGAAATCGCGCTCACAGAAGGGCGCTGACAAATGCGCGCCGATGAAAGCGCGCCATCAAGAAACAATGCGAAAACAACGTAATAATAATGTAATAACCCTAACTCTAAACCTAACCCTAACTCTTACCTTAACCCTAATCGTGCTTTTGTGGGCGCGGTTTTGTCGGCGCTCTTTTGTGGGAGCGCTTTCGACCTCGTGGTTTTCTCGCCGCAGTTTTGTCGGCGCGCTTCTGTCGGGCGCACATTTGATGGGTCACACCTATCTACATATCCACACATCAATAGTCCTTGATTTACAACCACAATTGAGCCCAACATTTCTGTTGTTAAGTGACACAATTGTTAAGAGAATCTCTGCAGTCACTAAATTAGTAACCCGGTTGTTAAGTGAATCTGGCTTCCCCATTGACTTTGCTTGTCAGCAGGTCACAAAAGGTGGATCACCCCTTGGGACGCAACAATGGTCATAAACATGAACCAGTTGCCAAGCATCTGAATTTTGATCACACGACCATGGGAATACTGCAAAGGTCACAATTGGGAAAAACAGTCATAAGTCACATTATTCAGTGCCGTTGTATCTTGAATGGTCACTAAATGAACTGTTGTAAGTTGAGGACTTGTATGATTTATACGAACAGGAAAACGAAAATAGAAATTTGTATTGGGATAAATAAGATTCTAGTCATTTAAAGCAATGCTTTATGTGTACATTTTTGGTTTCCCAACTAGAAAGGAGAGAATTATTTGTTT
Organism: Thamnophis sirtalis; assembly: GCF_051295495.1. NCBI lineage: Eukaryota > Metazoa > Chordata > Lepidosauria > Squamata > Natricidae > Thamnophis > Thamnophis sirtalis. The sequence goes on from NW_028261387.1 coordinate 10,997,550, forward strand.
ATGTAACCCATCCTAATCCTGGCCTGAGTGCCTTTCGGAAAATCCTCTGGAAGGCTCTTATTAAACAGAATGATTTATCCATGCAAGACTAAATACAGATCGTCCTTGTGGGATCAGAAGCTTCTTTACTAAGTGATGCAGTCATTAAGTGAGCATCTCATGACCTGGTCTGATTTTGCAACCATTTTTACTTCACATACTTTTAGTGAGATGTAATAGAAAACTTGAAAGCCTACCATTTTATCTTCACTCCCTTCTCCATCTCTCTGGTTTCAGGAACATAATATTAGCATTTGCCGGCACCCTAAGGCATGGTCTCATTCCCAATCTGCTTGGCCAAGGTACTCATGCCAGGTACAATTGTCGTGATGCTGTGTGGTGGTGGCTTCAGTGTGTACAAGATTATTGTAAAACCGTTCCAAATGGCACAGACATTCTCAACTGTCCGATATCTAGAATGTATCCTACTGATGATTCTCTACCTCAGCCAGCAGGCAAAATGGTAAATTATAGCTTCTGCCTTTTTAGCTCCGTTCAGTCCCTTACATGTTTTATCCGTGTGTTCGTTTGGGAGAGGAATCTTCTAGTTTTGCGAGTTGACATAAGCTCATTTCAGATTATTGCTGAAGTAGATTTATCCCCTATGGCAGGGATGTCAAATTCAAGGTGGCCCGCAGGGTGCTTAGATTTGACCCGTGGGGGCCACCCTGGAAACAACAAAGGACCAACCTGCAGTGCCTCTGCCAGTGAAAATGGAGCTCAGGAGGGCCATGTGTTAACTCCGTTTTCGGTGGCAGAGGATTGTAGGAGCCCGTTGCGGCCAAAAATGGAGCCCGGGAGGCAGTGGTGGGTTTCAAAAATTGTTCGAACCTACTCTGTGGGTGTGGCCTCCTTTGTGGGAGTGGCTTGCCACCCATGTGACTGGATGGGAGTGGCTTGCCGCCCATGTGACCAGATATGAAGATGCCGACAACACTTGTCAGAACCACCTTAAATTACCTCACACACAGCACTGGCATGCGTAAGAATATGATGTAAACTTGTTTTTTAAAAGGCATCTTTGGTTTGCGTTAAAACAACTTCAACACACGCAATGTTCTGATTGCACCACAAACGCAGTAGTCATCCTTACCTTTCACAGAGGCACTGAGTTTTATAAATAGGAGCATGATAGTGTAGAATAATCATATCCAAGGACCAGTGGTGGGTTTCAAAAAATTTTGGAACCTCTTCTGTAGGTGTGGCCTGCTTTCCGGGTCCACTGGTGGAACCTCTTCTAACCAGTTCGGTAGATTTGACGAACCGGTTCTACCGAATAGGCGCGAACTGGTAGGAACCCACCTCTGCCGGGAGGGCCACGCAAAGCCTCCCTGAGCTCCGTTTTGACTGGTAGAGGGCTGCAGGAAGCCATCGTAGCCAAAAATGGAGCCTTGATGAGTGAAATGGAGCCCAACCCAGCCAGCCAGCCCCCCCCCCTGGCCATGCCCCCTCCAGGTCAAACACAAACCTGATGCAGCCCTCAATGAAATTGAGTTTGACACCACTGCTCTATGGTGTTGTGCGATGCCTGTTACTGCCTGATGCTATTATGATTGCAAAAATCCCTCTTGGATTATTATTATTATTATGTTTGGTGACATTTGATAACATAAAAAGGTTTTGTCCTTAACAGAGGTTGAGAAGAAATTTCTCTTGCTCTGCAGTTTAATATAAAATGCAAACACTTGCCCGAAGAACTTCAATATTGCAGTATTACTTTCATTGACATAGTCTTACTGTTGTAATCAAATTTGTTAAAAGACAAATGTTAAAAGGAAGTGGAATTGTTCTCAGTAAACCAGTTGTATATATTATTGAACTGTAGTGCTGAAGCATTTCTGACCTGCTTCAGAAGGAGAAATACTGACTATGTCTGTCTTCAGTACCTTAAATTTACACTTGATATTACATAGTACAAAGGACCACTTTAAAGTTTTGAGAGTCATTTTGGTTAAGGCATCAGACTGGAAACCAGGAGGTCGCGAGTTCTAGTCCTGCCTTAGGGCAAAGCCAGCTATGTGAGTCAGTTACTTTCTCTCAACTCTAGGAAGGAAGCAATGACAACCCGCTTTTGAAAAACGTTGTCAAGAAAATCAAAATATCTCTAAGATTCAAAAACGTTTGAATGTGGGGGGGGAGGGTAATAAAGTGCAGAGGTTGGAGTAAGTAAAGTGAGGATGTTCAGTTTCAAATTTATTTTCAGGCAAATCCACTCACCAGGCCCCGCCATTCTTTATTAGCCCAACTTAGCTCATAAAATAGTTTTTCAGAGATAAAATGAGTTTTATGTAACCATTTTGAAATTCTGGGGAAACACAGGACATAAATCCAATACACACACTCTCTTGAGAGTGAGTCCATTGGCCTTGCCTCTGAATAGGATGTTCCTTTACAAACTTAATGTTCCTTGTTATGTGTGTTTTGAATTTACAATTTTTTTTATTCTTTCCTCCCAGGATCAGCCATTATATGAAGTGATCCAGGAAGCAATGCAAAAGCACGCCCAAGGCATAGATTTCCGAGAGAGGAATGCTGGCCCACAAATAGATCGAAATATGAGAGATGAAGGTACATATTCTTTTAACTATTTTTTTAAATGGATGTTTATTTTTTAGCTTCCTAAAATATCTTGAAATAAAGTGAGATTTTCTTTAAATCCCTTAAAGATACACTTTTCCGTGATTTAGAGCACGGGTGTCAAACTCGATAGCGTCACGTGACGTCACATGACTTACCGCAATGTTTTTTGCGTTGTAGGCAGGATGGCGTGGCCTACGCACGATGCATCCAGCTGGTGGGCAGCCAGTTTGACACCCCTGAATTTTAGAGAAAATCTTTCATATCACTGTGTTGTCAGTTAATGTAATTTGGGCTGCCATAAAAACCCCAGTTCATTCCGAGTGGATGCACAAAGGGCAACATTTTTATGTGGCTTTTCTGGAAAACAAGCTGGCATTTGTGTTTTGTAGGCTTTAATGTAACTGCAGGAGTGGACATGGAAACAGGCTTTGTCTTTGGAGGGAACCGTTTTAATTGTGGTACCTGGATGGATAAAATGGGAGAGAGTGATAAAGCTCGCAACAAAGGAATTCCAGCAACTCCAAGGTACTACATAAATGGTTGTAGCTTTGTTGGCACATTAAAGGCCTGATTGTAATTAATTAATTAGAAATCATTGTAAAAATATTGCTGTGAACAATGAACCAAAGAACGAATGAATGAATAGCAATAGCACTTAGACTTATATACAGCTTCATAGGGCTTTTACATCCCTCTCTAAGTGGTTTTACAGAGTCAGCATATTGCCCCCAACAATCTGGATCCTCATTTTACACACCTCGGAAGGATGGACGGCTGAGTCAACTTTCAGCCTGGTGGGATTTGAACTGCCAAATTGTAGGCAGCCAGCAGTCAGCAGAAGTAGCCTGCAGTACTGCATTCTAACCACTGTGCCACCAAGGCTCAAAATGAATGAATGAATGTTTTTATCACAATCACTGATCAGAATTGCAAAGAAAAACATAAAAATAATAAAAAATAAATAGTATAATTGGTGGTGGGTTTGTTAGTAGATCATAAAAGTCTGCCTAATTTTCAGGGAGTGTTTGTTAAGTTTATCTGTTGCCCATCTTTCTGTGAGCTACTCTGGCTGGCTTACAACAGTAAAAAAAAGGGGGGGAGTGATAAAAATATAAATATAACAATAGAAAAGCAATGAAACAATAAAAATAAACAATGAAATTACAACAGTATGAATTAAAAGATGGGCAGCGGGAAGCAGGAAGCACAGGTATTACAAGCGTTACAAATTTTAGCTGTCTTCAAGGAGGCTGAATCATAGCGATCTGATAACAACTATATATAAAAAAAGAACCGAATTTACCAAGCAAGGAGCTATAAGTAAGATCCTTGAGCCCTTATAGAAGGTACAGTATAGCAGGACACGAACTGTAGTTTCAACCGGCCCTTATCCACGGTGGCAAAGTATCAGCTCATAAGGAATTCTTTTGTATCATCCCTCAAAAATTGCTCTGTGGAGAGCACTGAAGTGTGCTAAAGTTAATGCTCTTCAGAATTTGGAAATAGTTATGTGGTGTTAAGTATCTCACTGGTTTGTGTAAAACCAGCCTCACCACCCTCCAGGCCTTCCGCAAAGCCCTTAAAACCTGGCTGTTCCGACAGGCCTGGGGCTAAAGAGCTGTTGCCCCCGTCTCGAATGGTATGACTGTTGTGTGTTTTTAAATTGTGCATTGTTATGTTTCGTTTTTATTTTTTGTCTGTACCCCCCTTCCCTGATTTGAATTGTGAGCCGCCCTGAGTCCCCTTCGGGGGAAAAGGGCAGCATATAAATACAATCAAATCAAATCAAATCAAATCAAAAGGGATTGACTGCTGTGAAAAACATACTTAAATTTAAAAAAAAAAAACTGGTCCTGTTGGACTTTCACATTTTTGATACATTGTTTAAATGTGCTTAGCGCATCTCATAACCCATCATGAGGAACACATCCCTGCAAAAGTTGAGAAGTTGAGGTTTTTGTAAAGTTGTCCTGAACCATATTGACTTGTAATTGTTCACAATAAGGAACTCAGACCTGTGGGAAAGAACAGTAACTTCCACCATCTTGGTATGACACAGGTCCATGCGCCTATTTTGACTTGAGATAGCCCTGCCTCCTTCTTCCATAATATTACATTTTTGAAAGTAAAGGGCTATCTGGAATATAGCCATTAGGAATTTAGGTTGAATCTTTTCAAGAGGAGTACAGAAAATGGCAACAGCACTGGGACTTATATACCGCTTCACCGTGCTTTACAGCCCTCTCTAAGCGGTTTACACAGTCAGCATGTTGCCCTCAACAATCTGGGTCCTCATTTTACCAACCTCAGAAGGATGGTAGGGTGAGTCAGTCTTGAGCCTGGTGAGAATCGAACTACCGAGCTATTGGCAGCCGGCAGAAGTAGCTTATAGTACTGCATTCTAACCATGGCTCTTGTAAAGTCCCAGCTGAACACCAAAACATAGTTTTGCACAGCTCTTAGCTGAATAATGGCCAGTTTTTGAGCATTTTGTATGACATAATTTTGGTGTGCACTGTTTTTGATGGGGCTATGGAAAACCATGTCCAAATATTTAAAAGATTGCACTTGTTCAACGCTCTTGCTATTTATCTTCCATGTGTGGAATTTAGGTGATTTCCAAGGATCAGGACTTCAGTGTTACTATAGTTGATATCAAATTCTTCCTTAAAGCAGTGTTTGTCTGGAGCATTCAGAGTCCAGTTATTGTTCAATTGCTGCGAGCTAGTTTTTTTAATTAAAATAAAAACTGTTTTCAGTGGAAAATGCTGGTTCAATGGAAAAATAAACTGGCTAAATTAAACACATGGAAAAACTGTCCATTGCCTCAAGGATATTCATGTTCAGTTTAGATAGATGTGTATATAAAATATATGCAAAGAGTTATAAACATGCAGGCATTTCTAGGCAGGAATTTTGCTTGAAATCGTCTGGATTTAAAATACAGAAGTTCTTCATGAAAAATCATTTTAAACCATTCTGTTTGCATTAAACATTAAATCTAGCAGCAGCAGCAGCTTTAAATTTTATCTGTGTTTTGCTGAGTTAAATGGCAAGATTGGCCTCATTTGAAACGAGCATCTATGAATTACCCAATTGGAGATTTTTGACATATTAACACTAGATTTCCACACGAATTGAATATGCAATCCAGTTCTGATTCAAAGGAAGGATGACTGGACTTGCTATGGCCTGATTTCCAAATGACCTAACCCTAAACCATGGGTTAGGACAGGAGTGCAAATTCAGCCTGTTTTTATTTCGTGAGTTCCTGCTTTTCTAACCCTGGTCTTAGTATTCCTCTCACTTTTTTTTTCAGTTTCTTCCCCATCTCTGCCTGATCGTTCCCATCTTGTCTGCACTCTCTATCTGTTCTCCTTCATTCCAAAGTGCGCTGGGGGGGGAGGACTGTGGCACAGCTAGCTTCTTCTGCTAATTAAAATAGCTCCACTGTTTCCTCTTTTTGGAGGGGAATCAGGAAGAAAACATCCTTCTGGTTATTCGAAGAGAAAACCGCAATATCAGAGTGCAAAGTCACTTCCTTTTTTTTTTTTGCAATCATAGACTAAAATAAAAACCCCATTGCCCATAGTTCCTGTTGGTTTGCTTTGCTATAGAGGTAAAGAAGAATGTATGTATATATGATGAGAGAAACAAACTAGGTTTAGGTTTAGGTTAGGTTTAGGTTTATTAGATTCATATGCTGCCCTTCTCCCAAGGACTCAAGGCGGCATACAACATTAAAAGAAACTCATAATACAAAAGTTTTTAAAAAATTAAATAGTACATCCCAAACCCAATTAAAATTGACAATGACATTTTTTTTTAAAAAAAATCAAATTAAAATTAACTGTGATCAATAATTTGTTTTGTTTTGTTCAGGCCAGGCTGGCTTGCTGGAAAAGCCAACTTTTTAGGGTGCGTCGGAAGGACCAGAGGTCGGGGATTATACGAAGCTCCAGGGGCAGCTCATTCCAGAGGGAAGGCGCTCCCACAGAGAAGGTTCTCCCCCTGGGGGTCGCTAGCCGACACTGTCTGGCCGACGGCACCCTGAGGAGGCCAGCTCTGTGGGATCGCACTGGACAATGGGAGGCTACTGATGGCAGTAGGTGGTCTCGCAGGTACCCTGGGCCTAAGCCATGGAGCGCTTTAAAGGTCATAATTAGTACCTTGAATCGCACCCGGAAGACAACCAGCAACCAGTGCAGGCCGCCTAAAAGGGATGTAACATGGGGGCACCTGGGTGCCCCCATGATAACCCATGCATTCTGGACCAGTTGAAGCTTCCAGGTGCTCTTCAAGGGCAGCCCCATGTAGAGAGCGTTACAGTAGTCCAGGCGAGAAAAACTATCCTATGAGTGTGTGAAAATAAAAATTAATAAAGGTTATACATGCGCAAATGTAGATATATGTTAAATAAATTGTCCCACCAAATTTGAATCCATTCTCTGTCCAGTTTTGGAGTGAATCTTTCAACATATTGTGCAACAGGGCTTGTAGCCCTTGAGATGATTGGTTTAACCTAACATGGTCAATCTCGTACAAATCTGAAAAACATCTAAAAGAGAAGCCATGTTTGTGACATTAAATTTACATGAATCCACAACTGTTCCATAAATTATTCATGTACATCCAAAGGAGTCTAAAATCCTGAGATCCAAATTTAACTCTTGGTATCGCTAGCCAATTACTACCTCTCTGAATTGTCTGGTGCATTTCTTATCAATATCAAAATAGTTTCAAAAATCATTGTCTTAGCCCATTCACCCTGCCCTCTTCCATAATATACATCTATTATACATGTAAATCAGAGTTGTGTGCTCTTGGTATGGCCACTAAATATAGTAACCAAAAATTTCATTTGGTAATGGAAGTGCAACTTACTTTTCTGCTGTGGCTGTTTTTATTAGAGATGGTTCTGCTGTGGAAATTGTTGGTCTATGCAAATCAACAGTTCGCTGGTTACAGGAATTGTCGGTGAAGAAGTTATTTCCATATCCTGGAGTTACTGTGAAAAGACATGGTAAGCAAATATGGCTGTGGGGTATTCAAAAATGACATTAATAATAGTAATAAAGTGCCCAAAATGTTTCACACTAGATTTTTTTGAGCAACTCAAAACGCAACAGAGAGGTTATGACTTCCAACAGGAAGATAGCTGGATTAGAGTGCTCCCTAAATCAAGAAATGGTTGGATGGAAGAGAAATGAACATTTCAAATAGTTACGTGGGATTGTTTTGAAGATTAAAGGGGAGCAAGCTATATAATTGGCTGCCTGTTGCATTGTTTCCCCTAAGCTTTCATTCAGGCTGATTTACAGCCAGGATAACAAATAATCTCACTCACAGGCCTGTTTATCGCTGCCTGCATATACAGTGGAGAAATGCTCTGACAATTCCTGAGAAGAAAAAAAATTAAGGCAAAGAGCACAAATATAGACGTAGATTGTTAGCCAACCTCTATTGCTAGAGTCAGAACAGAATGCTTTTGTTGACGTTCGGCTCACCCAAATGCAGCAATTAAAATAGTTAAGAAAAGAAGTCCAGAATGCGGCCGCGCGAGTGATTGTGGGCGCACCACGGTTCGCCCACATAACACCGATCCTCCGTGAGCTGCACTGGCTACCTGTCGATCTCCGGGTGCACTTCAAGGTTCTACTCACCACCTATAAAGCGCTCCATGGTAGTGGATCTGGCTATTTGAGAGACCGCCTTCTGCCAATTACCTCCCTGCGTCCCATCAGATCGCATAGAGTTGGCCTCCTCCGTATTCCATCCGCCAGTCAGTGCCGACCGTCGACTACTCGGAGGAGAGCCTTCTCTGTTGCGGCTCCGACACTATGGAACAATCTCCCCGTGGAGATTCGTACCCTCACCACCGTCCAGGCCTTCCGCACAGCCCTCAAGAACTGGCTATCCCGTCAGGCCTGGGGATAAGTTTACTTTTGCCCCTCCCGAATGCTGAGTGAATGTTGAGTTTTATTATTTAATTTACTTTTGTGCACATTTCTTTTTGTATTGTCTGACACTCCCTTCCCTTTTGACTGTAAGCCGCCCTGAGTCCCCTCAGGGAAAAGGGCGGCCTATAAATGTCTAATAAAACAAAACAAACAAAACAAAAAAGAAGAAGGTACATCCAGATAAGCTTTAGGGAAGTAAAGCAGGGAAAAGAGGCTTGTTCACTTGAAATGAAGCAATCTCCTCTCCGTTCCCACCCACCCCATCACTGCATAATTTAGATGCGTCCCTACGATAAGGGAGAGGGATGATTTGTACCCTGAAGAACCTAATCCATGGGGGGGGGGGTAGGAAAGCAGTGGTTAACCAGGTGGACTGCGTGGTTGAAGAGCTGTTGTCCTTATGGGAAAGAAAGCAGGAAGTAATGCAGAAGCGACTTGGTTGAAAGACTGTTTCCTTCCCATGGGGGATATATAGTTCTTTATAGCTATGGCACCTCCCACGCAGTTCAATTCCTTCTGTGAATTAGGCCCTGCAGCTCTTTGTCCACAGGGGTGAATTTTTAACACGTATCCAGCAGCCTTATGTAACATTAAAAAGCATGCCCATTCAACAGCACCTATCAAGCACTGAGTGAACATTTCACTTTTGGTGGGGCGGGTAAAAAGGCACCCCCCCACACACATTTCTCTTGCTATTCCTCCGAATCCTGGAGCCTGGGATCTGATAGCAAGAAAAATGGAAGAATTGACTTTTTTCCCTAACCTATCGAAACATTGAGTTTCCTCATGAATCTCAATTCGGAGAAACTCTCTGAAGAACAAACTCAATTAGGATATGAAATAGAGCACCATTAAGACCCTCGTAAACCTTAAGCACATTTATTATTGCAGTAGCAATCCAGATGATTGTGACTCAAAAGGTATTCCCTGAACGTACATTTTTCAATGCGCTGCAGGGAATTTTATTTGTCCAAAAGCACAAGTAATCTTTTGAAGATCAGCATCTACTTTATTTCCATGTGTGACTGCAAGAAGAAAATTTTCTTCGCTGATTCTGTTTGATATTGATAGTCTCAATAGGAGCAGGGCATGTCTCCACTCCTAAACCTGCCTTGGCAGGATACTTGCAAAGAAAGAGAAAATGAATTCTACCCAATATAGAGAGAATTTACGGAGATTCTCAATCAGCCAGGTCAAAGGTGCTTTTCACAAGGCAACTGGACTTTTCCCCTTAAAGACAGTTTCCTTCTCATTCAAGAAGCTTCTTCATTTCTTCAGGATGAGAAGTAAAACATCTTCGAGGGGGGAAAAAACCCAAGAAAGTCCAATTGCCTTTTGAAAAGCACTTTTGGGACCGATACAGAGGACATATTATAACTCAAAAATATAGTTTCCTCATCCATCTGATTCCATCCACACCGATATATCGACAGTCCTAAATTCTGTTTTCCATCAGCCATTTTTTGCTACCTCCATGCTTAGGCATAGGGAAGCTTGGCCCTTGCAGTATGCCTAACTTCTATCCTATACGGTGATAAAGCCTGCTCTAGAACCATCCGGTTTTTAGCCAGGTAAAATACTTGTTTAGATCAAATTACTATTTGTTGTTATTAATGGGTCCTCCAGATGAAGTGGGCTTCAGTTTGTCTTGGAAACAGTTGTCCCAGTTCAGAATTGATAGTTAACAACACCGAATCTGAAGAATTTTAGGTAATATATTTGTAGTAGCATCATTTTTCTAATTACAGCACAGCTATGACCTACCAGGATGTGTCCTTAATTATTCTTTTTATTGTGTCAGTCAATTGCACAAAACTGATGTTGTTTTCCAGGGAGAGACGAGACCTTTACATACGATCAGTGGAACAGAAAAATCCAAGCCCATTTCGAAAAGCTGTTTTTTGTCTCTGAAGACCCAAATGATCCCAACGAGACACATCCAACTCTGGTTCATAAGCGGAGCATATACAAAGACAGTTACGGAGCATCAAGTCCTTGGTGTGATTATCAGCTGAGGCCCAATTTCCCTATAGCAATGGTTGTGGTGCGTATTGTGGTTTTTAAAATGACACATGATTTATTTATTTTTTTGCATGTGTTTTTGGCACTTTTGTTAGCAATTCTGAATACTTTTGAATCAAAAAATTGGTTAAAATGTTGGAAGATACAAAAGGGGATAGTTTGCTGGGAGAAGCAGTGGAGTAGATGGGACTATAAACAAAGCAGGGAACGCTTACGGCTCATGCTCTTCAATAAATAAGTTTGTGAAATAAATGTTACTTATAACATGGGATATAACTTCAGGACAATTTTGTACCTTTTATGTTTTTTAGTATTCTGTTGTTTACATGTGATATCTTTTTCTACTTTTTTTTTAAAAAAAATCAAGGCACCTGAATTGTTCTTTCCTGAGCATGCTTGGAAAGCACTTGAAACGTTAGAGAAAAAATTACTTGGTCCACTTGGGATGAAAACTTTAGACCCAGAGTAAGTATTTTATTATTTATTAAATTACCAACACCGATCCACCCCACCAAAAAGGAATAAAACAATTATAGGATTAAAACATGAAAACATCAGACATTAAAAGCTAAAACATGAAAATTAATATTAAAGCAGATAAAATCCAGTGCTTAGACAGGGTGGATGTAAGATCTTGTACTAATCTACCAGCCACCTCCAAAACAGGATAACCATATAGGGATCCCATGCCCAGTTGCAAAGCCAGGATTTCCGGCTCTTTGGGAAGGCCAAGAAGATGGGATGATGAGGGAGATAATAGTCCAAAGCCATGGCAGAAAAAAGCTCTTCTAAACCCCTCCTTGGTTGATGGGATCCGGAATATGCATATTCTGCCAGGGTGAGTGGGGTGGGCCAATGCCAAGTATGCCAAGGTTGACTCAGGCTTCCATCCTTCCGAGGTCAGTAAAATGAGGACCCAGATAGTTGGGGGCAATATTGTGACTCTGTAAACTGCTAAGAGAGTGCTGTAAATTACTGTGAAGAGGTATGTAAGTCTTAAATGCTGTTGGGATGATGGAGACATAGTTGCATAAGAAGTCTTACCTAGTGTAAATGAATAAGTCTATCACTGTAACGTGACCCGACAAATGCGCGCACGACAAAAGCGCGCTGACGAAACCGCAGCAAGAAAACTGCGACATCATAAACGCACCCACAACAATGCGCTGACAAAACCACGCCCACAAAAGCGTGATTTAAGTTAAGGTAAGGGTTAGGTTCAGGGTTAGGTTTAGGGTTAGGATTAGGGCTAGGGTTATTAGATTGTTATTACTTGTTTGTTGAAGGCGCGCTTTTGTCAGTGCGCTGTTGTCGGTGAACCTCACTGTAAATAGGAGCTAAGTTTCATAAACAGTTGAGTCTGCTACAAGTGTACTAATTTTCGTGTCCATCATCACGCGCTTCTGCGCTCATTCATTGGCGCGATTTCGACATCGCAGTTTTCTTGCCGCGGTTTCATCGGCGCGGTTTCATCGGCGCGCTTTTGTCGAGCGCGCATTTGTCAGTAAACCTCACTGTAAATAGGAGCTAAGTTTCATAAACAGTTGAGTCTGCTACAAGTGTACTAATTTTTGTGTCCATCATCACGCGCTTCTGCGCTCATTCATTGGCGCGATTTCGACATCGCAGTTTTCTTGCCGCGGTTTCATCGGCGCGGTTTCATCGGCGCGCTTTTGTCGAGCGCGCATTTGTCAGTAAACCTCACTGTAAATAGGAGCTAAGTTTCATAAACAGTTGAGTCTGCTACAAGTGTACTAATTTTCGTGTCCATCATCACGCGCTTCTGCGCTCATTCATCGGCGCGATTTCGACATCGCAGTTTTCTTGCCGCGGTTTCATTGCCGCGGTTTCAACGGCGCGCTTTTGTCGAGCGCGCATTTGTCGGTGAACCTCACTGTAAATAGGAGCTAAGTTTCATAAACAGTTGAGTCTGCTACAAGTGTACTAATTTTTGTGTCCATCATCATAGTTTAAAGAAATTCTATAGCGTGAATAATATTTGTTTGAAGATAGATTTGACTTAATTAATAGCCAGAGGCCTGAGTCCTAAAAGTTTTTATTTTTATTGTGATGGGATTGATTTTATAAAACTGGGTCATGGCTGACAACTATTCTGTTTCATGTTAGTTTCCTCTATATCCTGTTTTCTGGTCTTAAGATATTGCAAAAGGGATTCAAGCAGCATTTTATCACTATTGTTTTCTTGATCCTTATCAAGAGGGTACATTTTGAGATGTATAAGATCCACTAATTGGAACTGAATATTTTAAACAGCAACGTCATAGAAACATCACATCAGTATATTAGTGCAGCATCACTATTGTATTAATTAATGCAATTTCACTGCAAATAAAGAGATATTGACATCGTTTACATTCTGTTGCAGTGAATAATGTCTGAATAAGTAAATACACTCCACTGAGAATAAGATTCACTAATATAAACAAACACCAGATCTAAAATCCTATAAAAATGAATGGTGAAAGCCATCTTAATGATCTTTGTCCTATTTTCATAAAACTTGATGTGTCTTTCTCAGAAATATTAATTGACTCATTTTTTTTCCTAGTGATATGGTTTATTGCGGTGTTTACGATAATGCCTTAGACAATGATAATTATAATGTGTCTAAAGGATTCAATTACCATCAAGGACCTGTAAGTGTTATACTTTATCAGTCTTTATCAATTGATTTTAGATTTTCAGTTTTCATATTGAAACACTGTATCCTCAATTCTGTTTGTTTTGTTTTTAAGGAATGGCTTTGGCCAATTGGATATTTCCTTCGTGCCAAGCTATACTTCTCCAAGTTAATTGGTCCAGAGATCTATGCAGAGACTGTGTTTTTGATTAAGAATGTTCTTTCTCGCCATTATGTTCATCTTGAGAGGTAGCTTTTATTTATACAATATAAAATGTTACTGTTGAACATCGGTTTTGATATACATATATTGATATTTTGATACTGCCTGAATATGTATGATACAAAAATAAAAAAGAATGAAGACAGAAGTTCTGCCAACGTTCAAGATAGAGCTCTGTTCTGACCCCCTCCTCCATCCAGTAACGAAAGCCGAGACAAGCTTAATTAGAATGTCCTCTAATAGCAAGACCAGAATCTCGGTGGCTGAAAGCCAAGCAAACAAACAGATAAGGACCTTGGCAGCAAGTCCGACAAACCTTGGCAGCAATTCAGACAAACTTTGGCAGCAATCCAGCCTGCAAAGTTAGTTACGTTCTCTTTAGTCAATGCGTTGACTTCTGCAAAAGGGGCATGTCACAAGCAGTCTTTTTTATAGTCTGGAGAGGAGCCTCATGACCACCAGCTGAGCACAATTACCTCCTGTAATTGCGTAATTGTTCCTTACGCCTATTAGCTCTTCGATGGCGTGCATCCAGGAACAACTCACTGCTGGTTTCTGGATCACTCTCCCTTGTCTCCTCCCCACTGGTCCAAGGCTCAGGTGCCACCTGGTGGCCAACCAGTCTCTCTGCGCCCTGCTCAGAGTCGGAACCCTGTCCAGGGTCCTCCACATCCTCCAGAGCTGACTCATAGGGCCCCTCGCTGTCGGAGTCTGGTGGCAGCTCCAACGGCTCCTGATGGGCCACAACAGAGCTCATACACAGAATAAAATACCTTGAATGATAAAAAGTTTTTATAGGCTATTCCTTTCCTATAAAAAGGAACTGATACAGTTCTTCCAGCGAGAAATAATTAGGAGGTTTCATATGTCACTGTTTACTTTTGTATTTTTTATAACTCAATTCAAAGTAAATTTATATTAGAGAGAACTATTAGTAGCAACCTGAATTCAGAATCAGGAAAACTATGTTATATCTATGCCTGCCAGCGTTCAGGAATGGGAAAGGGGGAAAAATGGCACCAAACAAGCAGAAGAGCTCACACTTCCTACATGTTGTACATGCATGCATAATTCATAGTCATTCACCTCCCAACGACCAATAAGATCACACAGGTTGGGCCTCCTCCGGGTGCTGTCGACCGGACAATGCCGGCTGACGGCTCCCCAAGGGAGGGCCTTCTCTGTAGCTGCACCGGCCTTGTGGAACTAGCTACCCGCCGAGATCCGGACCCTCACCACTCTCCCGGCCTTCCGTAAAGCAACCAAGACCTGGCTGTTCCGGCAGGCATGGGGCTGTTGATGAATATCCAGCCCCATTTGATTGAATGGATGATAGATTAATTTTAACAATTGTATTTTTAAAATTTTTAATATGTTTTTACTTTTGTCCCAAGGGAGTGGGCGGCATACAAATCTTATTAAAGTAAAGTAAAGTAAAGTCATGGAGCAAATGAAATGTTTTTCAAATTAAACAAAAAAAATCTGAAAAGTTAAATCAAAATTTGAATCTTTTAAAATTAAATGTATGTAGGATATTATTGCTATTTTATTACGCAAACATGTACAGCAATTATAGATATCTTAGTACAGTGCTGAATGAACCTGAATCATGCAAAAGGCAGACCTGAATTCAATTTTGGACTTTAATTTGGTTTTTTTTTTCACTGCAAACAGTACCAAGTCTGGTATTTAGTTTACTTTCAGATGCAATAACCAGTCAGGTGTTGAGGAATAGGCTGAATATCAATAAATTGTACCTAATTGGAAGTTAGGGAATCAGCGAAGTAAATTTTCTTCTTGCAGTCACACATGGAAATAAAGTAGATGCTGATCTTCCAAAGATTACTTGTGCTTTTGGACAAATAAAATTCCCTGCAGCGCATTGAAAAATATACGTTCAGGGAATACCTTTTGAGTCACAATCATCTGGATTGCTACTGCAATAATAAATGTGCTCAAGGTTTACGAGGGTCTTAATGCTGTTCTATTTCATATCCTAATTGAGTTTGTTCTTCAGAGAGTTTCTTCGAATTGAGATTCATGAGGAAACTCAACGTTTGAGATAGGTTAGGAAAAAGCACGAACTTGAGCTATATCCCCTTTCTTTTTCAGAAGATGATCTTTTCTAGATACAAAAATTATTCGGTCAGAAAGTTGTTTCCTTTTGACTGGAAACTGGATTAGTATGCATAGCTTTGCACTATTGCTTGGGTAGTGTCTGAGAACACTATTTTTTATCCTTTATTAATTTGTATCCCACCTTCATTGTTTTTATAAGTAACTCAAGGCGGCAAGCATATTTAATACTCCTTCCTATTTTCCTCACAACAACCATCCTGTGAGGTGAGTTGGCTGGCTAGGATTTCAAGTGCAGTAACTTGCATGCATTAATGTCTGAAGTGAGGCCTGTATACTTTGGAAACCAGTGCACTGGCCGAGCAGATTTTTCTATTTCAGACTGTATAGGAAAGGAAAATATATTGATATGGAGTCCATCATGAAAAGAAAAGAAAATGTAAAAGGAAAAAGGCAAGAGCTGAGGTCAGGCTGAGCTAGTTGCTGCCAGAGTCACCATGTGGATGACTCTGCTTAACTGTTTAAAAAAGCCTCTTAAAAGCGCCCTCTACGGGAGGAGGCAGGAGAAGGACGTGCCTCATCTACGTCAGGAATTTTTTGGCTTTTAACCCTTGCTTAGCTCTGCTCGAGTGATCATAAAGTCAGACTAGATGAGGCACCTCGTTCTCCCGCCTCCTCCTGTAGTTTTTGAGAGGCTTTTTCAAACAGTTAAGCACTAAGCAGAGTCATCCACTGTGACTCTGGCAGCAATTACCTCAGCCTTTTTCCTTTTACTTTTTTTTTTTCTTTTCATGATGACAGTGGTGAGGCTCTGCCTCCCCTGACTGCACGTCCCTGATATGGACACAGAATGGTTTTCTCCCCCCCCCCAAAAAAAAATGCTTTACACAGATGCTCTAACCCTCAGTAGTCCCTGAACAACAAGTGAGAACCACTGTGCTGAGGTAATTTCAGCTCTGCGTTGTTCATATCACCTTCACGTCTATGGAGATTCTCAGTCATCCAGGTCATGGTTGTCCCAAAAGGTGCTTTTTCAAAAGGGAACTGGACTTTATTGTTTTTCTTTGAAGACGTTTCGCTTCTCATCCAAGAAGCTTCTTCAGCTCTGAAAACCCCCACGTCCAGTCAGAGCTAAAGAAGCTTCGTGGATGACAAGCGGAACGTCTTCAAAGAAAAACAATAAAGTCCAGTTCCCTTTTGAAAAAAGCACCTTTTGGGACATATCACTCATGTACAGGTAGTCCTCGACTTACAACCATTCATTTAGTTACCATGGCACTGAGAAAAATTGACTGTCAATCCTCACACTTGTAACCATTGCAACATCCCAACCAGTGGTGGGATTCAGCCGGTTCGCACCTATTCGGGAGAACCAGTTGGTAACTTTCTAAGTAGTTCAGAGAACCGGTTGTTGGAAGAAACCTCCTTTTGTTTTTTCCACTTTACAGGGCTAATCCTGTAAGGAAGGCAGGAAGGAAACATTCTGGTGTTGTTTCTAGCCTAATCTTTATTGACCTGCTTACAGAAACTGCCTCTCCTGTTAACCCTTATTACATTGTAACAGCTAAGGCGAAGCGCCCATCGACTTGCGTGACCTTGAGTTGGCCACGCCCACCCAGCCACATGACCACCGAGCCCCACCTACCCAGATGGTCATTAAGGCAGAGAACCAGTTGTTAAATTATTTGAATCCCACCACTGATCCCGACACGGTTATATGATCAAAATTTGGGCACTTGGCAATTGATGTGTACTTTGACAGTTGCAACATCATCCCGCAGCCATGTGTTTGCCATTCAGCTTCTGAAAAAGAAAGTCAGTGAAGGAAGCCAGATTCACTTAATGATAATGTGATTCACTTAACAACTGCAGTGATTTGTTTAAAAACAGGGCAGAAAAGTTTGTAAGATCAGTGGTGACTCACTTAACAACTGTCTTGCTTGGCAATGGAAATCCTGGCCGCAAATGTGGTCATAAGCCAAGGAGTACATCTATTCTTCCTTTCAAATCATATCCCTCTATTCCATTTAGAGCTGAAATGCCATAATTGAATATCCCTCAGAATTCCATATGGATGGATGGATGGATGGATGGATGGATGGATGGATGGATGGATGGATGGGTGGGTGGGTGGGTGGGTGGGTGGGTGGGTGGGTGGGTGGATGGATGGATGGATGGATGGATGGATGGATGCTGTGTAAAATTTGTGCACACAGAGCTATTCCAATTTTTTCTGTAATATCGGATTTTCCACTTTCTCTTATAAATAGAAATTAATAAATATAAGAGCTAGTTAGAAATATAGTGCAAAATGTAAATTAATTTGTCTAACTTATATCTGCCCTGACATTATCTTGTATTCGTTTAAGATATGTTATTCAGATGGTAATATGTTAACTTGGTTTTTCGGCAGGTCTCCTTGGAAAGGGCTTCCAGAATTGACTAATGAAAATGGTCAATATTGTCCCTTCAGCTGTGAAACTCAGGCTTGGTCCATTGCTGTGGTCCTTGAGGTTCTCTATGATTTGTAACAGTAATTGTCTGTCGTATAAAAACGCTAGCTTTTGTCTGGAATGCAAATAACAATGCTTGTCTTATTGTTAAAAATCCCACTGATAGACGTTGTTAATGCCTATTGTTCCTTGGCAACTGTTAGGACTATGCGAGTGTTCATCATTTGAGAATCACTCCAGAATCTTTAAAATCAATGAGTGTATCTTAAAATATGCTCAATATGTATATGAAGTATAAAAGCATAGAAAATTAGACTTTGATATGTTTCAAATGCCACGTATCTTCTATTTCCACATGTTCTATTTCAGAAACCAATTAGAATGGTAGCCCTGATTTAAGGTACCTCTATATAGGTAGTCTTCAACTTACAACCAATTGCTTAGTTCCAATGAACTTACTTGCGGGATACTGATAACTCAGATTCAAAGTTCTGACAGTGGGTCCCGCCACAGTTATGTGACTGCACTTCAGGCCCTTGGCAAGTGGGCTGCATTTATGGCTG
Organism: Thamnophis sirtalis; assembly: GCF_051295495.1. NCBI lineage: Eukaryota > Metazoa > Chordata > Lepidosauria > Squamata > Natricidae > Thamnophis > Thamnophis sirtalis. The sequence goes on from NW_028261387.1 coordinate 11,016,107, forward strand.
TTTGCAGTGGCCTACAGCCACCTGACCATGTTTTACTACGGTTTTGCCAAAAAATGGCATTTACTTTCGCTATTCAGCCAAACTGCACCCATAGCAAACCATTGCTTCTTTAACAACCATGTTCCCTTAACAACTACTGCAAAAAGGCTGTAAAATCAATCTTTTCTTTATTTTGCAACCATCACGAGTTATGACCATGATGAGCAGTCTCGATTACAGTTGTAATTTGAGTACTACCTGAATTTTACATTTAAGAGCCTTAGAAGCATAGTACATCAGACAAGTGGTCCCATATTCTGCTCCCCAGTAGCAATGCTATAGAAATAATATCCCCCTGCTAAGCAGGACATGAATACAAGATCTCTCTCCAATTCAATGTTACTTGGGAAGGGATCCAGAGAAGCCCATTACCTCCGTTACTGAAAATGCTGGTTAGAATGGCTAACCAGCATTAATCCTGGATGAGTCAAATCCCTTCCAAAAGAAATTTACCAAAACTATGCCTTGTGTTAGCAAATTCCCAATGCTGTTTGAATAACTTTATCTACTGTAATGTCCCACCATTTAGCTGACCCTAGATTCTAGTATTTTGAGAGTAAGAGGGAGGAATCTCTCCCGCTCTATCCATAAAATGTTAATATACCTTTAACCTTTGTCCCCTCCCTTTCTTACCTTCTTGTAAAAACTTTAAAGACACCTTTCCCTCTATTTTCTTTTTACAATAGGGCATAATTAATTTGGAGCCAGACTTTGGTTTTCTGTGGCTTATATGCTCCAAATGGGAGCCCTTGCACTGCTCATTCAGAATCGTTGAAAATCTCAAAGCATACCCAGTGGAGAAGGGTACTTTAATTTAACATACAATGAGCGCCTATAAAAACACACTTTGCTTTGAAGCATGTAATTGTTTGTCCACGCTGTACAATAAAATACCAAGCTTACTCAGGTTATAATGTAGGAGTAAAAGAGTCTCATGTACTAAGTTTGCATTTTGCCAACTTTTGAAAGTTGTTAAAAGTAATTACTGTATTTAGAATGTAATTTATTGTCTATATATGTATGTATATATATAACTGAAATGAATTAGGATTGAGGGGGAAAATAAATTGTCTGTAAGACGAAGAGCTTTCTGCAGAAGTCTTGAAAGGAGCCACAACTTTAGTTTTTTTTAAAAAAAATGACGTTCAAGTAGTGTTCAAGTTGCTTACTATTTGCACAGGCACTCCCACCAAAATTGCAACATTGCAGCTATCCACAACTGTGGATCTCCTTCAATTTGTGGGCTTACTATAATAATGTGAAAGGAGAACCTAGTGAATTGGGCTCATCTGCATAAAAGGCTTGCCACTCTGAAACTATTTCAAGGAGCTATTTACAGGCCTCCCAACTTGATGGTTGTTTGTGCATTAGCCCTTAGTGGAACTTAGCAGGAAGGCAATTGCTTTTTAGCAGAAGGTTGGAAGAGATTCCAGCCCTCAATTTAAGTCAATTTGTTCTAAGTACTTTAAATTAAGGTTTAGTGAAATCATCTGGAACTCAATAGCCAGAGCTCATCTGTTCCATAATTTCAGTGCAATTACTCAGCAAAGGCCAGATTAGGCTACCTGATGTTACTTTCTGTTGCAGGAGGAAATAGTAAGTTTTAGCTTAGTGGGATGACTGTGGCAAAAATCACTGCTTTGATAATGCATAGATAAAACACAATTTAATGATACTCCATTTCAGCACTGTTGCTACTATGTTTATTAGTAGGGATACCATATCTAGTCTTCAAAATCCATCTGACACTAGAGGGCAGCAAAAAGGTACAAAAAAGTGGCTCTCTGCTGCCATCTCACAGTCATCAATATTTTAGCTTTGCTATGGTTGCCCTTAAAATTATTGCTGGAGTTTTCTCTTAAGGCCATTTGATGGTAAAACAAGCCAATAAACAGCTTAGAGATCCCACTGAGCTGCTATGTATATTGCTTTTTAAAACTTAAGTTTACATTGGTTCTTTCATACTATGAATAATTTAAGAATACTTAATGATTGACACTTGCACTACTTCATTTAATAAACAATCACTATCAGCGAATCTCATCTAATAACTAGTAAGTTTACCATTAATAAAAGATTGATTCTATTATAACATCTCAATTTTTGACATTCCTATCCATTTTGAGACATAAAAATGAATGTCTAATTAAAATTCTATGTATTTGGTTAGGGTTTCAAAAAGTTGTATTAGGAAAATAGATACGGACATATTTATTTCTAAAAATTACATTTGAGGATATATGAATAAGAATTTTAAAAATTGTCAATTTTACCTATCTAATATCTCTAGGATTCATATTATTAAAAACAAATTGTGGTGATCCTGAACTCAGTGAGTTGGAAGCATACAGCATCAATTCTACTGATTTCAGAGTTGGCATGTACAATGTTTTTATGCTACCTACCTGGAAATCAGGTATGATTCTATTTAAGACAACTGATTTGGTAGATAAGAATATCTAGATGTTAATAGCAAAGCCAACTGGACAACTGGATTTGGAGGTTCTCTGAAGCAGCCATAATGTTAGCTAGGGGTTCTCCCGAACCCGTGGCAGCCCACCCCTGCCTATCAGAGCTTAATATTAGCAATTATTAGATTTGAGTCATATATGTTTGAAGAAAATCTAATAGGTTCAAAAGTAAAGATTTCTGAATTGATATATTTTAGTATTAAAGCTCTAGTATCAGACTGGTGGAGCCCAGCGGCAAATGGATGTGGGAAATTCTGGGACTTAAAACCCACAGGTCTTAAAGTTGCCAAAATGGAACCCCCTTGTTCTAGAACTACCAAATCAATGATAATAAAAGTAGTCCAAAATTGATTTTCTTTCCTGACTTTGAAAACACTTGTTTCTTCCAGTGCCAAATTTACTTTGGATTGTCTGTCTAGATAATTTAGACTTTTATTGAGAAAACTTCAGAACTGTGTGTGTACTAGACAATATGTCAAGCTTCAGAGAAATCAGGAGGTACAGGCAGTTCAAATGAATATGAAGGTTTATTGCAAGCTTAAGCTCTCTACAAGAATCTGAAGTACTAGTGGTATTAGATAAGAGTCACAGGAATTCAAGATGGGCTGGACTTAGATCCCTTGTGGATGCAAAGGGACTCATGACTGATATCGTGTTTGACCCCTCCCTCATGCTCAGCCAGTCATCTACATAATATTCTTCATAGCTTCGCATTTTAGAGGTACTTGAGGATAAAGGGGTGACTTGTTACAGTCCTTCCGTTCTGATAAAATTATGAATTGCACAGTCCTGTCTGGCTACAGTATACATTTCTCAAGTTATTTTAGTACAATAATGTTTAAAAATGCTTAAATCTATATCAACGGTGTGTCTGTATTCAAATGGTATATATAAAGGATTTAAAAATTTAAAATTAGACAACTATTTCAAGAATAACAGCTGTGTTTGTAAAAAATTAATATTGTACTTGCAACAATTATAAAATTGCATTTCACTCTTCCTTCATTGTAGCCTAAACCTAATTAGAAAGAAAAAAGAAAGTTTCAGATTAAAATTTCCATTCTAGCAGCACTTAAAGCAATATACGTATAACATATAATTTAGTTGGCAAAATAATTGGCAGAGTTATGTTGTACGCTACCGTGTTTCATGAAACTTTTGTTGGCAGATCAAACAAACGGTTGCGCAATTTTTTTTCCCCAGTCCGCAAATCCTAGCCATCAGCATTTTGTTCTCTTTCAACCAGGGAGCAAAGCCATCTGGATAGCACATCTGTACATCTTTTTTTTTTGCTGCTTTTCAGTTCATACTAATTTGTAACGTTCACTTCATTAGTGCTTATCAGCCCTGAAAACAATGCAGAAGGGAATAATAGAATGGTGCTTGTTTCATAGGAAATGTAATTGTTGCACACATGAGTCTTGCGTGTCTGTCTGCTACAGGTATTTTTGCGACATTGACTACTATGCAGCTACATGTGAGTGGCATTCAATAAAAATATAACAATGGTATATTGCTTGTCATGTATTCATTTCTCCATAACTGCCGTGCTCCCTGCTATGGATCCCAGTAGTGAACGGAACATAACTCGGATTAATTCTACTCACGCCAATATGATAGGAAGGCTACTTTTGGCTTTTAGCAATAAAAGTTCCTGATACTTTAAGGATCCTAAGGTGGGAAAGTCATTTACAAGACAAAGTCTAATTAGATATTCTCTATCAGTGATGGCTAATCTTTTTGTCATTGTGTGCCAAAGGTGTGCGCGTGTGCGACAGTGTGCACAAGCGTGCCCACATCCATAATGCAATGCACATGTGACACCCTCCTTCTGCTCCGCCTTCTGTGCATGCATACACAACGTCCCTGCACACACCCCTGCGCATGTGCGCACAACCCCCTGAGTGCTGTTTTGGGCCTAGCAGGCCTTTCTGCAGCCTCTGGGGACCAAAAACTGGGCACGTGTCTCCCACATGCGCCCATCTCTGCGCATGTGTGGCAGAGATCTGAAAATCAGCTGGCTGGCGGGATGTGCATGGACATGCACAATGGAGCTGAGGGGACGGCTCGCATGCCCCACAGAAAGGGCTCCATGTGCCACCTGTGGCACACATGCCATCACGGTTCTATATACTCAGCAATGCAACAGTTACTGTTCTTTATAAGAATCTTATTTTTTTTAATATACAGGCAAAATGTTGCAATCTTTTTGTTTTGAGGTTGTCTAAGGGCAAGAAATTTTAGTTTGAGTATCATTGTATGATACTAGAAAAAGCAGCAGTAACTATCCTTGGGAATAAAGCTGTAATGAGGATAGTAAGACTTAAATCTTTATTAAAGGAGCAGAATTTAAATAGTTTTGAATAGTTTTCAAACATCTGAAATTGCTGGTTTTTGCAGAATAGAAGAAGCTGTGCATGTTCCAAGACTTGATGATTTAACCCTTATGTTACAGACTGATTTTTAACATACACTGTATATATACTTTATATACAAAATATTATTTTATATGTAATCAGTATGACTAGAATTCTAAGTAATATGAATACATGAAGCACTAAATGTAAGAAGATTGTTGTGCAATATTGGTGCAATACTTTAACAAGCAGTGGTATTCAAAATGTTCTGAACTCAAAAGGTTTTCCACTGGTGCGGAATTCTGGGAGTTGAAGTCTACACATCTGAAAGTTACCAAAGTTGAGGAGCACTGCTGTATAGGCACATTTTCTGTTGCATTGCTAGTGGTTTCAAACGGGTTGGGGAATTATGGGGTCCACCTCCAACTTTGCCAATGGAAGGGCACAAAAACGTCAGCAGGTGCCTTCATCCAATTCATCTTCACCAAATCTGCTTTTTGTGAGGGGTTTAAACAAAATAACTAGTCTGGTGGACCAGCAAACCTTGAAGTATGTAAGTCACAGCTGTCAAACTCCCAGCCCGCGGGCCAGATGCGTCACAGGCCTGGTTTAGTGAAGGGGGAGAACGAATCCTGATACATTATGTGACACCGCCGTGATGACGTGGGTTTGACACCCCTGATGTAAGTGTTTGAGACAAGATGCTAAAAAAAGCAGGAAGAAATTTTCCCAGAGGGGAAATATGGCAGAAGTATATGTCAGCAGGAAACCACCCATCAGCACTTCCAGAACATGCAAAACTTCCTTAGTGTTATTTACTCAAGTGTTCCTCAACCACAGCAAATTTGAGATGTGTGGACTTCAACTCCCAGGTGCTAGGGAATTCTGGGAGTTGAACACTACATATCTTAAAAGTTGCTGAGGTTCAGACATGTGATGTTCTCTAAAACAACTTTTCACAGCTGATAAGAACATGCCACGGAAAGCAGCTGTACATTACTACCTAATAGCAATTTGAATTTAAATCGTAGTATTCTTTGAAAATGCTTTTCCCAATATCTTTTTATGAGCTAGAAGGAATAAAGGAAGCATGCAAACTTTTCATTCATCCAAATTAGAACACAGCATTAAAAGTAAGTTAATTTCAGGGATACTCTAAATGCATTGCTAACTTCAATTACAGACCTATGCAGTGAAAATTACATTTTGTTTACCTTCATTTTCATTCGGTATCTTATTACCTGAAGCAATTCTGGTCTAGGGAGGCAGCATCTACAGGCCTTTCAAATTTGTAAACCATTTGAGGATGAAGAAAAAGCAATTGGGATGAACAACAAAATTCATTTTTAATATAATTTGTATTAAAATTTTAAACAAGATAAAAACTAATGCAGGTAGTCCTCTACTTACAACTGCAGCTGAGCCCAAAATTTTTGCTATTAAGCGAGGCAGTTGTTAAGTGGATTTTGCCCCATTTTATGATCTTTCTTGCCACAGTTCAGAGGTGGGTTCCTACCAGTTCGCATCTATTCGGGAGAACCGGTTCGTCAAATCTACCGAACTGGTTAGAAGAGGTTCCACCAGTGGACCTGGAAAGCAGGCCACACCTACAGAAGAGGTTCCAAAAGTTTTTGAAACCCACCACTGGTCCTTGGATATGATTATTCTACATTATCATGCTCCTATTTATAAAACTCAGTGCCTCTGTGAAAGGTAAGGATGACTACTGCGTTTGTGGTACAATCAGAACATTGCGTGTGTTGAAGTTGTTTTAACGCAAACCAAAGATGCCTTTTAAAAGTTTACATCATATTCTTATGCATGCCAGCGCTGTGTGTGAGGTAATTTAAGGTGGTTCTGACAAGTGTCGTCGGCATCTTCATATCCGGTTACATGGGCGGCAAGCCACTCCCATCCGGTCACATGGGTGGCAAGCCACTCCCACAAAGGAGGCCAGACCCACAGAGTAGGTTCGAACAATTTTTGAAACCCACCACTGCCACAGTTGCTGGAAATCATCTGGCTTCCCCGTTGACTTCGCTTGTCAGAAGGTTGCAAAAGGTGAGCACATGACCCCAGGACTCATAAATATAAGTCAATTGCCAAACGGCTGAATTTTGATCATATGACTATGGGAATGCTGCAATGGTCTTTAAGTGTGAAAAACAGTCATAAGTCCCTTTTTTCAATGCCATTGTCAATTTGAAATGAACTGTTGTAAGTCAAGGACGACCTATAACTGATGACAAACGTTTTTTCTGCTTGGGTGCCAAAAGGGCGTGCGCATGTGTGATAGCGCACACATGCATGCCCACACCATAATGCAATGCCCTCCCCCCGCTCATGCACTCCCCTCCACTCCCCTCCTCCTGCATGCACGCAGGCCTCACTGAAGCCTCCGGACTTCTGGTACGGCCGGTTTTCGCCCGCGTACGACTGACAGCCAGCAACAGCCAAGCCATGCCTGATTGGCTAAGACGCGGCTGGCTAAGCGCAGGCTGTCAGACGCGCGTCTATTGGTCGCCCTACTTGACCAAAGTATATATGTATATGTAAAAGTATATGTATACTTTTACATATAATAGGTACAGTATGTGTTATTCTTCCTTTCTTGCTAATGCTGCCCAGTGTCATCATAAGTAACATACTCCAGTTTAATTAATATAGTAGCATATTTAAGAGGGGGTGGGAATGGTGCAGTTCAGGGGTGGGTTTCAACCGGTTCGCGGCGGTCCCCGCAAACCGGTTGGTCGGCGAACCCAGAAGTAAGTAACTTCCGGGAACGGCGAAGGGCCCGCCCGCCCACCCGCCCGTGCTCCTTACCCGGTTTTGAAGAGTTCTGCGCTTCCACACATGTGCAGGACGCATACAGCGCCTGCGCGATCCTCCAGGAGCAGCTGGAGCATCGCACAGACACTAGTACGCATGCGTGCACTGCGCGCGTGCACGAGGACGCCGCCGGCCCCGTTCCAACCGAACTGGTTGGAATGGGGCGAGAAACCCACCCCTGGTGCAGTTATAGGATTTGAGGCAGAGTTCATCAGCTTTAGAATCTACTATAACTAAATCAGGATTTATCCTATATCAGTCTGGATCTTAAATTGAAATGATGATAAATAATCTATTCTCTTCCTGTGCTGAAGTTCTGGGATGAGTCAAGCCAGTCATGAGTATAACACTGGCAACTTACTACAATGTCTACAATAGGAGGCCTTTCTACTAATGGTGGTTCTGGGACTTAGAAATTCCACTGCTTTGAATTCAGAGACAATTCCTGAGAACCATAATTTTCTCAGCAGCAAAATGATGCCAAACCAACATTAATACAAATCAAGGGCGGGAACTGTTTTCTAAGTGCAAGAAGAGTAGTAGGGGAGAAGATGTCATAATATAAGACCATGATACATCCCCAGTCCATAGTCTATCTGTGGTGGATGGCACCATTCATTCTACTTCTAGGAACTGCATTCCCCAACTGTAGCACATACTATTCTTTTCATTTCCTTTGAAGTATTGGGGACATTGTTTTTAATATTACTAGCTCAGGTTTTTATATCAGCACTGAAATTATTTCATTCTTGGCCTTCTATGCACAAACATCTACAAGCAGTACCAGGGGTGGGTTTCTCGCCCCGTTCCAACCGGTTCAGTTGGAATGGGGCCGGCGGCATCCTCGCGCACGCGCACGCGCGTGGCACACACATGCATACTAGCGTCTGTGCGATGCTCCAGCTGCTCCTGGAGGATCGCGCAGGTGCTGTATGCGTCCTGAGCATGCGTGGAAGCGCAGAACCCGTCAAAACCGGGTAAGGAGCGCGCGCGGGCACACGGGCGCGCGGGTGGGCCCTTCGCCGTTCCCGGAAGTTACTTACTTCCGGGTTCGCCGACCAACCGGTTTGCAGGGACCGCTGCGAACCGGTTGAAACCCACCCCTGAGCAGTACCCAATCTCAGGTTCTTTGGGGCTAATTTATCCATAGCATAATTCTCTTCCTTAGTTGTGTCTCTCTTTGACCATTCCAATACAAGATTTATTTTTATTTTATTTTATTCTTATTTATGATTTGTATCTTGCCTTTGCTGCGTTTTAAATAACTCAAAGCAGGAAATGTAACAGTCTTCTTTCCTTCTCCTATTTTCCCCACAACAACTCTGTGAAACAGAGAGAGACTGGTTGCAGAGGTGGGATTCACTTACCTTCCCTATCGGTTCGGAAATGTGAATGCACTTCATCTGCACATATGCACCGCCTTCTGTGCATGCGCAGTGCTCACGCATTACATCAGGGTAGGTGGGCGGAGTCTCCTGCAGCTGCCATTACCAGTTCATCCGAACCGGAGAGAACCGGTTGAATACCACCTCTGCCTGGTTGGCTTTCATGCCTAAAATGAGACTAGAATTCGCAATCTCCTGGATTCTAGACCAGCACGTTAACAACTAGACCAAACTGCAAAGAAACCCTGATCCACAATAGCCTATGACCTCCTTTTGCAGATTCCTATTCTTGCTATCTGAGCAACATAGAAACCTATGAGAGTACAGATAACTGCTTGCGGTGGAAAAGAAAAAATAAGGGAGCAGAAAGCCCACAACGCAAAAGATGGGTATGAGATATTGCAAGCATAATATTAGAGAGTGAAAAAGCAATCTTTAACAGCGAACCTCATGCAAATTCATGAACACTGTGCATCAATAAAATGTTATTACTAGCAGATCATTTAGTAACTTCTTTTTTATTTTTGAATGCTGGGACTTGTGTTTGTGCCTTCTTGTATGAGATAAGTTTGTTCCTTTGAATAAATTTTAAGGAGATGGGTGGATTGTGACCTCTAGGCTGGAATATTGCAATGTGCTCTACATGGGGCTGCCCTTGAAGAGCATTCGGCGACTTCAGCTAGTCCAGAATGCGGCCGCGCGAGCGATTGTGGGTGCACCTCGCTTCACCCACATTACACCTATCCTCCGTGAGCTGCACTGGCTGCCTGTCGATCTCCGGGTGCGCTTCAAGGTGCTACTTATCACCTATAAAGCCCTTCATGGTAGTGGGCCTGGGTATTTGAGAGACCGCCTACTGCCAATTACCTCCACTAGACCGATACGATCGCATCGATTAGGCCTCCTCCGAATTCCATCTACTAGCCAGTGCAAACTGGCAACTACCCGGAGGAGAGCCTTCTCGGTGGCTGCTCCGACCCTCTGGAATGAACTCCCCGTGGAGATTCGGACCCTCACCACCCTCCAATCCTTCCGCGCCGCTTTGAAGATCTGGCTGTCCCGGCTGGCCTGGGGTTAAGATTCCAACCCCACCCGAATTGTGTGACTGTTGTGCTCTCTTTTAATATGTTGTATTGTTTCCATATTGGAATACTGTTTGTCTTTCCCTCCCTCCCTTTTTGAATTGTGAGCCGCCCTGAGTCCCCCCAGGGAAAAGGGCGGCATACAAATAAAGGAAAATGAAATGAAATGAAAGACAGATGGATAGATAGGGAGAATTACATACTCTGCCCAGAGCCCAGGGACTGAATTGGCTACAAAGAGAAATGAAATACAGGAGGATAATGAAGAGGCAGTTTGTTAATTACTGATGAATCCAGTTAGAGGCATTTCATGTCAGTGCCTTGATATCATGTGAACGACGTACCATAAATAATGTCATTCAAATCAGCTTGGCTTATTTCTCACAGGATTAACTTTTCGTATGGCTGATGTTGTTAAATGGCATCTCTTTGCCCAAACAATTATTTAGCAAAATGCTAAAAGCCACAGAGACACTAGCAAATTGAGAGCCTGTGGATTCATTCCAAAAGCTTTTATGACCCATTAATGCCTCTTTCTTTTCGGTATTGATTCTCCCCTTCTGAATAGTTATTCAGCTTTGTAAAAGAAAACAGATCTATGATTATTTCCCCTGCCTGTTCTGTCTGATGTACCTGATCCAGCTCTCCTGGGTTGTCTTGAGAGTAGATTTTCTGTGTATTAACATGCGGAAGGCATTCCGGTCTCAGATTTCCCTCTTTTGACACTACAGTCTCCCTGCCCAGATTTCAAGTGACATCTTTATTTTTTTTCCAGTTTTTGCTACTTGCGGTTATTTTCATCATAAATTTCAAGCTATAATCGTACCATAGAATGACAGAAGGCAAACATACATTTAATTTTCTTTCCATCTTGCGGTGGGGTATTATCTAAATCAGATTTTGGGTTTCTTGGCAGGGAATAATGCAGATATAGTATAGTCTGCACCCACATCGCAGCATTTCCATTTCCCTGTCACATATGAAGCGCATTGAAGCTGATCTGTGATGATCTTCGCTTTGGCCAACGTCAAAACCTGATTGAACATCATCAGTGCTCCAATTGACCAAAGGGAGTGCAAAGAAGGGTGCTGCCATTTAATCATTTCTTGCTCTTTAACCCCCCAAGGAAAAATAATAAGCAAGAAGAAAGATGGAGAACAGTTGGAAGGTAGGATAATGTCCATACTAATGAGGAAAACTGACCACCCAGAGCCACAGCCAGTGGTGGGTTTCAAAAATTGTTCGAATCTACTCTGTGGGTGTGGCCTCCTTTGTGGGAGTGGCTTGCCTCCCATGTGACCGAATGGGAGTGGCTTGCCTCCCATGTGACCGAATGGGAGTGGCTTGCCGCCCATGTGATCGGGTATGAAGATGCCGACGACACTTGTCAGAACTACCTTAAATTACCTCACACATAGCACTGACATGCATAAGAATAGGATGTAAACTTGTTTTTTAAAAGGCACCTTTGGTTTGCGTTAAAACAACTTCAACACACGTAATGTTCTGATTGCACCACAAACGCAGTAGTCATCCTTACCTTTCACAGAGGCACTGAGTTTTATAAATAGGAGCATGATAATGTAGAATAATCATATCCAAGGACCAGTGGTGGGTTTCAAAAAATTTTAGACCCTCTTCTGTAGGTGTGGCCTGCTTTCCGGGTCCACTGGTGGAACCTCTTCTAACCGGTTCGGTAGATTTGACGAACCGGTTCTACCGAATAGGTGCGAACTGGTAGGAACCCACCTCTGAACTGTGGCAAGAAAGATCATAAAATGGGGCAAAATCCACTTAACAACTGCCTCGCTTAATAGCAAAAATTTTGGGCTCAGCTGCAGTTGTAAGTAGAGGACCACCTGCATTAGTTTTTATCTTGTTTAAAATTTTAATACAAATTATATTAAAAATGAATGTTTGAAGAGGTTCCAAACTTTTTTGAAACCCACCACTGGTCCTTGGATATGATTATTCTACACTATCATGCTCATATTTATAAAACTCAGTGCCTCTGTGAAAGATAAGGATGACTACTGCGTTTGTGGTGCAATCAGAACATTGCGTGTGTTGAAGTTGTTTTAACGCAAACCAAAGATGCCTTTTAAAAAAACAATTTTACATCCTATTCTTATGCATGCCAGTGCTGTGTGTGAGGTAATTTAAGATGGTTCTGACAAGTGTCGTCGGCATCTTCATATCCAGTCACATGGGCGGCAAGCCACCCCCATCCGGTCACAAGGGCGGCAAGCCACTCCCACAAAAGGAGGCCACACCCACAGAGTAGGTTCGAACAATTTTTGAAACCCACCACTGTCGTCATGGCACCATTTCACTCTGCCCGGACAGATCAAGGGCATGGCTCCAGCCCAATTTTCTTCACCCCCACCATGCATCAACACTTGTGGGTGGTGGTGGTGATAATATATTGCTCTAAGTTGTTAATTAGCTTTTAATTTTATGTAGTGTCTCTCTAGCAAATTTCTAAAACAGAAATGACTATTCATCAATGAATGAAATATGCTCCAGGCTACTAATATAATCTGCTCGATGACACTCAGTAACTGAGGCTATGGAAGGTAATTTTAACTTGGTTCGTGAAATCCTGCATTGCTTTAACTTTCACAACTGTCATTCATTTACCCATTACACACCGAAATGTCATACTTTGGCCACCCACGTTTGTAAACAAGTGGGGGGGGGGAAATCACTCCATGATCCTCCAATATAATTACAATGTTTGATCTAGTGCTGACCTCGTTTTTATCCTCCATATGCACAGAATCATTAATCCAACCAATTTTTATGACTCTGTTTGAAGCCTTCTTGCGTTCAGACAAAGTTAATCTCTGTGACTTTGAAAACTACTTTGTTTAAGCATTCACATTTCTAATTTAAATTCAACATAAAACACTGGGTGCTTGGGGGGGGGGGAAGGAAAAAGAAAAGGATCGCATGTATTTGAAATTGTAGAGATGTTTACGAGGTTATCTCCGTCAAAACAAATTACCAGATGCTTTTGAGACAAGCTGTTTACTGAAAAAAAAAGAGATGTAAAATTAAATGCATCACAACTGGTTATTTTCAGAGCATAATTATAGCCATATTACTCCACAGAATGCCCCAACTCTAACTGAAACCAGCCTCCAGCTGTGTTAGGCTCCAATCCTAAAATTCCCAACCATGATACATAAATATGCAGAGGGGTACCCCTCGCCAGGGATAGAAAAGTCGACCTATTTTCAATCAAGATCAGTAGTATCTAAATCAGAGGTGGGTTCCTACCAGTTCGCACCTATTCGGTAGAACCGGTTCGTCAAATCTACCGAACCGGTTAGAAGAGGTTCCACCAGTGGACCCGGAAAGCAGGCCACACCTACAGAAGAGGTTCCAAAAGCTTTTGAAACCCACCACTGGTCCTTGGATATGACTATTCTACACTATCAAGCTCATATTTATAAAACTCAGTGCCTCTGTGAAAGGTAAGGATGAGTACTGCGTTTGTGGGGCAATCAGAACATTGCGTGTGGTGAAGTTGTTTTAACACAAACCAAAGATGCCTTTTAAAAAACAAGTTTACATCCTATTCTTATGCATACTAGTGCTGTGTGTGAGGTAATTTAAGGTGGTTCTGACTAGTGTCGTCGGCATCTTCATATCCGGTCACATGGGTGGCAAGCCACTCCCATCCGGTCACATGGGTGACAAGCCACTCCCACAAAGGAGGCCACACCCACAGAGTAGGTTCGAACAATTTTTGAAACCCACCACTGATCTAAATATACCAAACCGCTTTGGAAAATATTTGATACTGTTTTGTTCTTTCTTGTGTTGTTGTGTTGAAAGGGAAGGTTTAGGATTCTAAAGATCCAAGGTTTCTGCCAGGCACACACACACAAAAAAAATCGAGACTATATGCTAAGTTGCAGTTTAAAAGGTTTATTACTAAAGCCTATAGGCAAGAATCTAATCATCTAATGATCAGCACTAAATAAGATTCGACGGAATTCAAGGGGGATGGGCTGGACCTGGAGTCTTTGTGGATACATACTGTGTTTCCCCCAAAATAAGACAGGGTCTTATTTTCTTTTGACCCCTGAAATAAGCACTTGGCCTTATTTTCAGGGAGGTCTTATTATTTTTGAGGTGCAGGAGGTATCGAGCGTGGTCACCTCTTGGCTGCTGCTGTGCTGCAATATTTTCAGGGAAGGCTTATTTTCAGTAGAGGGTTTATATTAGCGCATGAGCTCAATTGGGCTTATTATCCGGGGAGGTTTTATTTTCAGGGAAATAGGGTAATAATTCTGTTGTGGCCCAGCAGGAGCCGTTGGAGCTGCCACCAGACTCCGACAGCGAGGGGCCCTATGAGTTGGCCCTGGAGGATGTGGAGGACCTTGGACAGGGTTCCGACTCCGAGCAAGGAGCAGAGAGACTGGTTGGCCACCAGGTGGCACCTGAGCCTTGGATCAGTGGGGAGGAGACAAGGGACAGTGATCCAGAAACCAACAATGAGTTGTTCCTGGATGCACACCATCGAAGAGCTACTCTGCGTCATGAGCAATTACGTAATTACAGGAGATAATTGCACTCAGCTGATGGTCATTAGGCTCCTCTCCAGACTATAAAAAAGACTGCTTGTGCCACGCCCTTCTTGCAGAAGTCAACGCTTTGACTAAAGAGAAACTAACCTAGCAGGCTGGATTGCTGCCAAGGTTTGTCGGACTTGCTGCCAAGGTCCTTATGTGTTTGTTTACTTGGCTTTCAGCCACCGAGATTCTGATCTTGTTATTAAAGGACATTCCATTTAAGCTTGTTTTGGCTTTCGTTACTGCACGGAGGAGGGGGTCAGAACAGGAGAGTCTGGTGGCAGCCACCACTCCTAATCGCAAACAAAAAGCCACAAAATCCTGGAATCCTTTACCGAATACCATAAGATTATATTAAAAAGTTTCCACGATGGAAAAACATTGTCTATTGAAAATATTTGTGGCTGTGCACAGAAACACTGGTATCTCCCCACTGAAGGAAGCACTAGTTTGCTTTTTGGCATCCTGAGGACTTGCCAATTTCCCATCTGTTTTCACTGAGATTATCACATGAATTGTCATAGCATTTTTTTCCCTTATAAACATCCTGTTTTGGACTGATACCAAAGTATTCTTATCATTCGAGCCATCAGTTTTAGTTATTTTAAGAGAAAGTTCTTTAAAATGAAGAAACGTGAACTTTTTGGAGACTGCATCCTCTTTTTGCATCAATGAACTATGAACTATCAGTGAAAGTTTTTAAGAAGAGATTGCCTAACCATTAGTCTGAAATGGGTGTAAGGTATCCTCCCTAAGCAGGACTAGAAGATCTCCAAAGTGCCTTCCAACTCTGTTATTCTATTCTATTCAACTTACAAATATTCATTCAGCAACTGTTTGAGATTACAATAAGGCTGAATGGAGATATCTTTTACCCATACCCAAAATTATGGCCACCGCAACATGGTCACAGGAACAAAATGTGGGCGCTTGGCAATCCATTCACCCTTCCAACCAACTGCAGGGATGCTGGAGTTCCCCCCACACACACACACCCATACAAGCTGAAGAGCCGAGGTGGCGCAGTGGGTAGAGTGCAGTACTGCAGGCCACTTCAGCTGACTGCTATCTGCAGTTCAGCGGTTCAAATCTCACCGGCTCAAGATTGACTCAGCCTTCCATCCTTCCGAGGTGGGTAAAATGAGGACCCAGACTGTGGGGGCGATATGCTGACTCTGTAAACCGCTTAGAGAGGGCTGAGAGCCCTATGAAGCGGTATATAAATCTAACTGCTATTGCTATTGCTATCTACCTCCAACCTAGCTGCATACTCCAGGCCTG
Organism: Thamnophis sirtalis; assembly: GCF_051295495.1. Lineage (NCBI taxonomy): Eukaryota > Metazoa > Chordata > Lepidosauria > Squamata > Natricidae > Thamnophis > Thamnophis sirtalis. Next base: position 11,032,134 of record NW_028261387.1, read on the forward strand.
GCTTCCCATCCCACTGGATCCTACACTTCCCATCCCACTGGATCCTTCTTCCCCACTATACCTGGCTTCACTTACGTTTTTTGAAGATCATCTAAGGAAACATAAAAACAGCCAGTCCACCGAACAGTTTTCCGATCGGGAGGCTGTGTAGTGCTTTCCCAGAAGTGGGAGACATTTTGGAAGCAGCCGCAGGGGGGATCATGAAAATTACACCTCCTCCCAAAATGGCACCACGTCCAAGATGGCGTAATGTTGCATCCGTACCAGTGGTGGGATTCAGCCAGTTCGCACCTATTCGGGAGAACCGGTTCTTAACCTTTCTAGGCAGTTCGGAGAACTGGTTGTTGGAAGAAATCTCATTTTGTCCCGTCCCCCCCCAATTTACAGGACTAATTCCTGTAAGGAAGGCAGGAAGGAAACATTCTGGGGTTGTTTCTAGCCTAATCTTCATTGCCCTGCTTACAGAAACTGCCTCTCCAGTTAAGCCTTGTTACATTGTAACAGCTAAGGCGAAGCGCCCATCGACCTGAGTGACCTTGAGTTGGTCACGCCCACCCAGTCACATGACCACTGATCCCCGCCTACCCAGCTGGTCATCAGGGCAGAGAACCGGTTGTTAAATTATTTGAATCCCACCACTGATCCGTACAGAAAGGTTGCACAGTAGAATTGGCTGCTTCTCCTTCCTGTGGGCAATTTTCAGAAAGAGTAAGTGGACCAAGAGGTGACTGGAGGAGGGGGGTCTCAGAGGTAGGGAAGCCACAATCTGGGAAACAGAGTACAGGGTGCCTTTTGGGATGCCCAGGGCAGGCCACAGGCGAACTGGGGAGGTGCTGCAATGCCTGCCTGAACCCATTTCAGGCCTCCTGGGGCCTCACCCCTCCCCTCCCACTTAACGACTGCTTAACAATCACAATGGAGAGATCAGGGATTGTGGTTATTAAATGAGGTGATCAGATGGGCACCTCGCTTAACAACCACAGTGACTTATGACTGTTGTGGGCAGATTACAGTTATAAGTCAAGCACTCCCTGTAGCTACACTGTTTTTTAGACAGAGCCGAGTTAGAACCGAGGTGGAGCAGTGGTTAGAGTGCAGTACTGCAGGCTATTTTAGCTGACTGCTAGTTCGGCAGTTCGGCGGTTCAAATCTCACCGGCTCAAGGTTGACTCAGCCTTCCATCCTTCCAAGGTGGGTAAAATGAGGACCCGGATTGTTGGGGGCAATATGCTGACTTTGTAAACCGCTTAGAGAGGGCTGAAAGCCCTATGAAGCGGTATATAAGTCTAACTGCTATTGCTATTGCTACACTGTTTTTTCCAGATTTGTTTGGATCAAGCACATATATTTGCGAATAATCCAGGCCCAAATGTTCCCACCCACCAAGGGATTGAAAACTTTCTACCTGCATTTCGGTTCCCTTGATTTCAAATTCTAAAAGGCATTAAATAGACATTTTTGCAACATATAATTCCTCAGTAATTTTAATAGTAATACTGATTATAGCAGGTAACGTAGTGGTGCTCTGCCTCATAAATGTATAATCACTCTATTAATGTTTTATATTTACTTCCTCTTCTGTGCCGAATTAGCCCAAAGGTCCTTTAAATTATGTGTCTGGGAATTAAATCATTGATGAATAAAAACCGGCAGCCTCTTGGGAAGGATGCAACGTTTGTTCTGCAGAAGCAAACTGGAGCCACAAATATATTGGGAATGACTTGCAAGGGATGTGCATAAGTGGCAAATGAGCAGTGAAAGGAGGAAGAAGGGGACAGTTTAGCCTTGCTGGCAATAGCATACCGCTTCACCCGGCTTCACTCCCTGTAGTTTCTGTATTAGCGTAAACTTTGGAGATCAGGGTTCCTTTGACCATAAGCTATAAAAATTCAGGGCAACTTTCACATTTGACATGGGTTCATAGCAATAGCAATAGCAGTTAGACTTATATACCGCTTCATGGGGCTTTCAGCCCTCTCTAAGCGGTTTACAGAGTCAGCATATTGCCCCCAACAACAATCCGGGTCCTCATTTTACCCACCTCGGAAGGATGGAAGGCTGAGTCAACCCTGAGCCGGTGAGATTTGAACCGTGACCCGTCAAAAGCGCATTCCACAAAAGCGCGGTCGACGAAATCGTGTATGTGACGTCATCACAACACGACGAAAAAGATCGAAAAATTGAAATAAAAATTAAATTACAGCAAGCCGATTCACATAAAGGTAAGGGTTAGGTTAAGGGTTAGGGTTAGGGTTAGGTTAAGGGTTAGGGTTAGGGTTAGAGCGTTAGTATTACGTTTAGCGTTAGGTTAAGGGTTAGCGTTAGGTTTTTCGTTACGTTAAGGGTTAGGTTTAGGGTTAGGTTTAGGGTTAGGTTAAGGGTTAGGTTTAGGGTTAGGTTTAGGGTTAGGTTTGGGGGGGTTAGGGGAAGGTTTTAGCTTTATTTTTACATTTTTCGATCTTTTTCGTCGCGCTGTGATGACGTCACATACGCGCTTTCGTCGACCGCGATTTTGTCTTCCGCGGTTTTGTGGTAGAACCATTTGAACAGCCGAACTGCAGAACTGCAGTCAGCTGAAGTAGCCTGCAGTGCTGCATTTAACCACTGCGCCACCTCGGCTCTCATTCATGTCTTGCATTAGGTCATAATGTGCTTTGTCAACCCATTCACTGTGGATTGTCCAATAAGTATCTGTCCATTAATTTTAAAGTCACAATTTGTGCATGTGTCACGTCTCTTAGCTGTTTCCAAGTCCAATGCAAGGTGTCACCTTTAAAGCCCTACATGGCCTGGGACTAGATTATTTGAAAGATCCTGTCTTAGCTATAACTACCTGACCCACCAGACCAAGGAGGCAAGATATGTTACTGGTTTCCTCTATTAAATTTGCAAGGTTCCCCTTGTAAATATGTCCTAGTCGTTCTTGACTCTAGGGGGTGGTGCTCATCTCCGTTTCAAGGCTGAAGAGCCAGCGCTATCCGAAGACATCTCCGTGGTCATGTGGCCAGCATGACTAAAGGCCGAAGGGCATGGAACGCTGTTACTTACCCACCAAAGGTGGTCCCTATTTTTCTACCTGCATTTTTACATGCTTTTGAACTGCTAGGTTGGCAAAAGCTGGGACAAGTACCAGGAGCTCACTCCGTTACGCAGCGCTAGGGATTTGAACCACCGAACTGCTGACCTTTCTGATTGACAAGCTCAGTGTCTTAGCCTCTGAGCCACTGTGTCCACCCTCCTCCATTAAGGAGGTCCATTTGATGGGACCAAGAAGATGTTCTCTGTGGCAGCTCGCTCCCTGTGAAGCATCATCCATATGGAAATATGTTTGGTCCTGACAGATCTGTTGAAAGACCTGAAGATGGTTTTGCCAACAGGCCTGGGGAATCCCAGAGTGGGATGGAGCCTATCAAATGAGTCATTGGATTGTTGTTGCCAGGGAAGGGGTGGTTTATTGGGGTTTGTGTTGTGGCCCAGCAGGAGCCGTTGGAGCTGCCACCAGACTCCGACAGTGAGGGGCCCTATGAGTCGGCTCTGGAGGATATGGAGGACCCTGGACAGGGTTCCGACTCTGAGCAAGGTGCAGAGAGGCTGGTTGGCCACCGGGAAGCGCCTGAGCCTTGGACCAGTGGGGAGGAGACAAGGGAGTTGTTCCTGGATGTCCGGCAACGGAGAGCTAATAGGCGTGAGGAACAGTTGTGCAGTTACAGGAGATAATTGCCCTCAGCTGGTGGTAATTAGGCTCCTCTCAAGACTATAAAAGGAATGATTGTGCACACACCCTTTTGCAGGAGTCAATGTATTCACTAGAGCTGGAGAACTCTCGTGGCTAGCTTGGCAGGCTGGATTGCTGCCAAGGTTAATCTGTGCTGGATTGCTGCCAAAGTCTTGTCTGTGCTGGATTGCTGCCAAGGCCTGGACTGTGCTGGATTGCTGCCAAGGCCTGGACTGTGCTGTATTGCTGCCAAGGTCCTGTCTGTGTGTTAATAAATCCTGGAAGTATCTTTGTCTCGGCGTGCTTTGGTGTAGGACGAGGGGGGTCAGAACAGGTTTGTATTGGGGCTTTGTTACTTTAAGCCGCCACTGTGAGTAGTTGGGCAGTCTTAAAGATTTCTTAATAAATAAATAAAATGAATAAAACAAATCATGGGTTAACATGATGTATAAAACTGTACAGAGCCTGAGATACGCCAAGCTCAAATGATAATTTACTGTGAGATATCCTTGATGACCTTAAGCAGGCCAATTATTCTTAACTCATAGCACTTGGATGTCTTACTGTCTGGAAATCCTGAAAAGAATAGAAACAACATCCAAATGTTGGATAAGATAAGACAATTGCAGCCCCTCCCACCTCCGGTCTGGTTTCATAGGTGATGTATGAGATAGATGTTGCATCTCGAGCTGCACCCACCATTTTGACGTCACCGACAGCTTCTCCTCCTGGAGATGTTCTTGTTTAGTAACTCTTTTTATGGCCGCTGCTATCCAACCATCCAGGATGCATCAAGCTGATAAAAACTGACATAGCAGCCTAATTATTTTTATTATTTATTATTTATTTGTCTTGTATGCCGCCCACTCCCGGAGGACTCCGGGCGGCTCACAAAAGACAAGGGAAAGGGGGGAACGAATAAATCTGATAGGCCACCCACGTCAGCTGATATATGATATAAATGATATCAACAATATGTATAATAAATTCCTTTAAGGGGCAGTTCCCATCCTTTGTTGTGTAAATAGAGATATTCTAACTGATATCTAGTTTTTAACCCATGAGCAATTAATGGATCACCTTTTCACCTTATTTTGATAAGCCGTTTACTCTGTTCTTCCGCTGTCTCATAATATAGTAGGTTTTTATGATTAATCAATATTTTCCATTGCTCTTCTTTATAAGCTGTACAGGTTTTCCAATACTTTTCCAGGAAAGTCTTCATAAGACACGGGGTTCTACAGAATAATAACCTCTCAGCATTTTCTCTTATGTTAACTGTTCCCAGAGAGGTGAACATAGAGTGCTTTAGATCTATATCTATGCCCCCCCCTCTCTCTCCCTCCCACTTTAATTATCAGTCCTAATCATGTTACTGCCACAGGACGGAGGCCTCTTCATTACTGACTGTTGATAAACAGTTTTTTATGTAAATGTGTTTTTATTTTCCATTTTCATTTCGTACAGTCACATATATACTGTGCATAACCGGGGCCATATAACATTGAACAATAAACATAACCATTCCTCTTATCAACAATTCCCCCAAAAGTAGAAACCCAATGTACCTCTTCGACCCTCCATACACCCTTTCTTTCGCCCCCCTCCAACTTTCCATTTTCCCTCCATCATTCCCCTCTACCCTACTTCCCCTCCCCCTCTACCACTCCTCTCTCCCAGTACACTCCCTCCCTTCCTTCTCACCCTCCCTCCCATCCTCTCTCCCACCCTCTCTACCCCTCTTTCTTCTGTCCCTCTACTCCTCCCTTCGGTGTATTTCTACTATCTATTAATATATTCAGCTTGTCCTATTTTTACAGTAAAATTAAAGAGCAACAGTATACAAGTGCAGCCGCGTTACTTTAAAATCTAACACATACTATATATCCCCCCTCCCCCCTAACACCCCACCTCCCTTCCCCCCCCCCCCCGACTTCCCAGAGCCCGTACACGGTATAGGTTTTTAACAAATACAATCTAAAATATATTAAGACAAAAGAAATAAAAAAAAGAAGTTAATAACATCTCTGCATTAAACTCAGCTTCTTCCTGTTGCACTAACTTTAAGAAGTTTAGATTATTCCTAATCTTAAACATAGACTATCTGTAATTTCTTGGTCCCGTATTTGTTTTGTATATAGTCAATCCATTTTTTCCAGTCTTGTTTATATCTCTCATTTGAGTGGTCTTTAAGATATGCCGATATTTTAGCCATCTCGGCTAGGTTTGTAACTTTCAATGGCCATTCTTGAGTTGTAGGCAAGTCTTCCTTCTTCCAGTATTGCGCCACCAACAGTCTTGCTGCCGTTATTAAGTGCAGAAAACAGTTTTTTAAACTTCCCATCCTAAGCCTAAAAGGATATTTGGCCCAAAGGTACACAGCCTACTCCTCTCTTTAGGAATGAGGACAAATTATGGCTTCTAGGATCGTGCCATGGCATCAGAGGTGGGTTGCTCCTGGTTCGGCCCGGTTTGGCCAAACTGGTGGTGGTGGCGGCAGCGGGAGGCTCTGCCCACCCACCCGGACGCTTCTGCGCATGTGCAGAAGTGTTGTGCATGAGCCCAAGCATGAGCAAACCGATAATAAACCGGTTAGCAACCCACCACTGCTTGGCATGCATATTTTCCAATGAAGAAGACCAAGACAGGTAGATTATTTTATTACAATTTATTCTGAACACTCTGATTAAAAAGGATTCCTCTCAGGATTCCTACAATGAGGGAACCTCAAGACCCATTGATGAAAGAAATGTCCTTCTGGGTTCGGCTCCAAGTGGGGAAAAAGACACTGGAGACATGGAGGCTGCTTGGAAAGATGGTTTATTGGTGGACAGGGCCACATGGCTTGAGCCCTGAACAGAAAAGGTGATCACATGCTTCAATGTTGGTGGAGAAGAAGAGAAGGGCTGAGGGAGGGGCTTGCTAGGCTTTTTATAACCTATTCAGTCCCACCTCTCTGTTTCCTGTTCCTGTGTAAGAAATGTATTCTGATTGGTTGTCAGACTCCCATGGGGCCATGCAGGGGCAACTCTCTAGGCTGCGTTTTGAATCCATGTTTCGTTGAGTTCTCAGATGCCATGTGGTCAGTTGGGGCCAATATTATCATGCTTTAATCCCATCGCCCTGGAGCTGAAGTGGAGAAGTCTTTATTATGTAAAGTGAACTAGCTTGGCCTTCTTAATGGCCTATTAACAAAGTGGGGATGGGCAGGAAGCTACAGGCAACTATTCTGTCTTTTAAAGCATGTTTCTTTCTTTTCACATCCAGAGAAATATTCTGCCTTTTCAATATTTTCTAGGATATTTCATTTTTCTGGGAGAGGGCTGGATGATAACTTCCCACAGTTGTTTAGAATTTGTGGAGAGACAAACCAGATACTGATTAGCGCTAAAAAGCTTTTTCTTATCAGAAGACAAACTCCAGACATCTCATACTACCCTGAACCTGGGTAACAAAAAACAGTTTTTATCTTTTCAGTTTGGAATGCTAGCAGCTATCAACCAAGATAAAGAGTTTTTCTATTCCAGTTTGCAATGGTTTGATCATTTGAAAGAAAAATAAGTCACATTAAAATATGTTAATTAGCAAGTATAATACAACAAAGTCCATGTTGTTGGTATTACAAAGTCCATCCTGTGTGGCTCTCAGGAAAGACTAGAAATCAGAGTTTCTCAGCTTCTTTAGCAGTGTAGCACCATTAAATACTACATACAGTGTGTATCTGTGTGCCTTTATATCTATGTCTGTACACATAGGGCAAGCACACATCTATATATATATATATACACATACACTAATACTCAAACCAGCTTCATGCATCTGAGAATTACCTCATTTCTCTGGGCACAGTAAATATTAGTGTTTAAACTGTTTACAGGAACTTCCTTTTTTGTGACAGCTGTTCCCAACTTACTCAAAGTCATCTATTTTAGCACAGATGAAGCAACAGGCATCCTTAGCTTCCAGGCCCCTTGGATGTTTTCCCTCCTCACTTTTTTTTATAAATTCTTCTGATTTAAAAACCCCAGGCACCGGCATGCTGCAAAATGAAATGCTAGCTTCTGCCAACACCCTTGCGTGGAGGGGGTGCTTCTCAGTCGAATCTTTATTACAGTCATAGACTAGCATAAGAGATACCTCTCAATTGTGGAGGTATTTCTTTGAGCATAAAATATGGTTTGCTGCAGTCACTCTTCCATCTGTCCAGTAAAAAAAAATGAAAAATAAACTGGAAGGAGGTAGTAGAGAATGTCTGAATGTAGAGCTAAAGGGGAGGGTAGAAAATATGTAAGTGTGCAGCGGCAGCCAAAAAAGCCAATGCAATCAATCCTAGGCTATATTAATAGAAGGATAATATAGAGATCACATAAAGTCCTAGTAATGTTTAAGTAAGACCACACTTTGAATACTACGTACAGTTCTAGTCCCCACAATATATATATATATATTGTGGTGTTATAGATAGATAGATAGATAGATAGATAGATAGATAGATAGATAGATAGATAGATAGATAGATAGATAGATAGATAGATATAGATATAGATATAGATATAGATATAGATATAGATATAGATATAGATATAGATATAGATATAGATATAGATATAGATATAGATATAGATATAGATATAGATATAGATATAGATATAGATATAGATAGATGATAGATAGATATAGAGATAGAGATAGAGATAGAGATAGAGATAGAGATAGAGATAGAGATAGAGATAGAGATAGAGATAGAGATAGAGATAGAGATATATTAGATTTTTTACAACCCCCGGTATGCCCAAATATGGGAGGAAGATCACTACTTCCATTCTCTGTCCTTCGGCTCGTCACAAGAGACCATCCAGGCAGAAACCCAATATTTTTACTGTTGCCTTTTTGTTACATTTTGTTGTATTTGTGCTGATAAATAAATAAAGGGAGACTAGTATAGATGTATTTCAAGCTATTTAGCTCTCATCAGCTAGCTCTCATCAGCTCTCATCAAATCCCAGTAAGGGTATGGCTAGCTGATGAGAGCTAAATAGCTTGAAATAGATCTATACTAGTCTCCCTTTATTTATTTATCAGCACAAATACAACATGTGTGTGTGTGTGTGTGTGTGTGTGTGTGTGTGTGTGTGTGTGTGTGTGTGTTGAGACTCAGGAAAGAGTGCAGAGAAGAGCAACAAGAATAATTGGGGTTCTGGAGGCTAAAACACACAAAGAACAATTACAGGAATTAGGTATGGTTTAGTCTAATCAAAAGACAGGGGAAGACATGATAGCGTTCCAATATTTGAGAGTCTCCTACAAAGATTGGGGGGGGGAGTCAATCTATTTTCCAAAGCACCAAAAGGCAAGACGAGAAACAATGGATGGAAATTAACCGAGGAGTGGAGCAACCTAGAAAATTCCTAACGGTGAGAGCAATCAACCAATTGCTAGCTGGGGGGTTCTGGGAGGTGAAGTCCACGCATCTTCAGGTGACCAAGGTTGAGAAACACTGGATTAGATGAACTAGTTGGGGACTTGTGACCCCTCAGGTGTCCCATGTCCCCAGCCCTGTTTTGTTCTAACAGCATGGCTATCTGAAAGATCACTGGTTCTCATCTCTGAACTGAAAGATGTTCCCTTTGATTCTGTTAACGTGAATGTTTATAAAGCACTTCTGCTGTATCTTAGTAAAAGCCACACTCAGGTGACCTTAAGCTAAAATTCCTGGAATATGAATGAATGGCAAGCAGCCTTTCAATATCAATCAGCCAGAACTGCTTTCCAGGTAATACAGCTTAGCACTGATGTATATATTTGCAAATAAGTCAGGTTTCATGTGCCACTTTTAAACTCTTGACACCATCTCAGCAAACGTTGCTAGGAAGCCAAATCCCAATTTGTTTTTCCACTCAGGAAGAGAGAAGTAGAATAAAAAAAAGAGCTGCATTCAGATCAGGTTTTTCACCCTACCTGGATAAATTACGATTTGAGGCACAGAGCAAAAACTAAGCGGAATCTTTGAAACAGATGTAACATGAGTGCTTAGGCTGCCTTGCCATGTCACCATTGAGATGATTTCCAAGAATTATGATTAGTATCTTCTATTCACTATCATCTTAGAAGTATAAAAGATAACGTCCGGCTGCACAGACATTAAAGGTGGGCAGATTCTGACTTGAAAAAGAATCTGGCTGGGGGTATTACTGACAGTCTGAATAGTCTAATCAATAATTATTATTTTTTAAAACAAAATAATGGTTTCATTCTAAAGACATTTCAGGAGAGAGTAAGCTAAGCTGAGGTCTGGGTTTGTGGCAGATGCCCCCTTTTTCTTCCATTATCACAATGCTAAATGGTACTTAGGTGGTCAAGCATTTTAAATTGACAACTTAATACGAGGGAAAGAACTTTAAAAATAAATAAGGATGATGTCAGAACTAAGCAGATAGGAAAGCTGAGGAAAAGGAACACCACATCTTCTCCTTTCCACTAGATTTCTACTCCAGATCACTCTGAATTGTTTTCTGTCTCCAGCTTTCAGGAGAATAGAATAGAATAGAATAGAATAGAATAGAATAGAATAGAATAGAATAGAATAGAATAGAATAGAATAGAATAGAATTTTATTATTTGTATGCCGCCCTTCTCCGGGAGGACTCAGGGCGGCGAACAATTCAAAAGGGGGAAAAGGGGAACATAAAAACGAAATACAAATAATAACAGTCGCACAACCATACATGTCGAGAGGGGAGGGAACTCATCACCCCCAGGCCTGCCGGCAAAGCCAGGTTTTGACGGCTTTTCGGAAGGCCTGGAGAGAGGTGAGGGTCCGAATCCCTGCAGGGAGTTCATTCCAGAGGGCCGGAGCTGCCACAGAGAAGGCCCTCCCCCGGGTAATAGCCAGGTGGCATTGGCTGGTAGATGGCACCCGGAGGAGGCCAACCCTGTGAGATCTAATGGGTCTGTGGGAGGTAATTGGCAGCAGGCAGTCTCTCAAGTACCCAGGTCCAATACCATGAAGGGCTTTATAAGTTACAACTAGCACCTTGAAGCGTATCCGGAGACTGATCGGTAACCAGTGCAGCTCGCGGAGGATAGGTGTAACGTGGGTGTACCGAGAAGACAATTGCCTCCATGCATCTATGTTTTGGAGTCAAAACCACAACTTCCTGGATCACCTCTTCTCGTGACAAGCAGTTGTTAAGAGTTTAATGGATGGAGAATTTAATGGAAACTAGTTTACAGCCCACATATTCCCAATAGGTCTCCCATCCTACTGACCAAGGCCAACCCTATTTAGTTTCCAAGCCTGAGCAGTCAGCTTACTCCCACCTCCAGCTGAAGCATATCTGCCTGCTTATCTATTTGATCTTAAGTTCGAATTGTTGCAGAAAATGGCAGGCATTAGACTTCTCAGGATACAGGAAAAGTTTATTTGGCAGCCACGTTCAGAAAGCTAGCCCATGGCTAGCATTGCAAGTTCTGAACAACCTTCATTATCGAAGCACGCATTCTTATACGTTCTCAAAAGCATTGCAACACGGAAATACTTAACACATTTCTTAGTGGTTACCTTGAGGAGAAAACCTTATAAGGAGATGGGGTCTTACTTCTCCTTTTCTCACAGGTATGGATTACGTGTCATTAACGAACTTTAATTGAACCTTGTGGTTTGGACTTTTGACATAGGTTTTGACATAGGGACGTTGGCTAGAACATCTTGTGGTTAGGCACTTGCTTCCTGTTCTTTTGCAAGCTGCAACTCTGCCTATGTGGCTTTTTAATATAGAAGTAAAGGGTCCCCGAGAAGCTGTCCAGCCTGACCCAGTAGGTTTCACACTTAATGTCCAAATCTCACTTTACGTCCTACTTTAAAAGTTGGCCTGAGACTTAAATGGTTTCATTTCTTTCATTTAAAACTATTTGAATAGACGCAGAAGTAGGTTGCTGCCAATTTGGCCCGGATTGGCCGAACCGATAGTAGCGGTGGTGGGAGGCTCCGCCCACCCACCTGGATGCTTCTGCGCATGTGCAAAAGCATCACATGGGAGCACGCCCGAACCAGTAGTAAAAAGATTAGCAACACACTTCTGAATAGATGGTATATTTGTTGTAGTCAAAGGCTTCTTTTGCTTTAATGTATCACCATCTCTTATTGCACAGCCTTGAGGTCTCAGATATGAGAACCACTGGAAGTGGCCCTTGCTTTCACATGCCTGAAAGGCTAACACATCTAGATTTCAAAATTCAAGATGTCCACTAAATAGTTAATACTCTCTCTATATCAGTGACGTGCAGTCAGCTTTATGGCTGGTGAGGCACTTTTTAGACTTGTGGACTTCAACTCCCAGAATTCCACAGCCAGGCATGCTCAGTTCCGATTTAAAGCGACAGCATTTTTCCCCCTTGCAAAATAAGTTTTCCCATTTTTTTCTTCTCCCTCCCCCTCCTTCCTCCCTCTCTCCCTCCCTCCCCCCTCTCTCAAACAGACACACGCACACAGAGAACTTGGATCCCTCTCTCACTTACTCACTCTCAAACAAACACAAACACAGAAGTTGGATTGGATATATTTTCCAAAGGCTTGAAAGCAGCTCCTCTGCCATACCCCCCCTTCCCCTGCTGCCTTCCGATCAAACTTTTTGAATTCCTCCCCCTTCCCCACACATGCACCTTTTCCAGCTGTTTCAGAGACGATTTCAACTCTGCTTCTGCCTGCCCTGCCCTCATGAAAGGCCCGAGCTCTAAGTCAGACTGAGCTAGTTGCTCCCAGAGAACTCTAAAAAGCCTCTAAAAATGCCCTCTACAGGAGGCGAGAGAACACGTGCCTCCTTTGCATACAAAATTTTTTGCTTGTTAACCCTTGCTTAACTCTTAAAAGGCGAAAAATTGCTTATGCACAGGAGGCCCCTATGTCTCTGGCCTCCTCCTATGGTTAACACTAAGCACTGTTCCAAGTCACTGTGAATCTGGTAGCAACTACCTTGGCTTTAATTATTTTTTAAAAATTCTTTAAAATTCTTTCCTTTTCCTCATGACTGGTGAGGCCACGCCTCCCCTGCCTCTAGTGACTGCACGTCCCTGCTCTATATATATTTTTGCAAATCAAAACTGTTTGAAACTAATTGGAACATTCACTTTAATTACCTTCTTTTTTTCAAACCAACTGGGTATCTGCTTTACTACAATGTTAATTTTTCTATTTGATATGCAATCTACAGTCAATTGTTGATACCCTCTGCCTATCATCCACCATTGCTTTTTCAAGTCTTTAAGAGCAACCAGCTGAAATGAGAGACTGGCAGATGATAAAGACAAATACATTTGTCATAGCGTATTCTGGCTTTTTTAGTCAAGAACCAATTTTATTGTGCCCTGCAGGCAAATTAGACTGTAGAACATTTATTATTGATTGAACTGGTTAAATTAAGGTATAGGTAAAGGTTGCCCTTGAACATATGTGCTAGTCGTTCCCGACTCTAGGGGGCAGTGCTCATCTCCATTTCAAAGCCGAAGAGCCAGCGCTGTCCAAAAACGTCTCCGTGGTCATGTGGTCGGTATGACTAAACACTGAAGGCGCACGGAAGGTTGTTACTTTCCCACCAAAGCTAGTCCCTATTTTTCTATTTGCATTTTTACATGCTTTTGAACTGCTAGGTTGGCAGAAGCTGGGACAAGTAATGGAAGCTCACTCTGTTATGTGGCACTAGGGATTAGAACCGCCAAACTGCTGACCTTTCTGATCGACAAGCTCAGCGTCTTAAGCCACTGAGCCACCCGGTATCCATTCCAAAAGAGGAAACATCTCATTTCCTCCAAGGACCAACATTGATGCAATACTAATCTATGTCAATATTGGTGCATGCATTAGGGTACAAATACAGAAATAGTTCCCCTAACAATAATTAAAATAGAAGAGAACATGCCATGTGGTAACCAACAGATACATATAAAGTGCTTTATCTCTCTCCCTGCCTAACTTATTGCCCAGTTACAACTTATAACTACACCCAGGCTGCTGTTTTCCACTTTGTATTATTGATAAAATGGATTTGGGATGGACAAATTTTCAAACATCCTTGTGAAGGACTATCCTGTTGAAGAGGCTCCCTGACTGACTTGCTGTCACCATGTTGTTTGTTATATTTTTCTCTAGGCTCCACATTTCTAGTAGACCCAGACATACTGTATGAAAGCTTATGACTTAGGCCAAGGATAATTTCTGTAGGAAAAGACAGGAAATTAGGGATTAGTTGCTGGTTTTAGCAGCTGCTGCGCATTTAATTTGGCCCTGAGATAAAAGAAAGCATGAGGTTTGTGGGGTTGAGTAAAAGCTGTGAAATACTGGAAACATTTCAGAACTGAAGATGGCTTGGAAAAAAAAAAAGCCATATAGCCCTGACTCAGCCTTCCGAGGTGGGTAAAATGAGGAGCTAGATTGTTGGGGCAAAATGCTGACTCTGTAAAACCGCTTAGAGAGGGCTGTAAAGGACTGTGAAGTGGTATATAAATCTAAATCAGAGGTGGGTTCCTACCAGTTCGCACCTATTCGGTAGAACCGGTTCGTCAAATCTACCAAACCGGTTAGAAGAGGTTCCAGCAGTGGACCCGGAAAGCAGGCCACACCTACAGAAGAGGTTCCAAAAATTTTTGAAACCCACCACTCACACACACACACACACACACACACAGTCAGACAGACTGACACAGAGAAAGAGAAATAAATAAAGAAATAAATAAAAAAGAAAAAAGAGTGAGAGAGAGATGAAAGAAAAAAAGAAAAAAGGTACAGAGAGATAAAAGGAAGGAAAGAAAGAAGAGAGGGAGAGAGAGAGAGAGAAAGAGAGAGAGAAAGAAAGAAAACACATGGCCGGCAAGCCACTCCCACCAGGTCACATGGCCGGCAAGCTACTCCCACAAAGGAGGCCACACCCACAGAGTAGGTTCCAAAAATTTTTGAAACCCACCACTGATCTAAATGCTATTGCTATATAAGTCTAAGTGCTATTGCTATTATACATATGTGTACGAAGTTCAAACACCTGCATGGAATCAGGGCCTTGTGTGGAGAACTGGTGGATGTAGAACTCTTTCCAAATGTTCTCCTGAGGTAAATTTTCCCAATGTTCTTATAGATAGCAAGGATTTGCAGGCAGGCAGGTGAGGGGACAAAAAAGGGGGGGAAAGAGAACTCCATTCTTCTTCTGTGGCAGTGATAGCAAGCAAGGACAGGTAGTCCTTGACTTATGACCCCAATTGGGACCAGAATTTCCATGCTAAACAAGGTAGCTGTTAAGTGAGTCACACCTGATTTTACAACTTAAACCCACGTTGTGTAAGTGAATGACTGCAGTTGTTAAGTGAATTGTGCAGTCATTAAGTGAATCATGTTTCACCCATCGACTTTGCTTGTTGGAAGCTGGCTAGGAAAGTATCAAATGATGATCACATGACCCCAGGATGATGCAATCACTGTAAATACATGCTGGTTGCCAATGTCCGGATTTTAATCACATGACCATGGGGATGCTGCCATGGTCATAACTGTGAAGACCAGTTGTCATTTTTTTCAGTGCCTTTGTAACTTTGAACAGCCATTAAAGGTGGTTTTAAGTTGAAAACTACCAGTAAGCTGTCAAGCAATGGGACACACCCACAAACAATACCTCCATACCTCTTCGCCATGGACCTTGGATGTCTATTCACATCCTTCTTCCATTTGAGTCTTTGGATAAAGAAATGTCTTCATAGCATCTGTGAAGGAGTTGGTGAGATGGGAGAAATGCTGATATGTTCAGCTGAAAGTGCACTGTCTGTCTCCTCAAGAATGTTTGCTCTGCATAGTTACCGATCAGTCTCCGGATACGCTTCAAGGTGCTAGTCGTAACTTATAAAGCCCTTCATGGTATTGGATCTGGGTACTTGAGAGACCGCCTGCTGCCAATTACCTCCCACAGACCCATTAGATCTCACAGGGTCGGCCTCCTCCGGGTGCCATCTACCAGCCAATGCCACCTGGCTATTACCCGGGGGAGGGCCTTCTCTGTGGCAGCTCCGGCCCTCTGGAATGAACTCCCCGCAGGGATTCGGACCCTCACCTCTCTCCAGGCCTTCCGAAAAGCCGTCAAAACCTGGCTTTGCGGGCAGGCCTGGGGGTGATGAGTTCCCTCCCCTCTCGACATGTATGGTTGTGCGACTGTTGTCTACTTTTATTATTTGTATTTTGTCTTTCATGTTCCCCTTTTTTTTTTCCCTTGAATTGTTCGCCGCCCTGAGTCCTCCCGGAGAAGGGCGGCATACAAATAATAAAATACAAATACAAATACAAATAGTTGTATTTTCTGTCCTGTATGCTTCCTTTTCACTTTAGCTTCTGGCAAACACATTTTTGTGTTTTCTCTTAAAATGGAATAATCTGTGCTACTAAGAATGACAATGGCAAAAGCACTGAGGACATCATGTGCAAAATGCTGCCAGATTAATTTTGAGATCATGGTAATACTAATCATTTTGGCCATAGCTTTGCCATTTTCTTAAGAAGCTGTGTTTGCTTATTAAGCCTGGAAGTGACAAGTTGAAGTTTTTTTTCATGTTATTTTATTCCCAAATTATTGGGCACTTTCTAAATATTTAATATACACTTATCCTCAGCAAAGCAACATTATAATCCCAAATAGACACATGAGTTGACATTAGAAGACTTCACTGCTGAGTAAACATTAGAAGTGTTGTTTTATTATGTAGAGGGGGGGAAAAATCTGTAAAGTGATAAATACTTAGCAGTATATAGTACATGAGTTTATAATCCTGTTTTCTTGCTTTTCGTTGTTTTGTGGAAGCAGGTTTGGTTCTGCATTTGGGTTCTAAAAAATTCTATTGGAACTCCTAACCGTGACCCGTCAAAACCGCGGTCCACTAAAGCGCGCCCGATCAAAGCGCGTATGTGACGTCATCAGCAGCACGACAAATAAAATTAAAAATAAATTAAATTAAAATTAAATTAAAGCAAGCCGATTCACATAAAGGTAAGGGTTAGGGTTAGGTTAAGGGTTAGGTTTAGGGTTACGTTAAGCGTTAGGGTTAGGTTTAGGGTTAGGTTAAGGGTTAGCGTTAGGTTTAGCGTTAGGTTAAGGGTTAGGGTTAGGGTTAGGGTTAGGTTTAGGGTTAGGTTAAGGGTTAGGCTTAGGGTTAGGTTTGGGGGGGTTAGGGTAAGGTTTTCACGTTAATTTTAAATTTACCGCTCACAGCGTGCCGTTTTCATCGCGCTGTGATGACGTCACGTACGCGCTTTCGTCGAGCGCGCTTTAGTCTACCGCAGATTTGTGGTAGAACCCTCCTAAGAGTTATTCTAAACGTTCCTGTTTAAAGTTATATGGCTATTGTTTCCGTAATATTACAAACTTTCCCTCTTATAAGCAGCTTGCTTTAACAAAAACTTGCTATCCAAATTCCTTAAAGTCCCACACTAAAAAATGGAACAATTCAGCATATTCTTTTTCTTAAGTCTTTAGCAGGGAACAACTCAGGATTTCCAATTTGCCAAAACCAGTGATCTGTATCTTGCATTGAATGAAAAAGTTTTTATTACATAGAATATTGAACACTAATCACAATAGAAGTTGGGATTAGTGTCATGCTTACATTTGACCCTCTCTAAAATTTCAGTTTTATGATCATAGGTCATGAAGGCAAACTCTTTTCTCCCTCTCATTTCTTCCTCTAATGAACCCTGAACAGGAATATCGATGTTCAGAGTTACATCAACTTTGCAGTCCTAAATTGCATTAGGGTACTCCAATGTTTTACATTAGCTTCTTCACCAAGTCCGAGATTTGTTTTTCCCTGAATATATTGGGTAATTCAAAAACAACCTAAAATTAACTTAGCATCAGATCAAAAACTTACTCATGTTACAAATGTTGAGCCAAGTTTTTTTTTTAAAAAAAACCAATCTGTGGGAAACAACAAGGTAGATGGCAGAGTTCCCAGTTAGCACTTTGAGGCAGATGTGTAAGCCAAAGCATGGGAAAAATGATGCAATTACATCATACAACTTAATTTCCCCAAATACGTTTTTTTAAATTCCCAGCAATATCTGGCATACTTCGGGAGGGAAGCATGATTGAAAGGCAGGAAATAGAAGTAGTTTCAGCCACTCACTATGTCAAGATTCCTCCATAAAGGATTCTGAAAATTTGAAAATGCTCCTTTGTTTTGCTTCTTTGTACCAGAGATAACAGGAAACATATAATAAGCTCAATGGAAAAGTATGTGCTTTATATAAAGAAAACTCCCAGTTCCATTCCTAGCAACAACACTTTAAACATCATGTAACAGTGATTTGAAATATTTCGTGTGAGAGAACCACTGTTAGTCCTACTAGCCCATCCTTTACCATTCTTGAAATGGGGCCTGAGCAAGCACTACAGATCTCATAATCCCCTGCCAGTATAGCTAAGCTGACTGGGCAAGTTGAATGCTCTAACTCAGGTGTCGTCATGTGACATAACACGACTTTTTTCCCCCTTCGCTAAACCGGTGTGGATGTGGTCAGTGCACGACGCATCCAGGCCATGGGCTGCAAGTTTGACATCCCTACTTTAACAAAGGATAATAAACAAATAGTTTGACCTGATATGAAAAGGCTGCCCCTTAAATGTGAAGTACATTCTGGTTTCAACCCCTTTTTCTTCAAGTAGATCTCCTGATATATTCGGGTCCAAATGCTAGCTAGAATAGTTGGATTTTGAAGCCCAGCCCATATAAATATCCCATCAGGCTGGGAAAAGTTGCATTAACTACTGGCTGGCTTCATAATCAACCATAATTTACAAGCCAGGACTTGTTTTACCCGATCAATACAAACTCTGCCAAAATTAAACACATTATTGCTTAATACAGTGTGTGAATCCAGTCACAGAATGCCTTTTTCTGCTCTTTCAGCTAGCTCTCAACTGGAAGATACACTTGTGGCTGTGTCACACAATTGAACTAAATGCATGCATATTTCCAGGTTCCTTCATGCCTATCTGCCTGCCTTCCAGCAACTCTTTATACACTATGGCTATTCAATTAATATATCAAGGCTACTGAATTGAAATTAGAAAGATGCTGGAGCCTTGATTCAAACATTTTGCTTTCTATGATTTAGAAAGATTTCTATTTGCCTGGCTTTAAGTTCACCTGGTGTGAGGGTTCACCGCTTACAGAAAGACAGTGTGGATGGATGCCCTGCTACTTTGCTCTTCTGCTGATCCCTGCCTTTCTACAAAATGCAAGGAATAAGAGGAATTAAGAAGGATAACTGAAAATAAATCCACTGGGGCTTGCCAAAAGCAGAATAATTTTGCCGGGTGCCAGATTTTATTCATAAAGCTGCATTGATTGACGTTGCTTTTGAGGAATTTTAGCAGTGATAGTCGCAGGGTTCCTAATCAATGCCAGGCAGTGTGTATGCTGCAGAATCTTTGGACTGTGCAGCTTTGCAACAGTATTCAAACTCTAGAGAACTGCTGATGAGAGCATTTTTCTATATAAGCATTATGTATTCATTCTGGAATTGGCTGGGTTATATATATATTTTTTACTGACAGCATATCTCATAATGAAAACCATGCACATAATGGCAATTCCAACTTATTTATTAAAATAATACATTTTCCTCCAGTGGAAAAAACATACGCCCCGACGAAGAATGAAGTCTGACTATGTTCAGTGGGGCTGTAACAAAATGATCTAAGAGGAGCAATTTGGACAGCTGGCCTGTGGAGCTGTATGGCAGGTGGGAGATTCCCCTTGCTTTACGGTAAAATCGGGGAGAGTGAGGGGACAAAATGCACTCTGATTTCAGTCTGAATCACTGCACAGAGATGATAAAAGACGTTAACAGACAGATTGTTGCACCATACAGAATTTGAGCCACTGCTTTGCAAAGGTAGAAAATATATATTTATGTATTTATGGCACTGATCAACAAGCTTATTCTTTATAAATCAAATAGATTTAGATCTTTCTGAAAACCCTAACGTTGGGTTAACTAAGCTATAATTTTCCATCCGTAATATTAATTGGCTGGGGAAAGATTTTTAAGCACCCCTCCCCCGGGGAGGGGGGAGGGGAATTAAACCATGTTATCTGTATAGGCACAGACTTGCCCACTCAAGCAGAAAAAAACTCTGGAAGAAAGTTTCTTAAATTCGTAAATTATGGCTATAAGACTTTAAAAGTCTTCCATTAAACTCTAAGAAAGGAAATTCTAAAACACTCCTTCGTCCCTTCAAGAACTGGTTGCTCAAGTTCTTCTTACGGTGACTCATTGTAATTTTTTTCCTGCTTTGTCAAAACAGCCTTATAGGATGAACCCAGAGAGAATAAATGATCAATCGAATTTGACTGCGTTTGATTAGTATAGTTTCTTCCACTTTTATCTATGTTCAGGCTGAAATCATTCTGTGGCCAAAATAAATTGGGTATAGTTCTATTTTTGTAAGCCAATGAGATGTATAGCCTCGGGATATTGGTAACATCTGGAATAAATGCCTGCTGAAGACATCTAAAGGTACCAGGAATTTGAGTAATGCAAGAGTATGTGAGCAGAATGTATTTGTTGAAGATTTTTCCATTAGATTTATCAAGGCGCTGAAAGGAGATCTGTCTAAGATGGTAAGTGCTAATAATAATGGGAAATGGGCACCATTAAATGGCTAGGTGTAAATGAAGGAGAGACTGCAGCACAGTCCAGAACGTGGGCTTTTACAATTTTACTCTTTCTGTATGGCTCGCACAGCTTTGCTAAGCAACCATTTGCAAAGCTGGATGTCTAATTGAAACACTCTATATTGGATAAATTCTCATCTTCTCATTTTTCTAAACAATTCAAGATATAGAAAATAATAATTAATGTAGACAAACTTTTACAGGCAACACAGTAGCCTATGCTCATTGAACTAGTGGAGAGTATATAAATATGAGTTGGAATTTATCTAAAATCTTGGAATTAGAAAATTTCCATTAGTTCTGATCCATGGGGACAGAATTTGTATCACATTTCTTTGTTTCTTTATAATATATATGGATTGAGTGGTTTGTTCCAGGAAAATATACAGTAGCCTTCGATTCTGCCACAGTTGCTTTATTTGATAAAACAATGTTTCAAACATATAAAGGACTCATTCTCAAAATTGGTCTGGATTGCTATTGGGATTCTCTGGAATAAGATTATGTTTTAGCAATATTTACATAGTTCATAATGGAAAAATAAACAAGTCTTTTGCTGTAAGTCTACAAGCCAATAAACATTGCTTTTTAACATACTTAAATTTGAATGTCTAAATTCTAAGCCATCCAGTTTATTAAAGAAAAAACCTTTTAAAATTATATCAAGGCATCATTATGTTGGAATCTCTGCAAGATAATCCTAATAAAGATTAACTTGATACTAACAGCTAGAACTGCTATTTGAGAATTATGATATGAAAATAATATCTTTACTTGGGGGGGAAAAAGAGAACCAGGCAAGTTCTAAACCTGTTGTCGTCTCTGGTATGCACATATATATAGTAAATTTGCCTTATCTTAAAGTTATGGTTCAGTTACTGGTACTTGGGTAACATACTCTCTTAGCCCAACTCACTTCACAGAGCTGTTGTTGTGGGGAAAGTAGGAGTAGTATTAGGAATGTTCACCACTGTGAGTTATTTATAACAATGATAAAGGCAGGTTAAATAAGTACAAAAATTGTAGGAAATTGAATTGTTTTAAATCCGTAAACTTTGCTTTTAAGTTATGAATAAGTCATAGTCTGAAGTTTTATGAATTCTAGATATGGTTCCATGATGTTTCTCTCTAAGGTCTCAGGATGACTTATTTTTAACTCAATTTACAACACTTAGATATATTAAGAACAAGGGTGAATGTAACCCTGCCTGGAGATGTAGTAGTAGCAAGAATATCTGAGAGGAACTTAAGTGTAATGAGTTATTTATTAAAGAATCTTAAAGTGTAATGAGATATTAGTGTTGGAAACTCTTCAGTGATATTAAAATATAGCACATATTTAAGGTGTTTCATCTCAATTAAAATGCATCAGACTGCAAAGTACATGTATAGGACCAGTGTTTCTCAACCTTGGCCATTTGAAGATGTCCGGACTTCAACTCCCAGAATTCCCCAGCCAGCGCTGGCTGGGGAATTCTGGGAGTTGAAGTCCGGACATCTTCAAGTGGCCAAGGTTGAGAAACACTGTATAGGACTACAATGTACAGTCAAATCCCTTGCATGCTTATCTATATATACCAGGAAAACACTTATATCAGTTTGATTGTGATTAGGCAAAACAACGTAGCATAGGGCAACCATTTTTTAATCAACATACCGGTACCTCAAATGGGCCAACTTAAAAAACATGTTCAAAATCCAGGCCCCATGACTTCCATGGGATTGAAATTTGGCAAAGTTGTACTGCTCAATAGTGGCTGCAGTCATGTGATCCTTTCCAACTTCCTGCAAGGAAATTCAGTGGGGAAGCCAACAAAAAGTTGAAAGTCTCTCCTGGTTCCACTGACCTCCAATAAAGGAGAATATTTGTAGCTCAGCCTCAGGGTTGAAATGAGGGGTCTTTGGTGTTGTCCGAGTTGGTTGTTTTCATGCAATGTTTCATTACCCAAACTAGGTAACACCATCAGTGCTAGTAAGGATACGGTTTGCTCCAGTGGTGGGATTCAAATAATTTAACAACCGGTTCTCTGCCCTAATGACCAGCTGGGTAGGCGTGGCTCAGTGGTCATGTGACTGGGTGGGTGTGGCCAACTCGAGGTCACTCACATCGATGGGCGCTTCGCCTTAGCTGTTACAATGGTAATAAAGGTTAACTGGAGAGGCAGTTTCTGTAAGGAGGGCAATAAAGGTTAGGCTACAAACAACACCAAAATGTTTCCTTCCTGCCTTCCTTACAGGATTAGCCCTGTAAAGTGGAAAAAAACAAAAGGAGATTTCTTCCAACAATGGGTTCTCCGAACTGCTTGGAAAGTTACTAACCGGTTCTCCCGAATAGGTGCGAACTGGCTGAATCCCACCACTGGTTTGTTCTCAGTTTATATTCTAGTGGCTTGCCCTGGGGTGGTCTTAGAGGTTCTTTGGTTGGGCTGTATACTGTTGGCTTGTTTGGCAACTCCTTGATTGGGACGTTGTTTACTTGATTGTAAACCATTAGAATATACACTGAGAGCAAACCCTACTCTTTACTAGCACTGATGATAAGTTGTGAGTAATGCAACTTCTGCAAGAAAACAACCAAGCTCGGATCACCAAGAGCCCCCCCCCCATTTTTGCCTGCCCACGTTCAATCTGCTTCTCTTTTTAGGTACGGAAACATTTATGAAACAATGACCCAATTGGTCACGGGTTGTCTAGTTGCAAAATAAAACTATTAAGTTCAATAGGCTTATTTACAACTACATTCTTACATACAATTATGCAGAAGCATATTGCACTTAAGATTCAATTTACTTTAAGTAACCATGTACTGCCCTTCCTTTTTTTGTCTTGCATTATCTTTCCCCACACAAGAAAATAATTATTTTGTTCTGCCAATTAGAAAGTGTAGCAAGAGAGACTTCTGAGTACCTAATGTTAATGGTGGAGCATTTTAATCCTTATTTCCTAGAATTCCACTGAGTTTTATACACACTGGCCTGCTTACACGCCTTACTGCAGCTTGGTGATAATTTAAGGCTGCCACTACCCATTTTTCTAAGGCAACGGAATATCTTGATCTGTCTTCCTTCTAGCTTATGAGACAAAAAGAGATCTCACACCTTGAACTTAATTAACTAGTGATTTTGAGGATGAAAAATTAACTTTATAAAATCACCTTTTGGCTTTTATAGCATTGAGGTATCTGGCTAGAAAAAATAGGCTCAACATCTTTTAAAAGAAGAATGAAAGAAAAACACAATTGTATGCAGTATTTTAAAAATCCTATTCATTAAAAAATTGAAAAGGAAAACTGCCTTTGTATTTTAAAAAGTCAAAATACCCATAGAAATTACAAATGATTGATATAAAGTATTTAGTCCAGATAAAATTACAAACAGCATAGTAACCTTCTTCAACCTTTCAAAAATTGTTATGACAAAGATCCATACTGGGACAAGATAAGAAGTTAATGTACATAAAATAAATTGAGGTTTAGATACAAAACATATTAGAAATAAATATTAGAAACTTTTGCTTTTTATACCTTTTAGTTTATAATTTATATACCTTTTATAATTGCATCTTATTTTTACGTTTCTGTAACTCTTTTTAGAAGTTCACTTTTTAAAAATTTTTATGTTTCTTTTCAATTAAACCCTACCATTTGCTGTGTTACGTTCATAATAAAGCCTGACTGAATAAAAGTTAAGTGTCCAGGAAGTGTAAGTCTAAAAAAAGCAAAATTTAATGTCCTGGCATAGGTTTTTTGCTCTATACAATTCATTTCTTCCCAAAATCATGACTGATGCAAGGCATAAAATGTAGAAACTGCTCTATTCTGCAACTCTTATGCTTTATTTGAAAGACTGGGGGGGGGGGGGGATGCAGGGTTGTAAAGCTCATTCTGTATTGCTGCCCCCACCCCTGCCGGCAAATGATGATCTTGATAGGACAACATTATGGAATATAGAATTTCCTAATGGATTTTCCACTGCTGCCCCTCTTCCACTTTATCCTGTACTAAAACTGAATTAAAAATTTAATTTCAATTTACTGAAAAGTTGGCAGCAACTAAGGGAATCTTAAGGACTGCGCAGAAAGCCCTGGATGTATATCAATTAACTCATGATTTAACATAAGCACAAAAATACACCATTAAGATCTTTTTCTTCTGCAAATTATAGCATTGAATTTGTTAGAACCCTGAGTTACTACATTTGCATCATAATCACCACAGTTCCACTGAGAAGATTAACATTTGCCCTTTATTGAAGTTGGCTCAAAGACCTGCCCAACAATAAAGTACTTTTAGTCTTACTTATGAATTGATCTTTATGGATTTTCCTAGTGACACTATTCATATGTCTTGACAATTGATTATGTTACATACATTTTCAATACTTTTAACACGTGATAATAAATATTTAAGGGAGATCATGTCCATCATCAAAGATGTGTGAAAATGTGATCTAGTTTCACATATACATTTGGTGTGCATCTCTATACATTAATGCTGTGTTTCCCTTTCCAATTTCCTTTCACAATACATCAGAATTAACACTAATACTATCCCTCTATGTAGCCATGCCATGCCTCCTGGGTTACCTAAGTTTCTGCGGTTTCTTCATCAACATTAAATTAAAATTAAGCTGCTAATCCTTAAAGTAAAATTAAGCTGCCTTTGTACCCTGCCTTGTAGGGTTTGTTCCAGGCAACAACTGCTCAGGTAAATAATAAAATATTCTGTGCTTCGTGTATGTTTTTGCTGGTTTTTAATAAAAATTTAAAAATGAAATTGTTAATATTCCTCTTGAAAAGGAGGAGAGTATCTCTGGAAGATATATTTTCCTCCTTTTGTGCCACCTCTTTAATTTCTCATTGCTTTAATGCATTTGCCCTATCGTGATGAAACTATACCGTGAATTACATTAACCTTGATTTGACCTAAATCTACATTTATTTAGTAATAATGGGTGTTGAGTAGGTAGTGGTATTTAGCTGACCTTGGTGATTCTGGAAAAGCAAAGCAAAGATGGAACTGGTTAATACATACCATCTTCACGAAACCAGGAATCAAACTTCACTCTAAGGAAACTCTCATTGGTTAGAAGGGTATTTCTTCTTAGATTATACATCTAGGTAAGATTATATTTACCTGAACTTCACATTTGTCATTTAAATGAACATGAATACCTTTCTCTCCTTTGATGTACCTTTATTAAAAGCAAGAAATATTTCACGTTGGGTTTCAGAGAGAAGTTAGATGTGAAAACTGAGACTATACCATGGCTTGCTAATGTACACTGAGAACTTATTGAGAACTACCAGTGTCAATTATATTTATTAATGATGTAAAAAGCTTGGGTGGGGAACATATAAGGAAACGAGTGTAATTTTATTCACTCATCAGTAAACCTCACATTGTGATTAATCACCCTTATATCTATTATTAATGAAAAATTGTTGGAGTGAAATAGAAGCCTACATTTGTTTTCAGGATAAAACAGTTATTCAGGATTTCCATCAGGTATTTTGAAAGCACAAATGACAGATACCCAGTAGATTCATTCAGTATATTCAAAAGGAGGCAGATACACTGAATCATGGGAATTGCTTTATTATAGAATACTAGATTTAATCTATCCGTTTCACTAATGATGAAAGTATTTCACAATAGTGAAAGTATTATACGCAGAAGCACACACACAAACACACTTTCAATGTACTTGGGCCAGAATATTATTTTGAAAGAGGATGTCATGAGTTTCTAACCTGCCAAAAATGAATCAGATTTGCAGTAGTCTTAAGAAATATTTGATAGGTTTTGGGGTGGAGGGATAGATAGGCTATAAGGGGAAACCAAAATGTTGTTTTAATGTTTACAAAGAGGCTAGTTCACAGTGTGTTCACCATGAGCAAATTGTCCCTTTCCCTGAATTTCTTAAATATTAACTAATGTTATTATCTGCCTGCCTCTGGTGGTTGCATAGATTAAAGACAAGTAATTAACTGCACTAAGTAATATCAATACAATTAAGTTGTATAAATTACATATTTACGACAGCAAGTACTATAAAGTCTACAATGGACGTGTGAAACCTGCCCTTGATCCTTCTTTAAAACAAAAAAAACCCTTTCACCTGACATTTTAAACCGCACCAGCCAGTTTGTACATAGCATGAATGTGAATGTGAATGTTTATTTATTTATATGCCGCCCTTTCCCCCCCCCCCCAAGGGGACTCAGGGCGGCTCACAACTCAACTAAGGGAGGGGGATACAGAAAAAAAAAATTAAAACAACGCGCAACAATACATAATTTAAAACACACAACAGTCATACCATTCGAGAAGGGGGTAGAAGCTCCCAAAGTGATATTTACCTGTCACCCAGACACTAAATTATTTGAAATTAAGCACCACTTGCTTACCAAGTTAAACTATTACAAGTTATCTATGCAGTATACAACTACACTACAGCACACACATATAAGCACTTGCCACACCATCTTTAAAAAAAAATAAAATAGCGAAGAAGAAGAAAGTGCTAGAGAGCATCCCGGCAACCTCCAGCACACCCACAGCCACTCCATGCATGGATCCCGAGCCTCTTTAGCACCAGCAGCAGCACACGGCGCTGCCTTGCTCATGTTAAGCCCAGGATCCAGTTTAAAGTAGTGTCGGAGGTACGAACCCCAAGGACCTGACCCTCCCGCCCCACTTCAGCGGGATTCATTCACACACACACACACACACACACACACTCCACGCGTTTTCGTGACTCGTGTGGGCACGATTCCTCCCACTGCAGAGCGGCAGCGCTCCCAGGCTGGCGGGAGGGAGCCCCCCACCCCACCCCCAATCGCCTCACCCCCAATCCCAACCGTCTCCCCTTCCTGGAGGGCTCACGCGACGCTGCCGAGGCAGGCGCGAGGCAGCGGGATAAATTCTGGGCGGCGCGCCAACCAAGCCTCCCTCCAGAACCGGAAGCCTCTCCCCCCCTCCCCGCCCGGTCTTTTTTTTTTTTTTAATCTGAGGAGAATGAGGGGGAAGCCGAAAGGCGAGCGCAGGCGGGTTTTTCGCGCGCCGGCCGAAGCGGCAGCCGAGGTGCCTCCATTCCTCCCTCAGGCCGGGGAGTTGCTCTCCGGCGGCCCCTCCCCTCGGAGGCTGAGGCCGCGAGAAAGCCGCGCTTTGTGACAGTTGCCAAAGGGAGGGAAAAGGGGGCGGGGCCGAGAGGGCGCGAGAGGCGCCGCCCGCCCCGCTCGGGCACGTTTTGCTGCTTTCTTGGCAGGGCGAGCTGAGGCGAAGCGCAGCCCGCCGCCGGTCGGCCCGCCGTTCACCCGCTTTTGGCTTCAGGCCGTCCGGCCGCCTCAGCGGGCGACCCCCGCCCCCCACAAAAAACAAACAAACCCTCCCTCCGATTGCTGCAGCCCACTGCGGGGATATGCCATTACCATGGCGAGGAGGGTCTCTGCGGGGGCCTGGCTCAGGAAGCCCTACTACGGGCAGGTAAGTAGAGAGGGTGTCCAGGCGGGACACGGGGCTGAGGGGTTGCGGCGGCGGGGTGTATACACTGCGCTGCAGTTGGGAGCAGCCAGGCGTGGGCCAGGGTGCCGCGAATAGGGGAAGCGAGGGGGGGTGGTGGTGTTGGATAGGCGCTCGGGGGAGGGAAGGCGTAGGATGTGTGTACATTGTGGGGGGGAGGAATTGCGAAGGATCCTTGGCTACGCGTTCCTCGGCGAAGCAGCCGCCCGAGCAAAAGAATTCCGCCCGGCGGTTAGGAATCCGCGCCATCAGTTTCTCAGGACTTCCCGAGCCTCTTTTGGGGGGGGAGTCAGCAACTACGGGAAGAATCAGGTAACCGAATCCTCGCCGGGTCCTTAACTAGGCCCGGCCCCAAGCTGTCGTTTTAAAGGCTTCCACCCCCCCACTTCTCAACCCAACAGTCCTACTTCTCCCTCCCCCCCTCCTTGTTTCCTCACTCCTGGCTATGGCTCTGTTGAGAGGTTTAGGGACTGGTGATGCCCCCCCTGCTTAAAAAGTCTTCCCAACTATGATGATCTCTGTGATTCCAGCCAAGCTTTCCTTGTGATCTAGCAAAAGGTTCATTACCCGGTTCCCAGCTTTATGAAAAATTTCCGAGACTCAGTTGGCATCCTTAGGATGTGGAGGTATGTTGTTTTGATGGAGGTCTGGAGGTCAGTGGTAGAATACTATAAAAGGCTAAAAAGCAGCGGGCTCACACACAGAAAAATGGGCTCACACACAAAAACGTAGGTGCCAACCTTTTAGAAAATGTAAGCTGGGAAGAGGCGGTTGGGGCTGGTTGTGTTCCTGTTCGTTTCTTCCTATATTAAATAAAGATGCAATCATGAAGGCAATGTATTTTCTGTTCATTGTACCTTTAACTTCACTTTTTATGTTGTAAATTGTTTGTCCTTCCCCCACCCCTTTTGAACTGTGAGCCGCCCTGAGTCCCCCCAGGGAAAAGGGCGGCATACAAATAAAGTGAACTGAACTGAACTGTTACTCCAGCTTAAAGAATTGCAATTGTTAGAGAGCAAGAATATATTCTTGAGATATTTTTTATCAGATTTACAGAACGTTATTGTTGAAAAGAGCCTAGCCATCTACAAAAATTCTCTAATGAGTTTAGACACTCAACACTTGTCAAAATTCTCTGTAGGCCTTTCCTGGAAGCATAAAACAAGCAATCCCCAAATCTATTAAACTATAGTCAAACAGTTTACAAAAATCACCCCTGACAAAATTGTTGCGGCATGAACATAATTACTTGTATGCACGTCTTTGCTGCATCAAAACAATCTTTAGTCACCGTACCTGTTTGGTTGTTTTATACTATTTTGTTGGTTTTTAAAAAGTGTGGTAGAGAAAAGAAGTTGATGTTATTTTATTTTTTTAATTTTATCTGTCCCTTGCCATTCTTAGTTTTTACAAATTACTTGTGGTGGCTTTCCTCTTCCTCTTTTCCTGCAAAAACAACAACATTGTTAGGTGGGTTGGGCTGAGATAGTGTGACTGGCACAAAGCCACCCAGCTGCCTTTCATAATTAAGTTGAGTTTTGACATCACAGTCTCCTGATTTCTAGTCTGATTCTTGTTATTTTATGGAATTTTCATATTGTTTAATTTTCTGGTGTAATTTCCTCTATAGCACGGGTGTCAAACTCACCTCGTTGTTGTTGTCATGTGTTGTTTCACAATTTTTTCCCCTTCGCAGAGCTGGGCTGGGCGTGGCCTGCACGTAACGCATCTGCCCTGTGGGCCGCCAGTTTGACACCCCTACTCTATAGGATTTTGTATACAGGTTAAAAGATACTTTGGCTGTACTTATATAGAAAGTCTATATTTAGACATGGAGAGAAGAAATACATGGGGATGTGTAAAAATAATGTAAAAAGCGTTTGCAGCTATTTCAAATAGGAAGTGAGGAAGGGTGGAAAAATGTAAAAGACCTTGTAAAAAGTGCTTCTTTCAAAAATATTCAAATGAGATTAAACTTGCAGCATTAGATGAAGAGAAGTGACAGTTTTCCCATTCCATTCTAAAAATAAAGGTGGAAAATGTTCATTCTTGTTTACTCTTATTTTAAAAGTTATCTTTATTTAAACAAAAATCAGGGGACTTTAAATGAGAAACTCCTTTTTAATAGAATGGATTCAGAAGAGGTTTGTACAACACATCCCTTAAGAGGATGGTGTGATTATATGCAAGGGCAATCAAATATCCTTCTTAGTATAGTAGCAGAATAACTTTAATACTGCTTTTGTTTGTTCTAAAAATAAAAAGCATTAACAAATCTATATTGTGCTCTGAGCAAGAGCTGAATCTTGTTTCTATGTTAGATGCTTCCTAATCAGTTCACATACATTTGCACATGGTTTAAACATATGTTTACACTTCTTCTACGCTTTGCATAAAGTTGCTTAGCATGAAAGAGAGTTGCATAATGGGTGTGTATGTTTAGACAAGAGGGAATGTCTATGCAATTATAAAGAAGCTATGCGCATACATTTCCCAATCATTTATACAGGAATAACAGCCACTTTTTTAAAAAAGGAACAAACTTGTTTTGATGAGACATAATAAAGTAGCTAATTATTATGGCTTTTGTTTCTTTGTATCATGGCTTTTCAGAGTATAAAATGCATCCTTTATTTTCACAGCCTTTCTTTAGTTTGGCTATGTACCATATCTGAATGTCTTCGTCATTCCCCTCTCCTCGTTTGTTCTCAAATCTTTGTGTCCTTGGCATAATTTCAAGCTTTACTTCTCCTTCACAAATACTTTTAAAAGTACATTAATTCTATGAAGCATCACAGGAATCATTTGTGATCATTTACATTTGTGCTCAAACTTGTAGTTGTTTATATTTCTATATTAAAATACTTTGATTTTAAATTTGAGGATTTAGGATTATACTATTTTCTATAGTATAATATTCGTACATCTAGTCATTGCTTAACACCTGTTCTATATGAATTGAGATGGGAACCACATCCTGTTATTTCTATCTCAGTAATTTTGCAGCTGTTGTTCTGTAACTGAAAGGCTGATGCTTTTTCATTGCCAAGACCTCTTGCCTTGCCACCATCTCCTTGTCTTTCTCATTTGCACTTTCCATTCCCATGAAAATAAGGGCTGCTAGCTGCCCATTTTAGCAGTTCCCCAATGCCTCACTGGAAGTGGAGGGACTAACTTAAGGTGGCGGAAAGTCAGGACACTTCAAAATTTGAAGTGCAATAGCATTAAATTGATGCTTACATCAGGAAGGGGAGGGATTTATGAAGGTGACAGCTGGGTGGAAGAGAGTTTTGCCTTCTCCTCTACTACATAGCCATTATGTTGATTTAGTAGGTTGTGGCTCACTGTGTTCTCTGAACGCAGCCACTGTAGTATATTTGTTCCTATGGTGAACATAATTGACTTAATGTGAATTTAAAAAATGGTCAAATGGTTGTTTGTGTTTGCTTAGTAAATAGAGATAGTTAAAACATGAATTATTTTAACTTTATGAACTTGACATTATATACAAATGCTTTTAATTTGGGATTGACACCTGATGTTTCCTTTTCAAAGTGATTTCAACTATAGATTATGAATAAATGTGTATTTCTACACTTATGTCTGTATCTATCCTTCTGTACCTTTCTTCCTAGCAACAGGTATTGTTAACTGTTTGTATGGCAGTAAATATTTCTCCAAATAGTAGATTGATTTAAAATGATTATTATTTATGTACTTTAACATTTATATTGCAAGTTAATAAACAGCTTTTATAGGAGGTTGATGAAGATATACACTATATTGCCAAAAGTATTCGCTCACAACCGAGTCTGATTATGTGGATGGGTGAGCGAATACTTTTGGCAATATAGTGTATCATTGAATCCAAATAAGCTATGACTAAGAATTTGAAATATGGGAATAGATACTAATACTCTTTTTGGAATCAAGTTCCTTATTTTAAATGTAATTAGGGACACACATTTATCTGATCTTAATTGCTTAATTCTGGTTACCATTCTCAGATAATCTAGATTTCAAATGTAATTCTCTCGTCTAAAAATGTAAAAATCCACCAAGCTCAGTATTGTATTTCTTATTTATCAATACTAATTCATGAAATATTAACCTGAATATTAATTTAAGAATTATAGTTTGTTCTCTGTGTGACATAGAAAGGGGTGTGTGTGTGTGTGTGTGTGTGTGTGTGTGTATTTTCATTCATTCCCTAGTGTGTTAAACCAGCATGCCCACTTCTAATATGATCTGCTTGCTACCTTTAATCCTGGCTGGCAATTAGCATGGAATTGTTGTCTAGGAACTTCTGTCTTTCCTTTCTGATACAATACTAAAGCTTGTTGTATCCAAATTTCAATTTTGTTCCATGTTGGGGTTTTTTCTGGTGATTTAGTGCAACAAAATTATGAGATTAATTTCCTCTTTTCCTTTGTTACCAAACAGAAAGATAAGATTTATATAATAGGAAGACAGAGTAAAAAAAGTAATCAAAGCAAGTGGTATGCAACAAGAGACCTCTCTTCATTTATTGAATTGCTTAAACTTTCATTTAATTCAAGAATACTGAAATGCACTACCTCAATGCATGTGCAACAATTTGTCTCATTCTGTCTCAATCTGGTATTAATATGAGTATTCTATGGAACTATTGAGATGTAACTTTTTCCAGAAATGCTACTTGAAATGCATTTGGCATGATGAATAACTCATTGCCATGCAGTACACATTTCTTAGCAGAATATTGACTCTGTAAACTCCTTGTCAGGTGTCGTCATATGCTTTCTCTTTCAATATTTTCTGGATCATTTCCAAAAGGATTAGCAGGAAAGAGAAGAGAGTGTCTGAAGCAATTTTATTTTAATGTGACAGATATCACAAAATACTTGTTCTTTAAAGTAGTTTGCCACGTCATAAACATTCAAAGAAGCCAATACAACAGTTTGTGTATTAAAACTATTTTGCAGTTAAATAACTTTAAGTTTAACTTTACTGCATTAAGCTTATAAAAGCTTATCAGTGCTAAAAATGAAGGAATGTATTTAAGATCATGTTAATGGAAACAATTTTATCAATCATTTCCTGTTAAAGCTCCTGATTATCCATTTTGAAATAAGTGTTTCTAAACCAGGATGCTGTGGACAAATGGATGACATATCAGTTAGTAGCTATGGGGAAAATATTACCAATGTCCTGAAAAAACTGTTCCAGCTATCAGTTTTTATAACAAAGATGATTCTTTTAATCGTCAACTCTATATGATCTAATCATCTACAAAAAATATAGACTATCATAAATTCTTCCCCGATAATTCTGTTTATTGCCTTTCTGCTCAGTCTACCTTTTCCTGATATCAGATAAATAGTGTGTTTTATTTATAAATTGTTCTAATGAATAGTACTGAGTAATAATCATTTGAGGAGAATTGGAGGAGTGGTTAAGGTGCCAGAATTGAGGCTGGGAGTTGCAGTTCCATCTTAGGTACAAATCCAACTGGGTGACTTTGGGCTGGGCACTTTCTCAACCCTAGAAAAACCATGGCAAATTACTCCCAATAAACCTTACCCAAAAAATTGGACAGACCAGTCTAGACAGTAACCTAGAGATACGAGTGACTCAAAGGCACCAAAATTATCATGCAGCATATGTAAAACTAAGTTTCATTTTTTGTAGTATGAGATTGTAGGTTTTGTGTTTGTGAGTCTCAAAAAGGTGGAATATAAATGTCCTATGACAGTGATGGCTAACCTTTTTGGCATAGAGTGCCAAAATGAGAGCGCGCATGATCCTTTTTGGCAACAAGTGTGAACCACCAATGCACCAGAAACAGAAAAGCAGATGATGTTCCAGTTTCTGGAATGCTTATGTGTGCCAGGTACCTGCTCTCCAGTGTGCATGTACCGGCTCCGCCTGGCCTTTCGACAGTCCTCATGCCTCCCTTGCCACTCCCTGTCCCCCATCATGGTGGCGGGACATCGCTTTTGACGACCCATTTCCACAGCCCCAGTCAGGGAGAGAAATTTGGGCCATCTCCCTCCTCTGGAAAGCCGGAGCCCCTTCCCAGCCTCGGAAGTAAGGATCATTGGCGTTCCGCGGGCTTGGGTTGTGGGGTCAGCCAGTGGGAGACCTTTGCCCCAACTCTGGCTGGGATGAAGCACCCTCCGAAGCCTGCCACTGAGAAGAAGCCAGTGCAGTCCCTCCCCTTCCCAGTCACTTCCTAGCCAACGTGCCTCTTATCCCTTGACAGTGTCTCCATGCTGCGCTCTCCTCCAGCCCTCCTGGGGCAGCTCGCCTCCCCAACAGCGGCTCCTCCTGCTTTTCCTGTTCCAGCATCCCGGCAGGGAGCAGCAGTGCAAAAACCACTGCCCCCAGCAACGGCAGGAGCAGCCAGCAGTGTGTTTGGCCGCCCAGCTAGCAAATACTGCCCCTCCACTCCTTGTGGTTGAGCTGGCCAGGTGCTCCAGACCATGGACATGCAGCAGTGCCAAGCCCGCTCAGGCAGGAAGAGAGGGAAGCCCTGGCCCTCTGCTCCTCTTGCTCCTCTTATGGGTTCCTGCGCATGCATGCGCACTGGCTAGCTGGTCTTCACATGCATGCATGCCAAGGTGGCTGGTGCATATGCGTGTGCCAGAAACCAGAAGATTATCTTCCTGGCATGCACATGTGCACCGGACCTGCTG
The DNA here is from genome assembly GCF_051295495.1 of Thamnophis sirtalis. NCBI lineage: Eukaryota > Metazoa > Chordata > Lepidosauria > Squamata > Natricidae > Thamnophis > Thamnophis sirtalis. The sequence goes on from NW_028261387.1 coordinate 11,066,752, forward strand.
CTCTCTTGGTTTCTGGCTCTTTCACATAAGTGAAGACCAGCTGGATGGTGCGCCGTAACCCGGAAGATCAACGGGAGATGGCTCCGTGTGCCCGGAGAGATGGCTCTGCGTGCTACCTCCGGCACACATGCCATAGGTTCGTCATCATCAGCCTAGGACAATGGCAACCAAGAAATATTCTGCATTCTTAATAGCAAGATTAGATTCTGACTAGACTTCCAGCAAATTTACAGTAGCTATCACAATTATGATTCAAACTATAATTATACTAATTGCATATCTTATGTTAAAATCTGTGTTGAGTAGTTTCACTAACTTTCTAATGCTGAGAAATACATATGCTTAGATTGTAGGCTGACGTACTTTTAAACTTGGAATTATTCAGCAATTATTTTGCTCATTCAGTATTCTATAGATAGTAGTTAGGTCTGAAATCAAGCTATTTTTAGAACTGTTCACAGGATAGGGTTCTATATTTAGTGTTTCAGATTACTGGTTTTGGTTATGGCTTAGTGTTTTCTAGGGACTAGTCAGTTACTGTCCTGAAATGAACATAGTATTTAAATATTCCATTCCCAACAGAACTCATATCAATTTAAATATAACTTGTCTGATTGAGTAATATGCCAGTTAAATCTCATGGACAAGATGTAAAGGTGACAGCTTTGTTTGTTAGGCAGCTCAATAATAATGAAAAAATGGGCCCTTCCAAAACCAGCACTTGTTATATTAATAATTCAAACTTCATAATTGATAAATATATAAATACTTGTAACATTAGAGGTGTATGGATCAGAAGCATGATGTGATGTCTGAGAACCCAAATGTTTGCAGCAAACTCTTAAGACTGTGATGGAATAAGTGTGGAGCTGAAAATTAATATGAAATATGAAGGTAGTTGTGTTTGATAGACAAAGTCAAGTGAACAGTTCCAGGCTTGCATAAATAGAAAAAAATAGAACAAGCAGTATATTTGTAAAAATGTTTACTAAAATGTGAAGAAAGATGTGTACCTGCAGAAAGAAAGGTAGTGGGCAGTTTGTTATGTGTCTTGAAGAAAACAAAATGGCTGTATATAACAATTTACTTCTGCTCACTTTATTATATGAAAGTAGTATTTCAGGAGAAACAAGTAATAGTGGGGATGGATTATTTAAGAAGAACGTAACAGGTTAAAGAATAAATGGATGATACACAAATGTACATGTCATGTATACTGACATGTAGATTAAATGCTAAAGTGAGTGAACAGTATGGAAGATTTGTGTTGAAGATATGTGCCATATAGAGAGAAGGAGATCGTAATCGCAACTCAAATACATAAGAAGGGTAAACGGGCTAAAAAGTAGGGAAGAGCAAACTTGCAGTTGGATGATTTGAAGAAATCCTTAGGAAATATGAGATGTTCAAAGAATAAAGGTCATTGTATAAATCAATGTGTGGACATGATGGAAACATGGATGGCTTGCAAGATTAAAAAGGTATAGAGAGGTATAATGAATGAGGTGTTGAAAACTAGATTCAGCTATGTCTCATATTCTGTTATGTTAGAATTATATTTTATTTTGCTTATTATTTCTTGCTCTTTGCACAATGATTTTTAACTCAAGATAATATGATGAATAAGTATGTATTGTAGTTCCAGTTATAAATAAGGTAGAGAAATTGCAATGAAAGTCTGTACTTAAATGCTTCACTATTGGAGAAAATAGTTTCATCAAATTCCCGCAAAGCTTTTTTTTTTTAAATGTTGCATATTTTCTCTACATACAACAAAATAAGCCCCATTGAAAGGCAATATTATAAACAAATTGTATTGTGATCAGATTGCATCATTGCTATTTAGTTTATAGTTTCTCATTTCCTTTCTGTATAACATTGCTTTGAAAAAAAATACTCTAAAACAGAATTTATACCATTAGGTGTTTACTTCTTTTCCTTCCTAATTAATCTTTATAAACATACCTCTAAGGGCCATTAAGCTATACCCTTGAGTTATTGCAAGAAAAGTGTTGATTGGACCCAGCTGGTGACTGATGAAAGAGTTAACTGTTCTAAAGATAAAATCTTTATCAAATCAAGTTCTGACCATAGATTTATGTAGGTACTTTTTTTTTGGCAATGATAGTGAAATGGGTTAGTTACTATTGCTGATTTCTAGGATGTTTCTTTCCATTTTTCCAACCTAGCCTACAGCCATGACATTCCCAGGGGATCTCCATTCTGTGTATTAGCCAAGTCCAACTTTGATTTGTCTTTGTAAAAAAAAAATCAAAATAAAAACTTTATTAATTTCAGAACTCACATCTGCCACTTATTGGTTCATAAATGCCCAAAGACCATTAAGGAAGACAGCAGAGGAAAGAGAGAATGGAGGACAAAACAGATTTTAAAATTGAGATTTGCTATGAAATCTACAGGAAAAATTGATCCTTGAAAAAAGAAGAAACAAACCAAAGTAAAGAGAGGATTTGGGGGAAATGGTCACAGTAGCAAATCTGAAGGAAGAAAAATATAGTGGAGACTGAGACCAGGAAAATGTAGGCAAGATACACAACTGAGTCTGATTATGTGGATGGGTGAGCGAATACTTGTGGCAATATAGTGTAATTGTTTGTCTATTATATTGCCATATTTCTTGGGTCTTTATAGGGAAGGGTAGATTTTGGACCATCAGAAACAATTATCTACAATGGTTCCACCACAAATGCGCGCACATCAAAAGCGCGCCTGACTAAACCGCAGTGACAAAACCGCGCGACGAATGAGCGACTAATTAGCCCTAAAGCGCGCCAACAAAAGCGCACTGACAGAAGCGCACTGTAACGGAACCTTAACCCTAACAGAACCTCAAACCTAACCCTAACCCTAACCCTAAACCTAACCCTAAACCTTACCTTAAATTAAATCACGCTTCTGTCGGCGCACTGTTGCCGGCGCGCTGTTGTCGGCGCGCTTTTGACATCGCAGTTTTAGCGCCGCGATGTCGGCGCGCTTATGACGTTCGCGCTTTTGTCGGGTCACGATCTACAATAGACTATATATCAACTTTCAGTTTATATGCCACTACAACTGAATAATTGATCTTTAAAAATGCAAGCAGGAAGTGATGGAGAAAATACTTGAACCCCCAAACTGCCAACCCAATTGGATGGAGATATTGCTTGTATATGAGCTGTGCTATATTTTGAAGTTCTATCAAGTGTCAGTTGAAAATTAATAAAGGAAAAGGTTGCATTGAAAACTGTGTTTCCAGTCTCACTATTATTCCAAGGTACTTTTCCATTTGAAAAGGGCAAATCTGTGATAATTCCATAGGCTAGAAGAAAAAAAGTAACTTTAATGATATAAGCAGAGAAATAATAGTAGGTATTCTGGAGTTATGAACTCTGCCCAACTCACTTCACAGGGTGGTTGTTGTGTGAAAATAAGAATGGGAAGCAGTACTGTATTATATATGTTTGCCATCTTGAGTTATTTTAAAAACTGGATAAAAATCAATATTTTTTTTGTTTTTGGGAATTGCTTGATGGAAAGGGAGAAATTACTGTAAGGATCTGAATATACTTTTTAATTCAGCCATAATCTTTCAAGTATTAAGAAATAATTTTGTCTCTTATTTAACCCAATATTTTTAGAATACAAGAAGAGATGTTTCTCTTCTTCCAGATCTGTCAAAAACGTATAGGCAGTGCATACTAATAAACAGCCAAAAGGGAGTTGCAATGTGTGTATGCATATAGATGAAACTATAAATCATAGTAATTGCATAGACGGGGAAATAGAACGCTCAATCTGTGGCCCAAGAGTGCTCATTTTCTTTCTTACTTTTTTAATAAAAAAATAATGCAGTTGGTTCACTCTCACACTGCAAGAGGAAGAAAATGATAAATACTTTGACGTATACCAGATTGTGAACTCTTCCTGATATGTGAGATGCAAACACTCCAGTTAATTTATCAGAATATGGATAATGTTAAAGCAACATTGCTTTGCCACGTGGGCAATACATTTTATAGATTTGTCATATTAAGGGAAGAAAGCCAGTTTGATGTAGAGTAGCTTTAGCTGGCTGGGTGATCTTGGATTAGTCACTTTCAGTCAGCCTTAGGAAGAAGGCAGTGGCAAACAACTTCTGAAAAAGCTTGCCCTGAAAACTGCAGGGATTACTCCAGGCAGTTGCCAGGAGTCAAAAACTGACTTGGAGGAACATTTTTTTTTTTTAATGAATTTCTCCCGTCACAGATCACGGACAGGTTAGGGACACAAACTGTTTACTTAGTACTCCATAATCTCTTCACTTGTGCTTGCTGTTGATCTCAAGGGTAAGAGACAAACAGTTTTTTCCTCTAGGTACTTGTATCTCCTTGAATTAAATGCCTAATTGCAATGTTTGTAGATAGCTGCAGTTGCCAAACATTGTCTGACTAGTAGTTGGTAAGTAAGCATGGTAAGTAAAACAACAATGTACATTTAGGGTAGTCTCATTTGTAATATTATCTGCTGATGAAGTGAGGAGAAATAAACTTGCTAATGACATTCTTATTTATTGGATACTAGCTGATAACCCGGCGTTGCCCAGGTATTTGTAGACATCAAAGCATTTGTCTGACAGTGAGCCATTAAGAGGGGCCTTTCTTCCTCCTACTCCTATGCCCATCATCCCTGCCCTCTCCCTTTCCCCTCCTATGCACTCCTCTTTCCCGCCCTGTCTATGCTCCTTGCACTTTGCCCCAAATCCTTCAAGTGCTTCTCCATTGGTCCACTGGATGGCGAACGTCATGGCTGGCTTTCCAGAGGAAGCTGCAAAGGAAGTGACATCACAAACAATTGCTGCTCTAGGATGACTCATATGTTCTCCTTAATGGCCCAGGAGCCGAGGTGGCGCAGTGGTTAAATGCAGCACTGCAGGCTACTTCAGCTGACTGCAGTTCTGCAGTTCAAATCTCACCGGCTCAGGGTTGACTCAGCCTTCCATCCTTCCGAGGTGGGTAAAATGAGGACCCGGATTGTTGTTGGGGGCAATATGCTGACTCTAAACCGCTTAGAGAGGGCTGAAAGCCCTATGAAGCGGTATATAAGTCTAACTGCTATTGCTATTGCTATTGCTACTTCTCTCTCCCATGACATTACAAACAATTGCTGCTCTAGGATGCCGTACTCGCTCTCCTTAACTCTCCAGAGTTATACTGGAACAAATACACACACACATACATACACACACACACACACCAGGGGTGTCTTCTCCCCCTCCCCCCTAGTATTTGTTTCCAGAGGGTAAGTCATCTGTGTACCAAGTTTGGTTGAAATTGCTCAAGGCAGTCCAGAGTTATGCTGGAACGAACGAACATACATACATACATACATACCAGGGGTGGGTTTCAAAAATTGTTCGAACCTACTCTGTGGGTGTGGCCTCCTTTGTGGGAGTGGCTTGCCACCCATGTGACTGGATGGGAGTGGCTTGCCACCCATGTGACCGGATATGAAGATGCCAACGACACTTGTCAGAACCACCTTAAATTACCTCACACACAGCATTGGCATGCATAAGAATATGATGTAAACTTGTTTTTTAAAAGGCATCTTTGGTTGGCGTTAAAACAACTTCAACACACGCAATGTTCTGATTGCACCACAAACGCAGTAGTCATCCTTACCTTTCACAGAGGCACTGAGTTTTATAAATATCAGCATGATAGTGTAGAATAATCATATACAAGGACCAGTGGTGGGTTTCGAAAAATTTTGGAACCTCTTCTGTAGGTGTGGCCTGCTTTCCGGGTTCACTGGTGGAACCTCTTCTAACCAGTTCGGTAGATTTGACGAACCGGTTCTACCGAATAGGTGCGAACTGGTAGGAACCCACCTCTGATACATACATACATATATACATACTAAGAGATAAGATAAGAAGATATATAGTTAGTCAGTCTGTATTTATCATATCTACGCAAAATGTAAAAGAAGAATGTGAAATGAGCAACTTTGTAATAATGTGTGAGTTGCCAGCACTAGAGTGTTTGTTTTTGAGGTAGGGAAATGGAATTGGCTTACTAGTATTTTCCTTCTCTAAATGATTGAATTCATTCAGTAATAACCTATGTTCTTTGCTATTCTTGTATAAAAACTATTTTGATTTACTCTGCAAGTTTGTTATCCTTTTTTTAAAGCAATGCATAGAAAATAGTGTGTAGAAAATAATTTTTCATATTATCTACTGTATTAACAAACAATTCTGCAGAAGAATCTCTATTAATTTCTAGATAGAGAATAGTTTAGGTATTTTGGCTTTCTGATACAATAAACGTAATCCTTTGAGTTACTTGTGAGCCCCCAAAACTAGTTAAACTGAGAAGTATGTCTAATTAAAAAGGACTGTGTTATATTGATTACTTAACACATTTGTACTATGTTTTCTCCATTACTTCATGGTAAAAATTAATTGGGGAATGTATGAGTTCAAATTTCCAACTTGACCATGAAGCTGATACTAATACCTTCACAAATCAGTCTTTCATCCTATTTATTTCATTGTGTGCTTTTGAGAACAGATAAATATCCTAAATTTTATTCTCCATTTTGAAAGACAAATAGAACATTAATATAATTTGACAGAGTAATGGTTTATTTTAAAGTATAACAAATAACTTTTATAATAATAGTGATACAAACTGCTATATTTATGTGTATTTATTTGGGTTAACTTAGTTCTGTTTTGTTGTTCCTTAAAGCCATTTTTTTTAAAACCTTGGCAACTGCCTGGACTGGTCCTTGCAGGGGTTTTTAGCAATTTTTTTTCAGAAGTGATTTGTCATTACCTGCTGCTTCAGGTTGAGAGAAAATGATTGGCCCAAGATCACCCAGCTGACTTCAAGGCGAAGGTGGAGTCAGAACTCTCCTGGTTTACTAACCTGATACCTTAACCACTACACCATGGCTGACTCTCAGTGTGGCCCATTATTTATTATTATAAACTCTAGATGTGTGATTAGTTGGTCAAAATTATTGGGTTTTTTTAAAATAAAAAATGTATAATACATTCTTATAATTTAAAAATAATTATAATGATAGGAATAGTGGTTGGAACAAGAAGGGGCAAGCAAAGAAAATGCTGGTTTGATAATGTACAATACAATAGCAGAGTTGGAAGGGACCCTGGAGGTCTTCTAGTCCAACCCCCTGCTTAAGCAGGAACCTTATACCATTTTAGACAAATGGCTATCCAACATCTTCTTAAAGACTTCCAGTGTTGGGGCATTCACAACTTCTGGAGGCAAGCTGTTCCACTGACGAATTGTTCTAACTGTCAGGAAATTTCTCCTCAGTTCTAAGTTGCTTCTCTCCTTGATTAGTTTCCACCCATTGCTTCTTGTTCTACCCTCAGGTGCCTTGGAGAATAGCTTGACTCCCTCTTCTTTGTGGCAACCCCTAAGATATTAGAACACTACTATCATGTCTCCCCTAGTCCTTCTTTTCATTAATACCCAGTTCCTGCAACAGTTCGTATGTTTTATTCTCCAGATCCCTAATCATCTTTGTTGCTCTTCTCTGCACTCTTTCTAGAGTCTCCACATCTTTTCTACATCGTGGCGACCAAAACTGAATGCAGTATTCCAAGTGTGGCCTTACCAAGGCATTATAAAGTGGTATTAACACTTCACATGAACTTGAGTCTATCTCTCTGTTTATGTAGCCTAAAACTGTGTTGGCTTTTTTGGCAGCTGCTGCACACTGCTGGCTCATATTTAAATGGTTGTCCACTGGGACTCCAAGGTCCCTCTCACAGTTACTATTATTGAGCAAGGTACCACCTATACTGTACCTGTGCATTTTGTTTTTCTTGCCTAAGTGTAACCTTACTTTTTTCACCATTAAACTTCATTTTGTTAGTGCCCAATGTTCAAGTTTGTCAAAATCCTTCTGTATCTTAAGCCTATCTTTTAGAGTGTTAACTATTCCTGCCAGCTTGGTGTCATCTGCAAATTTGATGAGTTCCCCATTTATTCCCTCATCCAAATCATTGATGAAGATGTTGAAGAGTCCTGGGCCTAAAACAGAGCCTTGGGGTACTCCACTGCATACTTCCCTCCATGTAGATGCAGTTCCATTGAGAACTACACGTTGAGTACAGTTGGTCAGCCAGTTACGAATCCATCTGGTGGTGATGCTGTCTAACCCACATTCTTCTACTTTATCTAGTAGTAGGTTATGGTCTACCTTATCAAATGCCTTACTGAAGTCTAAGTAAACTATATCAACGGCATTCCTCTGGTCCACTAATTTTGTCACTTTGTCAAAGAATACAATAAGATTAGTCTGACATGATCTGTTTTTGACAAACCCATGTTGGCTTTTGGCTATTACTTTGTTTACTTCTAGATGTTTGCTAATTTGTTGCTTGATTATCTTTTCCAGAATCTTTCCTGGTATTGAGGTCAGACTGATAGGTCTGTAGTTTCCTGGATCTATTTTTTTCCTTTTTTAAAGATGGGAATCATATCAGCTCTTTTCCAGTCCTCTGGCAGTTCCCCAGTGCTCCAGGATCTCTGAAAGATATAGTTCAATGGTTCTGAGATCTCGTCTGCCAGTTCCTGGGGTGTAATCCTGGGGTGTAATCCATCCAGTCCTGGTGATTTGAACTCATCTAAGGTAGACAGGTACTCACTTACCATTTTCTTCCCTATTTCAACTTGTGTTCCTAATCTGATTTTTGTGGTGCTGTTTTTGATAGGTTGGACTGTTTTATCCCTTTGTGTAAAGACAGATGCAAAAAATGAGTTAAATAGTTCTGCTTTGTCCCTGTTGCTTGTCACCTTCTTGCCACTTTCTCCCAGCAATGGACCAATTGTTTCCTTAACTTTTTTCTTGTTTTTAACATGTTGGAAGAAGCTCTTTTTTGTTGTTATTTTTTACTTTTGTGGCAAGCCTTTCTTCATTGTGAGCCTTAGCTTTCCTCACTTCATCTTTACAGACTCGGGCTATTTGCTGATATTCTGCCTTAGTTATGTCCCCCTCTTTCCACTTTTTATACTTATCTCTTTTGTCTTTCAATTTGTCAGAGAGTTCTTTATGCAGCCATGATGGTTTCTTTTGGGAGCTGTTATTTTTCTTCTTCATTGGTATTGTGCTAGACTGGGCTTTTCTAACCTCATTTTTCAAAGTTTCCCAAGCTTCTTGAGTTGTTTTCCCCTTGAGGATTCTCATCTATGGAATTCTTCCCAAGCTCTCTCTAAGTTTATTGAAATTAGCGCTCTTAAAGTCCAAGACTCTAGTTTGACTTTGTTCTACTACTTGTGTTTGCATAATGTTGAATCCAATATTGCATGTGAATAACATCAAAACTGATATGAAGATGTAGATCAAATAACTGAAAGAAGCTGCACTTGCCTATAAAGTCGCCAAAAGTTGGACACGACCGAATGGTTAAAAACAACAAGAAATGTATTGGGATATGGTTTGGAAGAATTTAAACTTGCAGTGCTTTTATAAGCTAAAAAGTATTTCTAAAATAGATATTGAAAAGTTGCAAGAGCTTTAGAATAAAGTATAGGAATATCCCAGCTTAATACAGCTTTGGCCTTGTATTTTCAAGAATGTTAAGCATGTCTCTTACATTCTTAAGTTTAAATTAATTCACCAAAAGATCATTTTGCATCTTTATCAGACTCTGCGGCAAATGTTGGAGATATAATGTATTTGAAGGGATTTCATCTGTATAATCTGATAATTTTGTTTTGGGCTGATACTCAAACTAATGTTCATATTGTTCAAAAAAATAATTTCACATATGTTAATTCAAATTATATGATGACAATTTAAAATGTATTAATTAATGATCATTGGATTTATACAACTTGGAGCATAGTCAAGAAAATATATTTTCCTTTGCTGAAAAGAGCTATTGCTCCATACTGAAAATACTGGATTGAAGAATACACGCTTCCTTTCAGCCTTTGGCTTTTACCAATGCAGTGGAAAAAGTGATCAATATAATTCTACTAGGGCAAAGATTAATTTGATGTTCAAAAACCAAATTGCTTTATAATCTATTATGATATTTTTGGCTTTGTGTGTGAATGTGTTTGTATTTTCATTGTTCCTGGGCTTTTTTATTTTTCCTCTTTTGTTTTCTTTAAATAGAGCCATGATGGGGAACCTATGGCTCATGTACCACAGGTGGCACGTGGAGCCATTTGTTAGGGCACCCGAGGCGTTGCTCTGTCAGCTCCAGCGCACATGCGTGCGCTGGACAGCTGACTTCGGCCTTCATTTTAGGCTGTTTTTTGCTCTCCGGGAGGGCAAAAAACAGCCCTATGGGCAATCAGAAGTTTGAGAACGGACTTCCAGGTTGTCCATAGCGCCATTTTTCACCCTCTGGAAGCTTTGGGGAAGCCTCCTGAAGCCTCTGGGGGGCATCTGCAGGGGCGGGGCGTTTTCGCCCTTTCCAGGCTCCTAGAAAGCCTCTGGAGCCTGGGGAGGGCAAAAATGGGTGCACGACTCCTCTGTGCTCCCCCCACTTTTGGCACACGCTGGCAATAAGGTTAGTCATTGCTGAAATAGAGCATTTACTATTTTATGGAACTAATATAACTTTTTGTAGTTTATTATAATGAAAATTTAAAATTCCTTTTTATGTAACAATAAATCATTTTTTCTCTGTATGGGCAATTCAAATTTCCCATCAGCCAATTGTTCAAATAATAACATTGTATTTTATTGAACAATCAACATTTAGAGCAATTAATAAACTCCTAGCTTTTTCCTGCTCTTTCAAACTTTTTAACAGCTCCTGATTGAAAACTAGTCTTTTTTTAAAGTAAGATTAATTGGTTTGCTATTTTTAATGTTGCTTCTGTCCCAAAATTTAGACCTGCCAACAATTTTACTGGGGTGGTGTTTTTGTTTTTTGTTTTTTTGTTTTTTTGTTAAGACAGTTGAAAATTTATTCTGATTTAAGGTAAGATCTAATGTTAGATAGTTGCCATGCAGTGAATAAAACCAATGTTTCCCCCTCCCCTTGATTTAATTTCTGATATTTTTTTTCCTTCTAATGAAAACAGATATAGTATAGTGGTGAAATTCATTTTTTTTACTATCGGTTCTGTGGGCGTGGCTTGGTGGGCATGGCAGTGGAAGAATACTGCAAAATCTCCATTTCCACCCCATTCCAGGGGAAGGATACTGCAAAATCCGCATTCCCTGCCCACACCTGGGGGAAGGATACTGCAAAATCCCCATTCCCACCCCACTCTTGGGCTGGAGATGGTATTTGCTGGTTCTCCAAACTACTCAAAATTTCCGCTATTGTTTCTCCAGAACCTGTAAGAACCTGCTGAATTTCACCCTTGATATAGTAACTGCATGATTTACCAATAAATATGTTATACTTTGAGAAAATAATAGGAAGATTATTTTAGGAATTAATTTTTAATGAAGAATAAGCAAGTTTTGTACTGAATCACCATTGTCTTGTTTAGTTGGATGTTTTTTTATCCTGAAACACTGATTCCAAAAGAATGAATCAGAAAACAGCATGAAGATTTTTGCAAGATTCCTAGTTGCCTTCCTGGTAGATTTTAAAATAAAAGAGCCACGGGCTAGCTCACTTAAATTTTAATCTCTTCTCTTTCTAAGCAAGTCTTCCTTTTTCTTTATTTATTAATCATACCAATACTATTTGCTTTACTTGCTGAAAGGAAAGTAGTCCTCATATACTACAGGAATTATGCAGCATCCTGCAGAAAAATTCTAACTGTATGAAGCAAAATGATTGTATTGTGCAAACTGAAGTCCTCATAACTCATTCCAGGTAGTCTGCATTATTTCAAAGGCAATGTAAACATGTCTTGTCTGGGAAAGAAAAACATGTATAGACAGTGATGGAAGACTCCAGGAAGATTACAGTGGATAATATATATATATATATATATATATATATATATATATATATATATATATATATATATATATATATATATATATATATATATATATATATATATATATATATATATATATATATGAACTCTTAACTTGCGTGTGTACAGTTAAACAAAATATATGCACAGTTGCCATGCTGCACTAGATTTCCCAGGCAAAAGCACAAATAATAGGACATGATAACTGCTTCATTCTCCCCCAAATCTGCACACTGTCCAACTAACCCTAGTTTCTCTCTCTCTCTCTCTCTCTCTCTCACACACACACACACACACTCACACTCACACACACACACACACAAATTGGGTACTGTTTGGATATTACTTGAATGTTTAACTACAACCATTATTTAATATTAGCCGTGCAGATTGAGGCTATTGTAAGCTGCTATTTTGCAAAATATGGAGAGTCACCAGCCCAAGTCTAATAAAGTCCAAATTATATTGTAGAAAAGAGCAATATTATGAAGAAATTTGGACATTCCTAAATTAGGAGAAAGTGGGAGAAGCAGTCTGGCAAACTGAACATTACTCATGACTGCAGAGAGGAAATTTATGTTGAACTTAGTCCTTTCTTCCACTTCACATTTTCGGTCTATTACTATTGTAGAAAGAAGAGATCAGGCAAATGACAATAAGGATTAATTGAGGGAGGAAAAAATGCTCTGGGGGTCAGCTGAGTGGGAGAATGAATGACAGAAACAAGAGAGGAAGTCTGTGATGCTATTCTGTGAGTAACCTGGAATTTCAAAAAGGGAAGTCAAGGCATGTATATAAGCTAGATCTGGGCATGAATGAGTTTGCTATGGGATCATTAGTGTATTGTTATTAGGTTAGCTAGGCTTGTTGGGCTAGTACCAGAATGAGAATAAAGCTCAGAGTCAGGTATGTAATTCATACATGTGCATGTGCGTTGATTGATTGATTTTAGGTGGGATGAACGATAGAGAGCTTGTGTGCCAATCATAGAATGAAAGAAGGTGGTCTAATTCCCTAGATTTTTTTCCTGCCTCTTTAAAATTCTAAAGGAGAGAGAGAAACACACAAGTCTTTTTTATTGTTATATGCTTCATTTCTAGCACAGGGGAACCAAGATTTTCTTAAATATCATAAATATGACTGGAACTTTTCCCTTTCCACTTGTCTTTCTCTGTCTCAAGGTTCGCTTCTCTTATATGCGGATGAAATATCTCTTCTTCTCTTGGCTAGGAGTATTTATTGGCAGCTGGATTATTTATGTTCAGTACTCATCTTACACAGAACTTTGCAGAGGGCATGACTGTAAGAAAACAATAGTAAGTATATATTTTTTTAAAAAATCAGGTTCGTTGGCATTCCTGACTGTCTCTTCCACTTTCAGTATTTTCTTATAAATTAAATATGAGAAAAATGTTATGAAAGAATTAACTAAACTTTTACTGTTGTCCTTGTGCAATAAGGTGTAGCAGTAGTTTATGTTCTTGGTTTTTGTTTTGTTGTCATGGGAAATAGTATTAAAAAAACCTGATGTAGCTTACCTATTAAAGTTATCAAATCCCAGTTCACTGGAGAGGAAAAAAATAGCTACCGTATGTATTGTTTAGGAATTATTTGAAGGAATACAATAGTGAATCAGGGAACATAGACTGAGAGATCTATATTTAAGGAGCTATATGATAACATTTTTTGAGTTTGCCCACTGATGAAAATTATAGCAATTCTCACATATAAATTTTTCATTTTTCCAGTGTGATAAATACAAGAGTGGGGTTATTGATGGATCAGCATGTAGTAGCCTGTGTACAAGACAAACACTTTATTTCAGAAAATGTTTGTCAACCCAACCCAACAATCAGGTATGAGTACTCTGATTTTTTTTGTATTTCAAAAAAAATAAAATGATAAATAATACTGTGTAACTTTACTTTAAATAATGCTTCAGTTGAAAATAGATAAAAATGGACTTCATATATTAAAGATTTAAAAAATTACAAAGAGCAGTGATTAATGTCTTTATTAATTAATAAAGACTTCATTCTCCTAGGCGCTGCTTGGAGTGTCCAAGCATGGGTTAACTTCAGCTTGCTGCCCAAGGACTGAGTTCAAAGTTTGTGTAGCCACGCCTCCTGCTCCCCCACAGAGGCTCAGTTTAAAAAGCTCAGTCGCCCTAAAAGGACGCAGTTGGGGAGAGCCAGTTCTTGGACAGCAAGTTGGACTCTCCAAACAGTCTAGTGTAGCCTATTTTTTATTTTTGTTGTTAGTGGATAGTTTAGGAAGCATTAGTGTTTTATTATTTTTCCTGCAAGTGAAAACTTTCGCATACAGCCTTCCTGACGCGCGGAACAGGCAGCTTGGAGCGAGGCTGTCTTCCGCGACCACCGCAGTTGAGGCACCACCAGGAGGCTCGTCAGCAGCCACTGGCAAGCTCAGGGGGCAGGTAGGAAGGTTAGGGAGCCTCCAGACGCTGTCGGAGGACTGTTTCTAGCCCCGGAAGCTCTACTGAGCTATCTGGATTGCCGACAGTTCCCCGGTGTCGCTCCAAAGTTTGCGGAGGCCATTTTGAAAGGAAAAAAAAGTAGTGCGCTTTATTTCCCAGCCGTTTAAAACGTCGCAGCCTGGTTTCCAAAACAGATCGCTGCTAGGAGGGCGTTTAACATTGGAATCTCCTTCTGGGGCTCCAGGCAGGTTCCCCCCTCCCCAGGAAAACTATTGGAGGCGGCCACAGGGAGTTTGGCTTTGCTCTGGCCATTCCCTGTTTTATTATAGTGTGGATCTGCAGGAGCTCTGGGTCTTTCCAATTTGGCGCCAAAACCTTGCACCGCTGTTGCTCCCTGTCTGGCCCTTCCCTCAGAACTGTGACTGCATAAGGGGCTATCACTTATATCCCAGGCACTTCCAAGGCTTAAATTATTCAACTTGCCTGTATTACAGCTTGGAGTGGACCATGGCCAGCAATAGTGTGGCTGAAATCAGTGATCAGACAGGTCCTTCCACCAACAAACGCAGCAGACTTAATCCTGCTGCCAAGGGGGACAGTGCAAGTCACCTTGCAAAAGGGAAGCAGCCCCAAAATAAGAGGGCTTCCAAAGCAGAAGAAAGATTGGTTGAGAAGCGACAAAAGGTATTGGAAAGGCAATTTCCAAGGGCACGATCTGCCCAGGAGTAAACTGCCCAAGCCAGGGAGGCACCAGCAGCTGAGGTTCCTGCAGCTCCTTCTGCAATTACCAACCAGCAGAATAGATCACCATCCCTAGCAGAAGAAGGGGATTTCGGTTTTTTGCCCAATCCTTCTAGGGCCTCTCCCAGGTCCCTTGCCTCCTCCCTGGAGGAGGATTACACGGAGGAGGCTTGCTCTCTGTTGGAGGAGGAACTCCCTCCTCCGGAGCCTAGAACCAGGGTCACACATCTCAGGATCCAGGCTCTGAGTTGTCCCTAGCAATGCAGGAGGTGGTCGCACGTGCGATTTCTCAGGACATTGCAGACGGCATCCAGCAACTAGGCCTCACCTTGCCTCCCAATAGCCGAGCCAGTGCTAAGGCACATGCCGCTGCCACTCAGGACCAACTTAGCAGGGCCTCTCCTCCCGCTTCCTCAGCCGTCAGCGAGGCATCTGAGGATGAAGAGGGTGTTCAAGATGCCCCATACCTATCTGAGGATGAAAATCCAGCTCCTGACATCCCCGCCTTTTCGGGGTTATTCAAGCCTTCCATGTTTAGGGCCATCCTCACTAAGGCAAGAGCTTCATCTGTCCAGATGGGATTCCCTGCTCAATCTGTTAAGAACAATGCCACAGAGTAGGGTAATAAGGAAACTGTTGGTTCCTCAGATCCAGGCCCTGGGCTCTTCAAGGAGAGCACCCCTCCTCAGGATCTGGTTCCAGATCCCCAGCTCTTTCTAGATGTTATCCAGCGCCAATAGGCCCAGCCTGGATCTATGGCTAATCCCAGTGTGGTAGATAAAAGATGGAAAGTGGCATTGAGGAAGCTTCCGAAGCTTCCTCAGGTAGATGACCCCATAGTGGCCCTTACCTCGAATTCGGTCCTTCCAGGTGATCTGCTGGAGGGACTCAAGGCGGAGGACAAGAGGGCGGAGAAGGCCTGTCATAAAACTCATCTGGCCACTGCATGGGCCATGAAAGCCTCCTCTTCCTCGTACTTCAGTAGGGCAGCCCTGTTTTGGCTTCGTAAGCTGCTA
This sequence comes from Thamnophis sirtalis, assembly GCF_051295495.1. NCBI lineage: Eukaryota > Metazoa > Chordata > Lepidosauria > Squamata > Natricidae > Thamnophis > Thamnophis sirtalis. The sequence goes on from NW_028261387.1 coordinate 11,082,867, forward strand.
GCTAACCTTCCAGCTGGCGATACTAGATCATGCCAGGACATCAACAAAATTATTGCAGCGGTTGAATTCAGCTGACGCCTCCCTTGACGCCACCAAATTCTCCTCTAGGACCCTGGCCTCTAATGTGACTTCGCGCAGACTATTGTGGCTCCGCCACTGGTAGGCAGACATGAAAGCGAAGTGGAAGCTGGCTTCAGCTCCCTTCAAGGGCGGCAAGCGTGAGGTCTTGGATTCTGTCTTAATTGAGTCCAAGGACAAACACAAAGTCTTGCCGGAGGTTACAAAAAAAACGGACCGCAACGGCCATTCCTTTTTTCGTAGGCAGACCTTTGGGACTGCAGACTCCCCTTCCACGTCCGGGGGATTTACCAGACCTTATTCCCAAATGCAGGACCGCTCCCATGACAGGGCTTCGTTTAGGGACAAAAACAAGCAGCAGGGTACCCGCAGGTCCTTTAGAGCAGGAGGGAGCAGGAGGCATAGCTACACAACTTTGAACTCAGTCCTTGGGCAGCAAGCTGAAGTTAACCCATGCTTGGACACTCCCACAGCACCCAGAGAACGACCATTCAGGTAAGCCAACAGTCAATTTGTTCGCTTGATCCTTAAAATTGGATCCATCTAAACATAGTGATTGCTGCAAACACAGTCATTCTAGTTATTCTAAGGTATATTAGTTTATAAATGTCATAGAAAATAGAACTCTTTAAAAAGCCAAAGCCAACCTTGAATTTGCTTAGATATTTACAGAATCCATGCAATAGTGCTGATAGTGTTTTATGATAAAGAATTGACTTAAGCATTTTGTAATATGGAGGAGAATGTTAAGCTCCAATGTTTAAGAATATCCTACCATGCTATTGTTTCCCCTTCTCATATTTGCCCAGAATTTCTTTCCCCCAATCTACATAATTCTCTTTTCCCCTTCACACTGCAATACATAGAACGGTTCTGGACTATGACAAAAACGAAATGTCAGAACATCCAGCAATTTCACAAAATACCCACAGATAGTTCTCAACTTTACAACCAGTTGCTTAATGACCATAAAATGTTGCGGTAGATCTCCCCAGGGCTACTTATAACCCAGATTTGAAGTAGGGTTGTCCTCTCCTTCCATTATCACATTTCGGGCTCTTTGTAACCAGCTGGCATTTATATCCTTTTGCAGCATTGCACAGTCACATGACCAGGATTTACAATGTGTTTTCTGTTAGCAACTGGTGTTTACTTCTGGTTTCCAGCAATAAAAAATCTCACCCATCGGGTGAGTGCCTCCTATTCAAGGACTGAAAGTTTGGCTTTGGAGGAAGTTAAATGGAAGGGTTAAGAGCAAATGTCTTAAGCATGCATTTTATCCTCGAAATCCCATTACCAAATTATTTTTAAAAGTTTGAAAAGATCAGTCCTATCTAGTGATGTTATGACAAATTAATCTTCCCCGTGTATCCTACACACAAGACTTAATGTAACATGTAGCTCCCCAATCTATAAAGCTTACCACGCTATATTAAAGTTTGCATCCATTATAGTATTTTGAGCTTGCAAAATCATCTCCTGCAAAGGGACTTGATAAAAGGAGTCTTTAGGGAAAATTGCTAAATAGGAAGGAATGCAAGGACCCAATTCAGTTACAGTACTTGTGGATTTTTTTGAAATGAGTCTTACTATTTAGTCGCATCTGATTTTAAACTGGAACAGCATCATCTAGATTTTCATTTAAACCTGTTACTATAAAATAATTTATAACAGTGTTTTATTAATAATACTGCATTCAAGAACTGTCTAATTTTGTGGTTATTAATTAGTGCCATAAATCAAATGAGTGTGAAATATATATTTAGTAGTGATTTAAAGTACATGTTAAAATGTACAATAATGTATGAATTTTAAATGATTATCAGCCATGATTTAATAAAAATTACAGAATATCCTTTACCAAATGAATTTTGCTTTTCCATGTTACATACCTTGCAAAAAAGTATATATTGTTAAAACTGTTTAATGACAACAGCTAAACAGTGTTCTAGGAGTACAGATATCACTATGCAACCATCTTGGATAGAGATTGTATTTGACCAGTAGTCTTTTATTTCCATCTCTGTAAAAGCTGGGTGAAGAAGCTAGACTTATTGTAATGAAATGCATTAAAATATTTCTATATAAATAATTTAAATAATGCTATAAACTTTAAACTCCCATTTCACCTATGTGTCATGATCTTCAGGTTGCCTTATTTCTATGTCTTATTTTCAAGGGAGAAGAATGAAGAAATCAAGGACAACTGCTCATCTGATATTTTGAAATTCACTTAAATTTAGTATTTTTAAAGACAGCATGTGGCATTTTTATATAAACACAGTATATAAGTACTAGTTTAGTAGAAGTGGAAACGCTGTTTCTAGATTAGCACTTGTCAGCTACAATCCTTTTATAAATCCTATATTTGTATAAATAGCATATACATTTTAAGATTTGTTATCCAGAAAATCAGGTCATCTTATTGAAAATAATCATTTAAGCCAACAATTTAGTCTATTAAATACTGAGTACTAATTAAAGAGAGCATTTGTGTTAAAGATAAATTTCCACCTATAATTGTCGTTTATTCCATTTTGTACAGATGTATTTAGGAGAATGGGGTAATTTGCAAGGAGTTATAAAATGCCAGATGGAAGAAATTGCTCATATTGATCTTAGAACTGAACTAGAACCAAGGAAAGAAACAACTCTGTTTGATAAACCAACTAGAGGAACTACTGTTCAAAAATTCAAAGAGATGGTCTATGAGCTTTTTAAAGTAAGTATACTATTTCTCCATTGCCTGGGGGGTGATGATTGAGCTGAAAGTAATGATACTAGACAGATTCTTTGATTACTTCATATTTGTGGCAAAATCATTAGATTAAAATTAAGACTTTGTGTTGGGAAGTTTTATAAGGATTGCATGAAACAAACTTTTTAAGTTCTTCCCCATTATGATCCTGCTATAAATTGGCTATTACAAATAAGAAACTGTCATTGCAATTCAGTTGACAGACTTTCTGTTACTGCTTTTATTCTTTTAAACACTACACTCTTATGATAACTACTAAAATATAGCTAGGTCTTGGATTAAGTATAGGTATTAAAAATTGCATTGGTAATTCATTTATAATCTGTGAGGTCCTTGGTGCTCTCTGAGCTTGGCTATTTTCTTGCAGACATTTCATTACCAAATTAAGTAACATTGCCATTGGATATTTAATCTATTTTCCCTTTTAAATAGCTTATTAGAAAGCAGTCACACAAATATATCTGTAATAAAATAAAAGAAGCCCATCTGCAAATAATATTCTCAAATTATGAGAATATTTTAACATTTTAAGAAATTAATCTGAATTAACATGAAATTATGCTAACGTTGATGGATAACAACCTTTGCTCCTATAGGTCTTTTGAACCAAAAAAACACCACCAAAATTACCAAGGATAGAGACCAAACAGGTCAAAGATGCCCACAAACAGGTTAGACAAAATCATGTGGGTCTGCAGGGAATCTGGTGATGCGATTATATTTGTTATAGCTAACTCTACTATAAGGAGAGAAAGTGCAGAAGATAAAAGGTGAATGCTGGGTGCTGGAATGGAGTTTTTCAGTCACTGTGTCTTCTTCTTACCTTTAGGATGGAGTCACTCACTCTTGCTTTGTTCAATAATTTCACAATTGGTATTTTGTAAAGCAACTACCTTTAAACACACTTATTTGTAGTAAATTTTGATATTGGTAAATATGAACCTGCTGCATATCTTAAGATTATCTCATTGCTGGTATACTTATTTTGTTAATTTTTTTGAAAATTCATCTGATAATAAGCAATAGTTAATTAAAAAAAAGAAATGAAACAATGTATATATATGTATTGGTTTGATAAGAGGAAATTTGGTAAAAAATTTAAATGATGTAAAAAGGGGGAAAGGTTAAACTTAGACAAACTATTGCTAAATAAATGACTGATAATGTTAATAATGTAATAATTTGTATTGACAGGATAAAAAGGAAATTGGATAAACATTGTAAACAATGATTAAGAAAAGAGGTTTAAAAACTGTTATTTTAAAAAAATAATTATTTTTTTATTTTGAATGTGTTATAAAGGAATGATGTGATTGGATGATATTGAAAATAGATAAGGGAATGCCACTATGTGGTTTTGTTTCAAATTTTGGAATGTGTTATAAAGGGACGTTAAAACAACTATAGTCATATGAAGGATGAGGTATGATAGCAATTATATATAAATATATGTGATGTAAAGTAGATAATTTGATATGAATTAGAAGTGATGACGGTGGAAGGGATGCATGAAAACTCTGTGTAACCAATTGACACACTTTCTACAACTTTGTAATAGAGGATGATTTTATTTGTTTTTATTTAAAAAATAAAAAAATTTAGAAGAAAAAAAAGAAATGAGTGCACCTGATATTTCAACATATATGTGACTTCTTTCTAGGCAAAACTGGGAGAACAAGGAAATCTTCCTGAATTGGTTAATCTCATCTTGACTGTGGCTGATGGGAATAAAGATGGCCGTGTTTCCTTGCCAGAAGCAAAGTCAGCATGGGCCCTTCTCCAGTTAAATGAATTCCTGCTCATGGTAATTCTCCAAGATAAAGAACACACTCCCAAATTGTTGGGGTTTTGCGGAGATCTTTATGTGATGGAAAAAGTTGAATATACCTCTCTTTTTGGAATAAGCCTTCCGTGGATTTTAGAACTTTTCATTCCTTTTGGTTTCAGAAGGAGCATGGATCAATGGTTTACTCCGTCGTGGCCGAGAAAGGCAAAAATAGCTATAGGGCTTCTAGAATTTGTGGAAGACATTTTCCATGGACCGTATGGAAATTTTCTCATGTGTGATATGAGTGCCAAAAACCTGGGCTATAATGATAAATATGACTTAAAAATGTTGGATATGAGAAAAATAGTGCCAGAAATGAATTTAAAAGAACGTATTAAAGATCGTCACTGCGAGTCTGACCTGGATTGCGTATATGGCTCCGACTGTAGAACTGTATGTGACCAAAGTAAAATGAAATGTACTACAGAAATAATTCAGCCAAATTTAGCAAAGGTGTGCCATTTGCTTAAAGACTATCTGCTTCTCGGGGCTCCTTTAGAAATACATGAAGAACTAGAGAAACAATTGTACTCTTGCATTGCCCTGAAAGTTTCAGCCAATCAGATGGAAATGGAACATTCTTTAATACTCAATAACTTGAAAACTCTATTGTGGAAGAAAATATCTCATACAGATGATTCTTAGGTGCTTTGTCTCAGAAGACGATGCAGTTGCTGCTGTAGGAGCTGACCACTTTTTATGAAACATACTTTATAGTTTTTGAAACATTTGTTGTCCTCATCTTTTATCAGTTCTCTTTCAGACATGTTGTCCCCAATCGAAGAGTTATATGTGTACTTTAAATGTATGCCTGTCAGACTACTGAAGCCATATGGCTACAACACTCCTGGCTGGAAAGAATACTAATTCCCTGTTACCCTTTTATCCTTCACTGGCTTAAGAGATTTCATAACAGCCTTCTGTTGTTAGTATTCATTCTGTTTCTTTAGAAACTTACTAAAAGCCAAATTTATACATATGGAGAGAGCATTTGGTATAATCCCAGGAAATCTATTCTATAGAATTTATAAACCCACATGTATTCAACTGAATAATTTCCTAAATGTAAAAAAAAAAAATCTAGCATTTGAAGTCTATCCTACCCTTTTCCCTGATGTATTAGTTATTAAAAACTGGGAATTCTTGAAGGAGGACAGTATAAAAACACCGATTGCACTTCCATTTCTAAATAATAGCTAAGGAGAGCTACTTAAGAACCTCTGCATCATGAGATACTTCCAGTTAGCCAAGCTGCTTCATCTGGCTGTGGAAGACACTCGGATCCAGCAGACCCTCCACCCTTCCTTTGAATAAATGTATTTGTACTTCCTTTTGAGAACATCCCAAGCATCAAACTGCTCCCTGGGAAAGTACTGTTCCCTGTGCTTTGTTTGCCCTGTATCATTAGCAAAGGGAAAAGTTAGAAGGAATGGAACAGGATAGGTGAAGCTGGCTGTGTGGGTTATCAGTTTAAAGCACTCTTAGCTGCCATTTTTGTAAATGCTGTTTACTTTATGAACGAATTCCCGGTGACTCAAACAATCTTCTCATTTGAATTAAATGTAAGGGGAAGAACTTTGTCCCTAAACTGTGATATCATTTAGTCCAAGTAGATGAAGGATTGATTGCATCTAGGGACCTACTCTTGTTCCAAAGCTATCACCTTGCAGACATGATAAGAAGTTTCCTTATGTTCTTTTGACTTACTAGATCTTTATTTTGTGTTCTTGCTTCCCCTCAAAAAGATACAAAATGTATTGTGCTTTTAAAAAGTTCTGAAGTGTGATTTTTAAAATTCTGAAGTTTCTTTACAATCATCAACCTGAAGAATCCATCACTATTAGGTTACTTTTTAAAAATAATATTTTGGGGATTGTCTATTAATTTTAGCATGGCAGAATTTGCACATTAGTAATTTTTAGAGAAAATTAATGTGATAATTGCAAATGTTTTAAAATGGAAGTTTTTCAAACCAGAACTTTTTGTTAGATTTTTACATTTGTATACACATTTACCTCATACATACATTTAATGTTAGTAAGTTTGCTAAATCTCCCAGTTAAAAATAGCCGTTGTATCATTCTAGCATTTAAGGATTTTTAAGTTGCATACACAATCATGCACACACTAGCAGCAATATGAAATATAAGATTCAATAAACTTCAGTAATCAGTTGGATTATATGAACAGATTTATTAAAAAGTATTAAGCATTATACATTTGAAAGTAAGAAGTCAAAGAGACCCCTAAGCTCCAGAGTTTTAATGCAATCAAATGATTGAGTCCTCATTTTTTATCAGCAAAGTATTTAAATCATAATGAACAATCTCACCAAAAGAAAGCCTATCCAACAGTTAAATTCTATGTATCACTGTCCTGAAGTAATTTCAGTATTGTAATTGTAAGGTGGAAGATTTCTATTGGGAGTTAATCATATTTGTTCCTTCAACCATCAAACTGTTTGATTTCACCATATGCACTTTGGAAACTAGAATATTACATTCAAGCTGATTTTGTAAGAATGTATAGGTTTGTTTTCATACTATGTGATGAGCTAATTTCTAAAGTGCCATTTGTCTTAAGCTAATGAATATTGGTTTTGGCATTGCTTACAAAACAACAAAATGAAATACAGCAGTGATAAGATACATGTTTTCACCACTACCCTTCTTGGACTTCACTGTACTTTCCATTTCTTTTATGTGTTTTTCTCAGGACTACATAGTCCCCAGTTCTAGAAAGAAATGATAACTTTGATCACACATGGATAATCTTTGGAATCTTATTTAGCACCTAGCTAGTTAATAAATTACATTATTCAATGTAGTTGTTTAGCAGAATTCTTCTGAAATACTTGGGCATGTTCCTCTTGACACTAATTCACCTTTAGCTTTTGACTTGATTCAGTTTTGTTTTAGAAGACAAGAAAATGACAAAAATTATTGAAATCAACAAAGTATTCTTTTTTAACCTCTCAAACATGCACTTATAAAGACAAAAGAACTGTTGTTCCCTGTATAATGTGTGACATTATTTACTTTAGGGTCTTGTACATTTTTGCCTTCTATAAATATTTTTACTAACAGTTTTCTTGCACAATGTCCACTTTGTTTTTAAATTGACAAAGAGAGCATTTATTAGTGGTACCAATAAACATTCTTAAATCTTAATAAGGAAACCCATGGTGAGTAAGTCTGAATGTCAGTAGTTACAGTCATTGCTCAGTGGAAAAATATATATTTGAAAGTTTGGAATAATGGGATTTGTTAGCAATGCAGTTTGTACTGTATTTTATTTTGATTGCTGTTATACCACTTTCAGGTTTTTATTTCAAATATGAACTGTTTACAATAAATTGAAACTATTTCCCCTTTCTGGTAGTGATACATGTTGGGCAGAAGCACTGCATTTTTGGTAATTATTAGCATAAAATGCTGAAGATAGCAAGAGCTCATTGATTCTGGGTAAATTTGAACATGGTTCAATTCGATTACATAGTTGAGTTTGTGTAAGGTGTGCCTTATCCTCTTCAAATACAACAAACAATATGACAATTTTAGTGGACAGAGGTGTGTTGAAATAAGTCCAAAACACTAGTTTCTGCTTGTAGTTTTCATATTCTTGTAACAAAAAAAGATACTTATGACTATTGAATTTGATTCATTTTGTCAAAGGGTGATTGCTGCAAAGCAGAAATGATTGAGGAATAGAAAACCCGAACCTGGATTAACTCTGTTGAGATGACAAGTTTGTTTGATTCCCTGTTTTAGCAGATAGCCCTTTACTGTCCCCTAGTGAAATAGGTTGAGGTACAGTTGCATTTAATAATTTTTTAATATAAAATTTAATAGAATGCAATAAAACATTAATGAAATGGTACATATGAAACAAAACGTTAAAATTATATTTATGCAATTGGTTACTAAGCACATCTAAATTATATTAAAGTAACCAAAATATCATTATAAACCCCAAGGCATGTCACAATTTTTGAGCACCGCCTAATGTTTGGAAATTGAAAGCTGAAAAACTTGACATGCCCTAAATAGGATGCTTCTGCTTTCCTCTTGAGATTGAAAAATTCATGTAGTAATGAAAGAAATCGGGAAAGTTGCTTCACTATTACACAATTAGCCATTTCTACTTAGTTTCAATTTAGGGATTCCCATAAGAGCCCAGGATAAACATATACATTTCTGCATTATTATGACCTAAAATGTGATCTGTTCTACTACACACAAGGCCAAAAACTAGGTGGAGAGAACACTATTAAACAATTGAGTCAAAAACCTGATAGTTCATGTGACAGAAATGATCCAAATCTATACTCTTATATGGCAGAAGTATGTGAACCTTCGCTTTCAGTAACCGGTGTGTCCACATATAACACCAACTAAATGTTTCAGATAACTGTTGGTCAGTCCTAAACATTGGCTTGGATGAATTTTAACCAATTCCTTTTATGGAATAGATTCAATTCAAGGTTGTTTGTGGGCTTCCTTACATGAATTCCCTGCTTCCTACAAGATTTCTATAGAATTAAGTTGAGCTATTGCTATTGCTATTGCTAATTAAGTTGAGGACTTTGACAGCTCATTCCAAAATTAACTTTTTTTCTGCTTTAACCATTCTTTGATTATACAACATGGATTGTTGTCATGCTGTACACCCCAATTTTACTGGAGCCCAAGTTCACTGACAGATATCTTGATATTTTTATGAAATTTCCTGCTACAATTCAGAATTCCTAGTTCGGTCAGTGAATGGTTTATCAATGGCAAACCCAGGGCTATCTTAAGGCATGGGCCTGATGGGCACTTGCCCGTGGACTCAATGAGCATAAGGGCCCCCATACTAATCTATGTATGTTAACCCTTTAATGCACCTTGCATCTCATAAATACCGCAACATATTTATTACATTCTACTGCATTTTTAATTAATGCTAAGATTAATTAAATAGAAATTAATACTAATTTTTTTTTCTGTAGATGAGACGAGCCCATATGTTTTTAATGTTTCAACACCAATTTTGTTGCAATGCCAATAAAATAAGTGTTTAATTTTACCAACCATTTTTATTCCTGTGAGTAGTTGTTGCAGGGACCCAAGTACGCTGCTTTGCCAGGGGCCCATAATGCTGTTAAGACAGCCCTGGGCAAACCATCCTGGTCCATTATACTGCTACCATCACAGGATGGTATAAGGTTCTTATCCTGAGTTTGCCTTTCCCAAACATACTTGTCATTCAAGTGAAAAAAAAAGTTCTATTTTGTTCTCATCTGCTCACAGAACTTTTTTCCAATAATTATCTGGCTTATCCATATGGTTTATGGGCAGCAATATTCTTTTGGGAGAGTAATGACTTTCTCCTTGCGTTCCTGCCATGCATACCATTGTTGTTCAGCGCTCTTCTGATGATGAACATTGACATCTAGCAATGCAGGAAAGGCCTTTATTGAGTTTATCTTGAAGTTCCTTGAGTCCTCCAATAGTAGAGTGATTGATCAACTAAGGTAACAGTGGTATTGAATTGCTTCCATTTGTACATGATCTGCACTGGTGCTCTTTGGAAAGCATTTTCTTAATTCTCCATTCCAGCATGATGAGCATCAACAACTATTTTTAGAGGTGAGAAATCTTTCAAACTATTATGTATTTTCCCACAGGAAAGCTCCACCCCAGGCCAGGAAGGAGGCGCCCAGCACTGCCCGCAGGTGACGTCATCCTTCCTTGGAATCCTCAGTAGTCAGTGAGGCTTCTACCTGGGAGGACCCGGAGCAGGAACTTTCAGAAGACGAGGATCTCCCCCCAGATGCTCCTGCTCTCTCTGGGCTCTTTAAACCCACCCTCTTCAAATCTATTTTACATAAAGCCAAGACCACTACTCAAGTGGGCGCTAAGGGTCAGGCTAGCCAAGGCTCAGATGAGCCTTCGGTAGCTAATCCCAATGACAGCATGTTTAAGCCTCAGGCCCCGTCACAGGACCTGGTTCCTATCCCCAGCCTCTTCATGGATGTAATTCGGCGACAATAGGTCCAACCGGGTTCCCTTGCCGTGCCCAGTGGTGGGGCCAAGAAGTTATATTCAGTGTCACCTGCACTGGAGGACATTCTAACGTTGCCTTGAGTGGACGCTCCAATAGCAGCCCTCACCTCTAATTCTGTTCTCCTGGCAGACCTGATGGAAGGTCTTAAGGCGGAGGACAAGAAGGCGGAGAAGGCCTGCCACAAGACTCACCAAGTGGCAGCATGGGCCATTAAGGCGTCTTCCTCCGTTTCGTTCTTTAACACGGCTTCCATTATTTGGCTACGTGAGCCTAGGCTAAGCTCCAGCGGGAGACACTCACCTCTGCCAGGATGTTACAAAGATCATCACAGCAGCCCAATACTCTGCCGACGCCTCTCAATGTGGAGAAATTTGCCTCAAGGGCGTTGGCCTCTAATGTCACTTCTAGGCGCCTCGTGTGGTTTTGCCACTGGCAGGCTGACCAGAAGGCCAAGTGGAAGCTCGTCTCTGCCCCCTTTAAGGGAGCCAAGCTTTTTGGGGAGGTCTTAGACCCCTTCCTGATCGAATCTAAAGACAAACGGAAGGTTCTTCCCACCCTGACCAAGAAGCAGGATCGTAAGCCCACTCCCTATTTCAGGAGTCAGTCCTTTCGTTCCAATGATTCCTCCCTCTTCTCCGCTGCCCCCAGATCATACAATCAATCCTCTGATTGCTCCCAGGACAGACAGTCCTTTCGGCACAGAGGTAGGCAGCACTTCAACTTCCACAAATCCAACTGGGGGGGGGGTCACTGCCTTGTGGACGTTTACGTTTACGAAGATTAAGTCCAAGTAAGTCCAACTGGGGGGGGGCTTCTCACAGACCCTTCCGCAAATCCAAGTGACCACCAAGTCACCTCCTATCGGGGGACGGCTTCAACTGTTCATCTCCCAATGGAAGCAGACCACAGAGGACGGCTGGGTCCTACAGACCGTCAGGGAGGGACTGTCACTGGAGTTCCTTTCATCCGCCCCCAAGGAACTTCATACGATGCCCCCCACTCTCTTGCCCTTTCAAGAGAGAGCTCATGACCCAGGAGATCCATTGCCTCCTGGAGATAAAGGCCATAGAGCAGGTACCATCCAACCAGGAGGGGAAGGGATTTTACTCCATTCTCTTCCTGGTCCCCAAGAGCTCAGGGGTGTGGAGGGCAATCTTGGACCTCAAGAGCCTCAACCGGCACATCACATACAGGAGGTTCAAGATACAATCCCTGCACACCATCCTCGCAGGGATTCGCTAAGGGGACCTCCTAACATCCATTGACTTAAAGGAGGAATATTTAGACATCCTAATTTGGCCACAACACTGAAGGTTCCTGCGCTTCTTTTACAACGGCCGACACTATCAATACAGGGCCCTGCCACTCAGCCTGTCGTTGCACCCAGGATCTTCACAAAAATTCTGTCAATAGTCGCAGTGCACCTCAGGCACAGACCCATAAGGCTCCAATGTTACCTGGACGACATCCTCATCCAGGAAACAGGCCTTATAGGACCTCCATATCACCAGGAGGTCCCTCCAGAACCACGGGTTCTCCTTGAAACTGGACAAAAGCCATCTTTCTCCCAACTACCAAGCTTCTCCACCTGGGGGCAGTGATAGACACTTCCAACTGCGGGGTATCTCTCTCCCAGGACAGGATAGACAGCTTAGTCTATATTTAAAATAATAGCAAAAAGCAAAACAACATATCCTCAATGGCAATACTATTGTAGGTATAACATCTAAAACTTCCGAGTGAGACTCCAGATATCTTCATGGACATATTCATGTAATTTTCTTGGCAATAATGCATAAGTAGGTTTTCTCCTTGCTGACTTCCAGGGGTTTTTTTTTAATTGCCAAATTAGCATCAGAAAACTGTTACCCTAACTACTGACACTTTGTCATGCAAAGCTGGCAGATACCACAATTTGTCTAAGTTTAGCCTAAGATTAAGCTGGATCACATTATATGACCCAACTTTTTAAAAAAATGTATTAATATGGTGATCTATTAGAACAAAAAGTGGCTTGCAGTATTCCCAAGCGAGCAGACATCCACAAAACTGGAATCCATTCTTGTTCCTGAACATGGACTTTGGGAAAATTTCCAGATGGGATTCAAAAGGTGAGATTGATGTATTCCAGAAGGAAATATGTATTTCTGGGATTTCATTAAGTGAGTTTCATTTATTGCTAGTCACTGGCTATATAATGCCTGGGAATTCAGAAAGCTGTCTCTCTAGCAAATCTAGAGAGCACAATTAGAGTCTGCTTCTGGATGTCCCCGATAAGACCATACACCCAGATGTTTATCACTTACCTGTTAGATTTTATTTAATGGTTTGAAGATTTAGCAGCATGTCAACAACGAGCATCAGTGAAGCATAGTAGTTGAGAAGTTGGATTAATAAGACCCAGCCGCAAGACCATCTTCAGCCATGAAAGCTTCTTGGGTGACTTGGGGCCAACCATATTCTTTAAGCCCAACCTATAAGACTGCTGTTGAGAGGAAAACACTGAAGGGAGTGTTATGCCTTCAGCTTCCAAATGAAAAGTGGGATATAAATAAGAGGGATTTGCTACAGTGAATCAGTGAAGACTGATCTTCACATTTGTAGCTTCTTCTGTAAGCATAGGAGGAGACCCAAGAAACCAGGTGATCAATTTAATTGTAGCTAGAATTCAATCTCAGTAAGTCAACACTTTGCAACATTGATTCAATAAGTTTATTCTGTATTCCAAAATCTTCACAGAAAATTATGGAAGGCATCTTAACTATCAGCCGCACGTTCCTGAGCCCGAAGGAAGCTAGCTTTCTTTTGAGCCACACGATCTTTCTTCTGAGCAAGGGACAATTTGGGACGGTTCCACCTGCAAAAAGATTTTTTTGGGGGGGTTGGTTATTCTTGCTAATGTGGAGAACCTACCCAAATGAGTCTTAAAAAAAGAAAGAAAAAAGAACCAACACCATAAGCATCCTTAGCATTAATGGTCAAATACAACACCATCAAGAGAATAATTAGTCATGGAATTGCACAAAGGCATCCAAACCAGCTCTTCTTCCAATTGACGATCACCTGTACCTTCGCCCACCTATACATGATAGTCTCTGCCCATTACATCCTTTTAACATGCTCGTAAACAAGAGCCGTATTCCATCATCTAATAGTTCACTGAGCGGGAGTTCTGCTTAAGGACTCCTCCACCTCTGTGAACTTCTCTTATCTATTCTTAGGTTGGTTAAACAGATTAATATACTGGACTTGTAAACGATCTTAGAATGAGTAAGAATGAATCCTAATAAGCATTCCAGAAAACCTGAAAGCTATTACTTTCATCAGAAAACAATACCCCTTTCCAAGAGATAATGCATCTCAAATTAGAATGAAAAATTATATCAAAAGAACTGATAATACAAATTAGCTTCATTCTGAGGTTTGACAATGGAATAGTGATGCCTAGGTAATGGAACCAATTATTTTCCTCCTGAAAATGGTAAGTACAATGCAATCGCACCACCTCATGTTGTGCTTTATGGTAGCTGGGGAAATTTTGATCATGTTTGGATTACTGCTCATTAGAATCTGTTCTTATATTCCAAACAAAAACAGAAATTTCAGGGCAAGCAGGCTGCGTATAGCTTATAAATATAACTGTATGATAATAATGTGAAAAATGTTCCATTTCTAGTGGTCCATGTCTATTAAAAAAGAGCCAAGGATGTGGTGGAGTTGATGGGTAAGTGAAGATAGGAAAATGAAGAGGCTAGAAAGAATAAGGACTGGATAGGAGAGTTAGATTGCCACCACTAATGTTCTCAATTTCCAACATAGCACAAAGAGAAATAGCAAAAAGCAGATACTGGAAACTTGGGAGGGCAGGCCAGTACAGGTAGGCTTCAAGTTACAACTGTAATGGAGCCTAACTTGAGACAGTTGTGAACAGCAAGGTTATTAAGTGAACCAATGCGTGTGGTTTTGGAGAAAAACTGGAAATGTTATTTTGCAAAACCACCGTATAATGCAGTTGCAGGACACCACAGCTATGTGACCCAGTTGCCAAGGGGCCAAAGTGTGCTCATCTGATTGTGTGTGCACATTAGCATTTGAATCCAGGTCGTAAGTACCCCCTAGGTAGATCCATTGGAATTTCGAGCAGTTGCTAAGCAACCGATCATAACTCGAGAACTACCTGTATACATGCCATGAAAAGAAAATAGCGGGCTAGTCTCTTACTCACTCCTATAAGACCCTTTTGGATATTCCTGGTTTTGGTTCTGAAGAATCACTGCTCAGCCAAAATGGATCACAAAACTGCCCAAAATTGGAGGGGGGGGGGGAGGCAAGGTTTCAGTTTGAAACCAACCACATTGTTCTGTGCACACCTCTAATTATTTTTTCAAATCAATTAATGAGCTTTCCCCAACGCAGAAAGGTGTGCAACAAAAGGCTTGGCATCATCCTGAACAGGATGTTATGCTAAATAAGCAAGCAAGAGTTATTTTCTACAATTTTAAAACACGGGAACCTGGTTTTAAGCTTTGTATTAAATTGTGTTTTGCTAAGAAAAAAACTTAACTCTTAACACAAAAGAAAAACCATTCCTTTTTAGCATCCCCTAAATCAGTGGTTCTCAACCTGTGGGTCGCGACCTCTTTGGGGGTTGAACGACCCTTTCACAGGTGTCGCCTAAGACCATTGGAAAACACATATTTTCAAAAAAAAATACGGAAAACATAATTTTATGGTTGGGGGTCACATCATGAGGAATTAAAGGGCCGTGGCATTAGGAAGGTTGAGACCCACTGCCCTAAATGAATGAATAAATACCTTTCTCATCCTTATGGGTGGTATGCATCTTCCTCAATCTCAGATCCTCTATCAGAGGGAGTTTGAGGATTCTGCACAAGATCTTAGCTCTTCCTAGCATTGTACTCGTCTGGACAGAGACTTCCGATGTCGTTCTCGAGATCTGTTGGAGCCCAGCTTAGGGGAAACAGCCCTTATTTCTCTTATTACCACTGAGACAACTCTGACATTTACTTTCCACATCTTCTCCAGTTCCTGGTACTTCTCCAGTTTCTCATAACCCTTCTTCCTGATGTTGCTGTCACTTGGCACCACTATGTCTATCGGCACTGTTGTCTTCTGGTTGTTTTCTACTACTACATTGTCTAGTCAATTGGTCATTTTCTGCCTGCCTGTCTGGTTCTGGAAGTCCCACAGGATCTTAACTCTCCTGCTCTACACAAGATCTTGTGGGATCCTCCATCTAAAGATAGGAGAGTCTAGCTCATTTTCTATATAGATGTTCCTGTACACAACGACAAATACTTGGTTGTGCTGTTCAATGTATGCTGTCCCTGCCTGCATGTTACACTCTGCCACTCTGTGCTGTGACTATGCAGAGACTCACACTGTGGTCTCTCTGCACAGTTTGTGCCTTGGGTCCTGTCTAGCGTGGTGGACCTCTACTTCTATAATATGGTGCTTAGAGCCTGTTTTGCTATGATCCTATAGTCCTATCCCAGCCCTTTCCAGGCATTGATAGAATTTCCCCATATTTCCATATATACGGTCTGTGGGTTTGTTTGTGTATATATTTCAATGTTAATACAATAGCAATAGCAATAGCAGTTAGACTTATATACCGCTTCATAGGGCTTTCAGCCCTCTCTAAGCGGTTTACAGAGTCAGCATATTGCCCCCAACAACAATCCGGGTCCTCATTTTACCCACCTCGGAAGGATGGAAGGCTGAGTCAACCTTGAGCCGGTGAGATTTGAACAGCCAAACTGCAGAACTGCAGTCAGCTGAAGTAGCCTGCAGTGCTGCATTTAACCACTGCGCCACCTCGGCTCTTAATACATTCCTTTACTAATATACAAAATTACATGTTTCCTCTGGAATCCTTCTTAGATGGGGGGAAAAGGTCAACTTACCTCTTCTTTTTAACTTCTCTCTTAGGTTTCTTTTCATGGGCAGGCTTTTCACGTATTGCAGCATGAGCTTTTCTATACATTTCTTCCATCTGCGGCAACATAATTTAAAGGTTAATTCGTACTGTCTACATACTTAGTACATTTGTCTTGAAAACAAAAGCCAACAGGAGAAAGGAGTGTTACAATAAAGTCAAATGCAGTGCTTCCCCTGTCTACAACCCCAAAATCCATTATACACAAGTAACACACTAAGAAGGATCTGCAACATGGTTCATCCATGTAACAACTGGTTTCAAGAGGCTCATATCCAAATTGAATCATTCAAGTTTTATCCCCCCCCCCCCCAAAATGAGCTGTTTTCACCAAAACATGAGTTGTTTTTCCAGACAGCAAAATACATTTCGAGGGAAGAGGGAATAACAGTTAAGAAAAAGTCAAAAAGCCAACAACTCTTGGAAGTACTTCAGGGAAAGATGGAGGGAAACTTACAAACAGCAGAAAGCGTGCCACTAGAAAAGATGTGTCAAAAATCAATCACACATTGCAAACAAGCAAGCAGGTAAGTAGTCACGCTGCGGAGGTGCATCTGTCAATGTTACATATGGGCTAGATACTTATTGAATAAGCCATGCTCAAGAGTATACACGAAACCATGCAGCAATGACATCAGGTCTAAGTTTTGGTGAGTTACAAATTTGCTTTAGCAATTCTTTAACTACAATGAAATGGTTGCTAAGCAGCAATTGAAGGACTTGCATAAACAGATGTATTACCATGTCAGATGTTACATTGTTCTTGATATATTGAGAGAACTGTTTTTTATAAGCATCTTCATCTTCTTCCATCAAGTAACGCATGTAATCTGCAACGTTTTGGCCCATGATATGCTTGCGGTGGACTTCTGCATTGAATTCTTTGCTCTCTGAGTCATAACCAGGGAAACGCTTGGTACTATGAAACAAAGAGCTGAGCATTATACACTCTGGGAGCAAACTGGGTAAGATGTGGAACATAACATTAAGATCCCCCAAAGTGGGGTTTTTTTGGGGGGAGGGGGCAGATTCAAGCGTTTCAGCCACCATCAGTCCCGTCTTGAAACACCAAGATCAATCATACACACGCCAAGGACCAACTACAGGGTGTTCAGTCAGTGGGATATCATCACACAGTAGCCAGTTAATAGCAAAACAAAAGATGGGATTATTATACAATGCTACAATCACCCTATTCTACTAATTTTTTTATTCGGAAAACCTACTAAAATCAGAGTGAAAAGAGAAGCAGATGTTTGTGCATCAAGTTCATGTAAGATTTTAGCGATGAATTGTATACAGCAAATAAGTAACAATATCAATCGCACTTAAGTCTAAGTGCAATTGATATTGTTACTTATATAAGTCTATATACTGCTTTATAGTGCTTTACAGCCCTCTCTAAGTAGTTTTACAGAGTCAGCCTATTGCCCCCAACAATCTGGGTCCTCATTTCACCCACCTTGGAAGGATGGAAGGCTGGGTCAACCTTGAGCTGGTGAGATTTGAACTGAACTGCAGCTAACAGTCAGCTGAAGTAGCCTGCAATACTGCACTCTAACCACTGCACCACCATGACTCAAGTACTGGATCTACTACAGAAAATAGCTTAAAGTGTAGTAGGTGGCAACAGAGAGCCAATTTGGTGTTGTGGTGAAGTCACCAGATTAGAAACTGAGAGACTTGTGAATTCTAGTCCACTTTAGGCATGAAAGCCAGCTAAGTGATTTCGGGCCAGTATCTTTCTTGGCTCACCTCACTTCCCAAGGTTGTTTTGGTGGGAAAAAATGAGGATGTTCACCACCTTGAGTTATTTATAAAGATAAATGTGGATTAAAAAATGGATAATTTTTTAGATAAAAAAATCCACAAAACCCCACAACAGAATACAAGTGACTTTGGACACAGTTATAGCCTCAATAAAGAGTACAAAAATGTACAAAAAAAAATTGGGAAGGGGGAGACCATATAACAAAATAGCTGCCTGAACGTGAATTGAATTCCGAAGGGAAGAAATTACCTGTGTGGAATGGAAAGACCACCATCCACAGCTCCTTTCAGAGCACCGAAGACTTTGTTTCCAGTAGTCGTCCGAGCAAGGCCAGCATCCAGGTAACAAGTAAAGGCACCAGGCTGTCCATCCACACTTTCCACATTGTATTCATCACCAGTCACTTCAACTTGGCCTTCATAGATCTTATCAAGACCAAATTTATTCAGAAGCTGCAAACAACAACGTATGTTAAGTTTTCCTTGGCAAAAAAGTTCACACTTCATTTATACAGTGGTGTGCAATGCTTGCCACCATACAGGAATTAAATCAACATACCCTGTAAAGCTGGAAAAAAAATTAGATACTATGTTTTTTAAAGAACAATGAAAACTTGATTTACGACGATTTATTGGATTCTGCTACAGCAGACTTCAAAACCCCTAGATCACATTTCCTCAGCAATTTACCTCATTTGAATAACGTAATCAGGCCATTTGTAAAATGGCATCATCACGACACCACTTATCACAGATAACCAACATTGCCAAGATGTACTTTCACAATAAACAGTTCAGAATACTATTATACTACTTCTCCCCAAGTAGCCATTTAAAACAAGGTTTCTCTATAATTGTGTCCTTGAGTTGGGTATCTCATTAAGCCATAACGTGTCATTTTTGCTCATTTTTCAGATTTTTAATTTATCTGTCAAAGTTTTAGGAATTTCAAAATGTAAGACATAGTAAAATACAATAAAATACCATAAAATTTAGAAAACAAAAAGATACACATTAAACCTCTATTTTATCAATAAGATAAAATTCCCAACAGAAAATGGCAGCCCAATATTAGTTCAAAAGATCACCTAGACAGTGTCCTAATTGACTTGGCAAAGGCCAATAAAGAGTCCAAGCACACATGCTATGAACTCCCCACACTATTGCACACTGTGGGGTGCGATAAGAGACCCCCTGTAAAGCACTGATTCAAACTGGAAAAATCTATATGGTACTACCAAAAAAGGAGAAATGGTTCTCTTTTAACACCCAGGCCTAAATCTCTGCATCTATTTAACATAAGATTCGTCTATAAATTAATGCCTTTTATCTCACTGGTAAGAATTTTCACTGGACTTGAGGGACTAACACAGAAAGGCTGTGTGCATATTGATTTGTAATTCATTCCCCGTATTGGTAATATCAATGACTGTAGATCTTCCAAGTGATACGGAGGCAGGAATAGTAATCTTCAAGAGATACATACCCTGCGGGCCATCAGCAAGCCCGTACAATAGGCAGCAGCATAGTTGGTCAAGCCTACTTTCACACCATATTTCGGCAGCTCGTGAGCGTATGCAGCACAGACAATCATGTCACCTTCAATTCTGGCATATGCAATCTAAAAAGAGGAAAACTGAGTGATCTCAAATCCATTTATTGCAACTGTCCTCTGCAGCAAATACTCCTAAACTAAATCTCTTTAATCCAGAAAATAGATCCATGATTCAGTATGTGAAAGTCACATGTATATATCCAAATATAGTTCCCCAGGTTTACAGAAAGTACGTTTTTAGTACTTTTACAACAGGAATCCAGGGATGGCATATTCCTTTATAATCTGTTTTCACCTCTAGCATCTTATTGTATAACTACCTTATAAGGTCATTTTCTCTTTTCGATGGTTCTTTTCCACATTCACCCACTTCTTCCATGCCCAATTGCAAGAAGGCTGAATTTAGGTCAAAGGCTACCTGTTGTCCACTCTTTCTTTAAACATCATTACTGGTGAAATGTTAAAAGTATTATACATTTTATTAGATTTAGCTGCTGCCTAATTCCAAAACTCTTGGCACTCACAACTTAAAATGAATACTATAACAATTATGTAATACAATATAAATAAACCAGACAGTATCTGTTTAACAAGTACTTATCTATGTATCTATCTATGTATCTATCTATATCTGTCATCTATCTATCTATCTATCTATCTATCTATCTATCTATCTATCTATCTATCTATCTATCTATCTATCTCTAATATGTATAGAAATAAAAAATAAGGGAGCCACATCCATCCTACCCAGAGCCAGGGTTTCAAGACCTTTCAGATCATCAGAGCAAGAACCGCACAAATGTCTGAAGGGTTCTCATTCTTAGAAGGCAAGCCATGTGACGGAGAAGGCACTCTTCCCAGGTCACAAGAGATGTCACTGTTTAATCAGTGGGACCGAGTGTAGGAGTTGCAAGTCCAAAAGAATTCCAAAGTTGCACACTCATTGTTTTATAAAGCAATGTAATTAATCTTGATTTTACATAATATAATTGTTATGTATGTGTGTGTCTACAAGAGTAAAACATCAAATGAAGTTCTGAATAGTACAGGTATAACTTTCTTCTAAAGGATAAGTATTATTAACAGCATTGACTATTCTAGTTTCAAAATATAATTTCGGTCTAAAAAAAATAAAATGTTGGGAGAAAAAGCGTGGTTAAAGATAAAATATCTACACAAAATCACTGCTATAAAAGATATATATGCAAATTGGTTCTTCACAATAGCCAAAATCAAAAGTTGGGCCTTACCTGGCAAATGATATCTCTGTTGGTGATACGTGCAATCATCCTGTATTTAGGAGTGTTGTACTTGTTTTTATCTTGAATCACCAAGCGCTTGCGAGCATAGTAATCAGTCTTTCCCTCTGAATAAGAAAAAAAAAAGATCAAATATATTTAGAAATGTTGCCTTTATGCCATGATCGATTCAATGTACTGAACCTTTGTAAAGAAGCGAAACTGACCTCTCCTTCTTCGGAACTTGACTTGGTACCTCTTAAAGTAGGCTTTGTTCTTGACAACTTTGACGAAACCCTTGAATAAACAGACCACAAACACAGTTAGAACATCTGTATGGCAATCTATCAAATGAGGGGGAGGGGAGGCTTAGAAACTGAAAAAAGATGTAATTTTTCACGATTGTTTTATGCTGGTCTATGACAGAGAAAAAGGCTTGAGAACCAAGAAGCTGAAAATACAGAATCAAGGGCAAAATGGAAAACTGGACTGCCCAACTCATTCTGTCAGTAGATGCTTACAGAATTGTATCTTAAACACTGTGAAAACATTCATCAGAAGCACTGACAATGTATATAGGAAAGTAAGCATCCTAACTTTTTTTATTGCTACCCATCTATCATCAACAATTTACGCATTTATGAAGGTACTCTGCATTTGCATTTGTTTTCTAAGCTTTAATCCCCTTCCCAAATTACATACTGTCAGTCTCTTGAAAATACTGTGGATGGAACGATACCCACCATGAACTGAATTCTAAAACGCCAGCAGGCCTACCTATTCTGACTACCTCAAAGAAAGTCACCTTCTATTAAACTTCTTTTGGCTGATGAAATAGGTTCAGTCCTTTTACTTAATGTAAGCCTGTAATATCATATCCTAGTCTGCTGGGATCAACTGGGACCCCCTTTTTATTTGCAAAAAAAAATGCTGCTACTGAAATTATTCCTGGATATAGCAGCAGAACACAATCACACACAAAAAGCAAGCAAGATTGTCAAAGCAACAGCAAAAACTCACAAAAGCTTTATTGAGCCTGACAGGCTGCCAGATCGATCCTTGCTCTCTACAATGATTTAAAGTCTTTTTTTTTTAAAGAAAAATAGCCTGCATCCCTATCCACTGGAAAAGCATAATGCATGAAGCAGCCCTGAACCGGTTTTTAACCATGTGCTGTTGGAAAGCAAGCAAATACACATATCCAGACACAACAAACGTCAAGGAAACTTAGAGACGTTCAGAGGGAGGGGGCATATCTAGGAGAACGGGGTCGTAATTAGGGCTTCTCTGCAAAACCATTTAACGACCCCAGTCAACACCCCCCCCCCTGTTGTTTCTCATTCATTCCGTCCACAGGCCCAGATCCTGCAGGGATGGCATCTCCCTCCTTCAGCCAAGCCCACTTCCACGTCTGTGCATACCTGGGAAACCTTTCACGCGTTCGAGAGCTTCAGTCTAAAGAAGGTTCAACTATCTACCCTCCATCATTTCCCAAAGAGAGAGGAACAGCGAATGAAGAAAGGTGGCTTGGGGCCCCGAGGAAGAAAACTCTTCCAAGTCGGAAGGGAAACAGACGAAGCAAAACGGGCGACGGTGAGAAAGGCAGACCCTTCGGGAGACCCTTTTAATGAAGCTCGGGCAGGCAGCAGCTCTCCCATTAAGACAGCGAGAGCAGCCATTAGGCCACGCTGGAACTCGCTTCCGCGGCTGGGCCCACCACTTCCGAATCGGGATCCATCCAGGCAGCAGGAGACCAACAACGAGCCAGCCGAGCAAGGGAATGCAAAGTCGGTCCCGCCCTCCCCCGCCACGGCTCGATTGGGCCCGGTACTGACCATGATTGCCGGTGGATTCCCGTTTCGCCGTAGGCCGAGGGCCGCCTAACGAAACGTCTGCAACCCGCAACGCTGTGGGAAAAGGCCGAGCTTAGGACGCAGGCGCGGCACGTGACCGGGCTGACAAGGCAGCGCGCGTCAAGAGGGATCGTTTGAGGAGAGGACGCCGCCCTCTGGAGGCTTGGAGGAGAGGTGCTTGCTCCGCTTCTCCCGTTCTCATCCCTGCACCTCTGCCGCCTACGTGGGTTCAGCTCCTCAGAATAAGTAGTACATTATTCATAGCGGCTGTTTTGACATCATTGTAGCAAAACTTCCGCTTCACAACTAATGGCATTTTCAGCTTGGTCCTGCCTGGGTTCGTGCAGCAGTGCGTTTTTTTCCAAACTGGGCGACTTTTAAGACGTGCTGGCTTCAACTCTTCATTGTGGCTAGAGAATTCTGGGAATTGAAGTCCACAAAGTTGTCAAGTTTTGAGAAACACTGATTTAGAGCAATCTTCCACAACCGATGCTCAGAAGCTGTGCTGGACCATCTCGTACTGTCAAATCGAAATAGTCAACACACTGAGAATGAGTTTAGTTTAGTTTAGTTTAGTTTAAGGTTTATTTATATGCCGCCCTTTTCCCTGGGGGGACTCAGGGCGGCTCACAATCCAAGGAAGGGGGAAAAAAACAGACTTTTACATATAAACGATACATGATTAAAACACAATATTCATACCATTCGGGCGGGTTACAATCTTTAGCCCCAGGCCTGACGGGATAGCCAGATTCTGAGGGCTGTGCGGAAGGTCTGGAGGGTGGTGAGGGTACGAATCTCCACGGGGAGATCGTTCCATTGGGTCGGAGCTACCACCGAGAAGGCTCTCCTCCGCGTGGTTGCCAGTCGGCATTGGCCAGCGGATGGTATTCGGAGGAGGCCTAATCGATGAGATCTAATAGGTCGTGTGGAGGTAATCGGCAGTAGGCGGTCTCTCAAGTACCCAGACCCACTACCATGGAGGGCTTTATGGGTGGCGAGTAGCACCTTGAAGCGTATCCGGAGATCGACAGGTAGCCAGTGCAGCTCGCGGAGGATAGGTGTTACGTGGGTGAAACAAGGTGCACCCACAATCGCTCGCGCGGCTGCATTCTGCCATAAATTGATATGGCATTTGAATAAACTTGACATGTTGGCAAGCAGTTACTTGATTGCTGTTGCGTCATCAAGTTAACATTGAGTACTAATTGCTACTCAAATATATTTTCTTTTGGATGCTCATTCCCCAACCTCTCTCTTCAGGTCTTCTAATGGTGCCTCCATCACCACTGTGAATGAGTCCATGTCCATCCATCTTGCTGTCTTCGTCTTTCCATCTTTCCTTCCTCCTTTCCCAGCATTAGAAACTTCTTAAGACAGCTCGATCTTCACATGATGTTTCCAAAATGTGATACTATAATTGGAACTTGCTCATTTGTACCTCAAGTGAGACTTCTTTTTATTTATTGTATTTGTTCTCTCTATTTATTTGTTTCTTGGTTACCAACTCTTTGTGTTTTCCAAATCCTCAACTTCTACTAAGCATAAAAATAAGTTTAGCTGCTGGCGTCAACATTATATGAGAGATACCACAAACAAGAAGGTGCAAAGATTTCTTCATATGGAGTCGTTCAAAAAGATGTTTGGAGAATTGGATCCACAGATGGCAGCAGATATAAGACTGTTCTGTTATTGGAGAGATACAGGTTGATAGATGGAAGAGTATAATTCAAAATTAGCTAAACTTAGTTAAATCCATTGGTAATAGGTATAGTTAAATAAAAATTGATAATGATAGTAATGTATACAATGTTGAGTTGTTATGATAAGTAATAATTGGATATGAGAAGGGAAAGTTAGAAATATTTTTGGACTATATATAAAGATTATTAATAACAATAATAATTATCATAAAAAACAAAACTATATGGAGTTAAATTTTAACTAATAGGGGGAAATGCTATGATATAGGATATAGTTAAATAAAGAAAGGATAATGATAATAAATTATATACATGGAGGATTATAAAACTGGTATTAAATATTATGGATGTTTAGCTAAAACAGGATATGAGGACAATGTTAATGGAGGATTTTATAAATAAGTAAATGAAATGCCAGCATCTGGTTATGGATTGAATCTTGGTATATTTAAGGATGAAGGATGTTTAAATAACTGTAGTCAAATAAAAGTGGAGGTATGATGATGTTAACATAGTAAATATTTGAGTTAAGATATTTGAATTAACATGAATTATATTTGATGATGGTGGAAGAGATGCGCAAAAGCTTTTTGTAACCAGCTGATATACTTTTTACAATATATGTTTGTTTTGGAAATAAATAAATAAATAAATAAATAAATTTATTGAGGACTCGGATTGTTGGGGGCAATATGCTGACTCTGTAAACCGCTTAGAGAGGGCTGAAAGCCCTATGAAGCAGTATATAAGTCTAACTGCTATTGCTATTGCTACTGCTATTATTAAAATAAAATAAAAAAGTTTAGCTGCTATACATTCTGTCATATATTAAGTTTCAATTCACAGTTTCCAAATGGACTTGCTGCCTGGGAATTATGAGAACTTAAATCTATCAAGAGCTACACTGAGTAGTAAATGAGTAAAACTTCCCCTGGTGTAGAAACAGTATAGTCTCAGCAGGTTTAAGCAGAAGATTAATGTGACATGAGTCAACATGTTTTGTACTCAAATGTGTTTTACCTCATTTTGCACTTTCACAAGAATTATGATACCTGAAGAGATGATTCCAACAGGATCACTCCTGATGTAGCCACAATGACACTGATCCAGACTAAGCTAAACAGGATCTTATCCTCAATCTTATTCACTATAAAGTGTATACATCATACGTGTCAATCAAGTCACAATATTATAACAATACCATACCTCATTTAGTTTAACTGAAACTGTATTTCCATCAGCTACAATGCTTTCCTTCATGCAAGGGTGCATAGTCAATGTACACTGTAATCAATTAAACTCCATCTATGTACAGGTAGTCCTCAATTTATGACCAGTTGCTCAGCAGTCCTCGTCAGAGCTACTTATGACCCAATTTTGAAGTTCCTACAGCCATCCCACTTTCAGTTTATGGCAAAACAACCCCACCCATCGAGTATAATAGGTTCATTTAACAATCACCACAAAAAGGTAATCAAATCATGTGCAGTTCTATGGTGATCTGCCTTATGACTGGCACCAGTTATGATTTCAATTCCAGGCTCAATTCCTGTAGTAATTCAAGCACTACCTGCAATGCCAATTACAAGATAGGAAGCAGTCATTATATGTTTGATGTTTAGAAATACTTCAGAAGCTTCTCTTCTTCCAGGAGTTTTCAAATACTATTTCTTGTTCAAAATACAGATTCTGCTAAAGTTGCAATTCAAATCAAAATTTGAACGATATCATTGAGATCACACGTTGCATTACAGACAATTCCTGAGTTAAGAATATCCAACAACCTGTACTTACAAACCAGTGGTGGGATTCAGCCAGTTCGCACCTATTCGGGGAGAACCGGTTCTTAACCTTCTAAGACAGTGTTTCTCAACCTTGGCTACTTGAAGATGTCTGAACTCCAACTCCCAGAATTCCCCAGCCAGCATTCACTGGCATTCGCTGGCTGGGGGATTCTGGGAGTTGAAGTCCACAGGACTTAAAGTCACCAAGGTTTAGAAACACTGTCCTAAATGTTGCATGGCAAACATCTGTTAATAAAAGAACTCTCATAATAGGAAGCTATACAAATATATGATAGTTTTGTTATCAAGCTATGTATTGCTTTACAGATAATAAAAACATTTATATCTTCCTCCTCCTCCCCCTTGCTCTTTCTGACATTCAAGCTGGCTCTAAATCATTCATACTGAAGATCAGCTGCTTGCCTGGGGATAAAATAGTGTTATTAGAGCATTTTTAAATAATAGAAATGATTTTGGCTTCAATAGAATTATAATAAAGCAAATAAGCGTACAATATACTGTTGCTTTGTTCGCATCAGGGGTGCGTATAAAGGTGCTAACTTTTTAATTTGTTACACAGCTCTGTATCTCAAACTGAATTTTTTTTTGATATTCAGGTTAAATAGTAATCCATAAAACTGATTAAAACAAATTTGCAAGACAGCAAATATGCATTATAATTATAGTATGACTGCCAGTGACATCAGAAATGCTTCTACTGGTAGCATATTCATTTGTCTTTAAAGAAATAATTGACAAAGGATCAGTATATAGATTATCCTAAGCAAAAATGTGGTTTAGTCAAACAGGTAATCCTCAGTTTACGACCCCAGTTGAGCCCCGGTTTTCTGTTGCTAAGCAAGGCATCTGTTAAGTGAGTTTTGCCTTGATTTTGTGACTTTTGTTGCCAGTGCAAATCATTGAAGTTGCTAAGTGAATCATGCGGTCGTTAAGCAAACCTGGCTTTCCTCATTGACTTTGCTTGTTGGAAGCCAGCTGGAAAGGTTACAAATGGTGATCACATGACCCCAGGACAATGCAATAAATAAATATATGTCATTTGCCAAATGCTCACATTTTGATTATATGACCATGGGGATGGTGCAAGAGCTGTAAATGTGAAAATTGTGCTGTTGTAACTTTGAACAGCCACTAAAGAAATGGTTGTAAATTTATTTATTTATTAAATTTATTTATTTATTTATTTATTAAATTTATAGGCCGCCCAATCCCGAAGGACTCCGGGATTACCTGTGCTTACAAATCCGGCTGTTATGGCCTGTTCAATCTTTAAAATATGCGGGAGAGTAGTCTAAGATTAAAACTAAAGCATGTTTATATTTTTATAACATTGTAAGCCATACACCACACTTTACAAACCAAAACCGCCACATCAACGCCACACCCTTTGGAACGATCTCCCCGTGGAGATTCGCACCCTCACCACCGTCCAGACCTTCCGCACAGCCCTTAGGATCTGGCTATCCCGTCAGGCCTGGGGATAAGATTCTAATTTGCCCCACCCGAATGTTGAATGAAAGTTGTGTTTTACTGTTTTATTTTTATTTATGCACTGTCTTGTGTTTTTGTTTTGCACCCCCCTTCCCATGTATTGTAAGCCGCCCTGAGTTCCCTCAGGGAAAAGGGCGGCCTATAAATCATAATAAACATAAACATAAACATAAACATAAACACTATGTTGAGACAGGAGCTGACGTCGCAACGACACGATGTGCTATCTCAGAGCTCCGAGATCACAGTTGATACTGTTGCCGCTGGATGGTCCTTTTGGACCTAAACCATCCTGAAGAGACAGTGACAGGGAAGAGTACGTCTTGCTGATCTCAGGGACACCGCAAAGTCCTGAGAATATTTTCTTGCCGGCGACAGAAGCGCAGCCAAAAGCTGTTGAAGTTGGGACAGCTCCAGAATGGGAGGAAAGCGGAAAGAGAAAGTGTGTCCATCTGGTGAGGAAATCTTATTGTTATAAAAGAGACTGCCCCCCCCCAAAATTAAAGCTAAATTAAATTTGAAAACAGAAGAAAATAAGCAGCAAAATTAAGCTACATTGGACAGTGTGTTATCTTTTTTTTAATTTTCATTTAAGGATGGAATTTTTGCAAATATTTCCTATTTTTTAAAGTGAATGGATTAGTTTTTCTTCTACTACTTCTTTTTTCACCTATGGATTAAAATCTTTTTCTTTATTTTTATAATACCAGTTTGGATGGGTTTTTTTTTTCTATTATGCTTCACTTAAGAATTTTGTTTCTTTTAAGCCTGTAATATAAAGAAGATATAAAAGGAATACAAAGAGGGTTGTAATATCAGAGGGAAAGGAAGTAACACTGCCACTTGGAGGCTGGAGGCTTGAGTCCTGGAAACATTGCCCTTTCTTTTTTCGCTTTGATCATTTTGACTTTGCACTTCAAGGTTCTTCAGCTTGTTTATAGAGAGTGATAAGGAGAAGAGCATGGGTTGTTTATACAGGTGCTCTTTGGGAGCTTCATTGGCAGCTGGAGAGAAATGAAAACAAAGCCTTGTTTTGAAAGATTATAAATGAACTTGCGTCAAATCTAATAAAACGTTTTGAATGCTAGAGTGGCAGTGTTTACCAGTTGGAAGAATGCCACAGCATCAAAAAGAAACCTTAACATTGCAAAAGATTATGTTTGAAATTCAAAAATTATTAGAAGTAACAAAGAAAATTGAGATGAGATTGGAAAACATAGATTATAAAACAGTAAAATTTGATGGAAAAATTGAAGATGTTCATCAAATGGAAAAAATAGAGGTTAGAGTCGTAAAAACTGAAGGGAAAAATGAACAAAGAGGCAAGATAATTGTTGATACTAACAGTGAAATGAGTGTGGTTGGAAATGGAAAAAGTGGAATATGAAAAGGGGATATAGATGGACAGGAGCTCTACCCCAGATTTCAAGGTATAGAAGAAGAAAAAAGAGAAGAATTGATGGACCTAAGGAGAGAAATTTTGTTAAAAGCACTATTGATAACCAAAAATAAGCCGATTAAAGAAGCAGATGGAGGGTTTTGAGATTACCGTATATAAGATATGCAACAGGCAACAAGTTGTGAAGAGAAGTCCATACAAATCATTTTAAGGAAACAACCAGAAGACTAATTCCACAAATGGCAAAAGACATAAGACTGCACTATTACTGGAAAGACAGGTTGATATATGAATAAAAAATTAGTCAAATTTAGTTAAATTTAGAGCATTATGTAAAAAATAAAGTGATAATGGATATAGTTAGATAAATAATTGATAATGATAACAATGTATACATATGTATTGGTTTGATAAGAGGAAATTTGATATAAACTGCAAATGGTGACTACGAAAGGAAGTTTAGAAATTCTGTTATATATGAAAGCTTATAATAAAAAATTAAGTCAAATTTAGTTAAAAATAATGTATATATGTGTACTGGTTTGATAAAAGGAAATTGGATATAAATTGTAAACAGTGATTAAGAATGGAGGTCTAGAAGCTTTGTTATTAAATATAATCAATTTTTTTATTTAGAACATGTCATAAAGACGTAATGTTACCGGATGATAATGGAAACAGTTAACGGAATGCCATTATATGGTTTTTTCTTTAAATTTTGGAATATTTTATATAAAAGGACGTAAAAGCAATTATAGTCAAATGAAGGTTGAGGTATGATGATAGTAATATATAAAATATATTTGATTTAAAATATATAACTTGATGTGAATTGTAGGTGATGACTGTGGAAGGGAAAGCTTTTTGTAACCAATTGACACACTTTCTACAATTTGTAATGGAAGATGGTTTTGTGGTGTTTTTTATGTTTTGTTTATGTTTATTCAAAAATTAAAAATTCTTATATAAAAAGAAAGAAAAAAAAAGCCACACTATGTTACAGTATATCAGGAGAACATTATATAAAAAAACATTATGTGAGTTGATAGAATAGATCCAGCTGCAAAGCATATCTGTTGGGGAAAATGCGGTACCTAAGAAATCTATATAGTAAAATTCGTCAAGAGAGTCCAGAATGAATGGGTGGTGAATGAACATGGATTTAATAGTAGTCTTTGATTTATGACCATAATTGAGGCTGGAGTTTCGATTGGTAAGTGATACAGTTGTCAAATAAGTCATCACATGTTCAGGTCCTATTTAAAACAATTTCCACTGCAGTCATTATGTGAATCAGGTGTTATGAGACCAGTCTGAAGAGCTGTGTAGTTCATTTAAAAATATTGAGAACCACCGCAGAAGTACTAACCCTGTAATTAATGCAGTGAAAATTACAGTTTCTATATATAAAAACGTTATCTATAAACAATGTAAAGAGATATTCTGTAGGACTAATTTTGCATAAGCAAATGTAATCAATCTTACAAAATGAAAGGTACATATTTCAATCAGTGTTAAAAAGACAGCAATATTGTCAGAACGGGATCAATTCCAGCATCATTTAAAAACTGAGTTCTACAATCCCAGTTAAAACAGGCAATTTATACTTTTTTTCTGATCTTTGTTTATCCAGTTGCCACTTTCAAGGTCTTATTTCCTCTTTATTATGCTGCAAACATGTCTGCCTTTGCATCTAGTGCCACAGTCAGCAAAAAATTTTGCTAGATGCCTAACTCGAAGAAGGAAGTGCGTAACTGGCAAAGTTAAATTTTATTCCCAGAATAAAATGCTTACGAAATTCTGGAGCCGCAGACATTATTTTCTCCAGATAAGCAACTTAGTTCCTGGGTGGATACACTAAACAATTGGGTAAGCTATCTTTGTTTAATTCTTACCTAGGGGTAATTTAGCCATGAGTGTTGGAGCGGGCCGGTTCAGGGGTGTGGCCAGCCAGCCGTCACTACCAGTTCAGCGACCCAGGCCTAATTACCTCTACCGGTTCAGCCAAACCAATCTGAATAGAATAGAATAGAATAGAATTTTATTATTTGTATGCCGCCCTTCTCCGGGAGGACTCAGGGCGGCGAACAATTCAAACGGGGGAAAAGGGGAACATAAAAACGAAATACAAATAATAAAAGTAGGCAACAGTCGCACAACCATACATGTCGAGAGGGGAGGGAACTCATCACCCCCAGGCCTGCCGGCAAAGCCAGGTTTTGACGGTTTTTCGGAAGGCCTGGAGAGAGGTGAGGGTCCGAATCCCTGCGGGGAGTTCATTCCAGAGGGCCGGAGCTGCCACAGAGAAGGCCCTCCCCCGGGTAACAGCCAGATGGCATTGGCTGGTAGATGGCACCCGGAGGAGGCCAACCCTGTGAGATCTAATGGGTCTGTGGGAGGTAATTGGCAGCAGGCGGTCTCTCAAGTACCCAGATCCAATACCATGAAGGGCTTTATAAGTTACGACTAGCACCTTGAAGCGTATCCGGAGACTGATCGGTAACCAGTGCAGCTCGCGGAGGATAGGTGTAACGTGGGTGTACCGAGGTGCACCCACAATCGCTCGCGCGGCTGCATTCTGGACGAGGACCAGGAGCAAACCACCTCTGACGCAAACAAGCGAAGCCCCAACTGCGGGATGGAGGCAGTATGCGAAACCATGCCCCCTCCAGTCCACGGGAAAAAACTTTCTTCACGGAACTGGTCCCTGCTGCGCAAAAGGTTGGGGGGCACTGGTTTAGTGGCTTCTTGCCTCGCTGTGACTCTAGGGCTGCCAGAAGCCCAAGTTCATCACAGCACAAAGCCACAGCCACCCCAGCTCAGCAGAGCAGCTATGCCCCAGGAATCCCTGGCAGAATGGCACAAGGCTGCAGTGCCTTGAAAAGCACATAGGGGCTTCTTGACATATCATATTTCTTCATGGTATTGGACCTGGGTACTTGAGAGACCGCCTGCTGCCAATTACCTCCCAAAGACCCGTCAGATCACACAGGGTCGGCCTCCTCCGGGTTCCGTCCACCAGCCAATGCCATCTGGCTACTACCCGGGGGAGGGCCTTCTCTGTAGCAGCTCCGGCCCTTTGGAATGAATTCCCCGCGGAGATCCGGACCCTCACCTCTCTCCAAGCCTTCCGGAAAGCCGTCAAAACCTGGCTGTGCCGGCAGGCCTGGGGTTGATGAGTTCAGTTCAGTTCAGTTCAGTTGCGTTTATTTATAGGCCGCCCTTCCCCTCCCCTCTCGACTGGTATGGCTGTGTGATTTTCGTGTATCTTAATTATGTGTACTGTTGTTTATGTTCCCTTTCCCCTTTGAGTTGTTCGCCGCCCTGAGTCCCTCCTGGAGAAGGGCGGCATACAAATAAACCAAAACTGAAACTGAAACTGGGGCTGCAGCGCAGAACTAAGTCCAGCTCCAGCCTGGTTCAACAGTGTGGCACAAACGGGCTATTCACTGCCTCTGGTGGCCCCACCCAACCCAGCCTATATCCTACCTGCAGCTGTCCAGGCACTCCAAAGTCCCTGCTGTCTGTGCTCTGTTGTCCTAGTTGACCATTGCCATCTTCTTGGTCCCACTGCAGACAAAGCATGAGTAGCCTGGCCCTTCAGGAGGCAGTTGCTGACCATGTGAAGCTTCCTTCCCCAGGTTTCATGAGGACATCACCATGCACAACCTGGGGAAGAAGCCTCCTGTAGCTAGCAGCTGCACTGTGAAGAGCCTGGGGCCAGATCAGGAACGAATTTCCAATTTGCCCTGTTGGGATTGTTTTTCGCCCTCCCTAGCCTCCGGAGGCTTTCCTGAAGCCTGTGGAGGGCGAAAACAGTCTCCCTTGCTCCTCTGGAAGGGCGAAAAATCAGCTGGCATGCGCGCCGGAGCTAAAAGCTGGCTTGCCACCAAATATGGCTCCGTGTGCCACCTGTGGCACGCGTGCCATAAGTTTGCCATCACAGTTCTAGTTCCAACCACCTACTCGAGCAGGGGAATCCTACACATTTTCAGACAAGTGAGTTTCTACTTTTCTAGCAGGCCCTCCCACCACATCTGGCAGCACCTGGAGCTGCTTTAGAATTTAGACTGTTCCAGAGAAGCCTTATTATCTCAAAAGCATCAAGGTCAGCAATTGATAAGTGGGGGTGGCTGCACAATAGAGTGCGGGAAAGCTGGCCTGTGCAATCTTCTGCATGCCCTTCAGCTATCTTTGGGGATGCAGTTGAGTAAGGTTCTATAAGTAGTGGTGTTCTGAAGAGGTTAAGAGTAGGGTTTACACAACAGCCTTCCCCAGGCTCTTATTTGGGTTGGTCCTAATCTCCTGGCTTCCCTCTTTCCCTACTCCCTCTGCCAGCCCCACAGCGGAACATCCAGCCCCAAAGGAGGGAATTCTGACACTACGGGCTAAACTAGTAGTAGTCAACCTGGTCCCTACTGCCCACTAGTGGGTGTTCCAGCTTTCACGGTGGGCGGTAGGGGTTTGCTGCAACTCTGCTTTATGAATTTTATAAAGTTACTTCCTTACTTTATAAGTCACCATTACTGTGGAACCAGTGGGCAGTTAGAAAATTTTACTACTAACAGAGGTACAAAAGTGGGCGGTAGGCAGTGGTGGGTTTCAAAAATTTTTCGAACCTACTCTGTGGGTGTGGCCTCCTTTGTGGGAGTGGCTTGCCGGCCACGTGACCTGGTTGGAGTGGCTTGTTGGCCATGTGTTTTTTCTTTCTTTTTCTTTCTCTATCTCTTTCCTTCCTTTTGTCTCTCTCTGTCCCTTTTTCCTTTCATCTCTCTCTCTTTTTCTTTCTTTCTTTCTTTCTTTCTTCCTCCCTTTCTCTTTATCTGTGTGTGTGTGTGTTAGTGGTGGGCAGTGGTGGGTTTCAAAAATTGTTCGAACCTACTCTGTGGGTGTGGCCTCCTTTGTGGGAGTGGCTTGCCGCCCATGTGACCGGATATGAAGATGCCGACGACAATTGTCAGAACCATCTTAAATTACCTCACACACAGCACTGGCATGCATAAGAATAGGGTGTAAACTTGTTTTTTTAAAAGGCATCTTTGGTTTGCATTAAAACAACTTCAACACACGCAATGTTCTGATTGCACCACAAACGCAGTAGTCATCCTTACCTTTCACAGAGGCGCTGAGTTTTATAAATATGAGCATGATAGTGTAGAATAATCATATCCAAGGACCAGTGGTGGGTTTCAAAAAAGTTTGGAACCTCTTCTGTAGGTGTGGCCTGCTTTCCGGGTCCACTGGTGGAACCTCTTCTAACCGGTTCAGTAGATTTGACGAACCGGTTCTACCGAATAGGTTCGAACTGGTAGGAACCCACCTCTGGCGGTAGGTATAAAAAGGTTGACTACCCCTGGGCTAAACCATAGATCTAACCATCATTACCAATCATAACAATGTTGTGAGGACAAGACTTTTTTTCCCCTCCTTCCTGGCTTTTAACAGTAGAGGGAAGTAATGGGCAGTTTTCTCTGCATGGGAAATGAGGCTCTCTCTTGTAGGCTATCCACAAACTAGGATAGAGCTGATGCTATTGAGAGACCGATGATAATAATAATAGTAAAAAAGTAATT
This sequence comes from Thamnophis sirtalis, assembly GCF_051295495.1. Classification (NCBI taxonomy): domain Eukaryota; kingdom Metazoa; phylum Chordata; class Lepidosauria; order Squamata; family Natricidae; genus Thamnophis; species Thamnophis sirtalis. Next base: position 11,117,928 of record NW_028261387.1, read on the forward strand.
TTAATAAAAATAATGTAATAAAATAATTTAATTAAAAATAACAATTTAATAAAAGTATTTTTTAATTGTTATTAAACATTTAATACACTTTTTAAAGTAAAAAAAACATTAAAATAGTTTAATAACAACAGCGAAATTACTGCTGACAATGTTTAGCTAGAAAAAGGCAATCGCAGAGTTAGTTTTCCCCCGAACGTTACGATCAAAATCCCAATCCTCGGGTTCACACGCTCAACCTCAATGAAACCCGACGCTTTTGGATTAGTTCTTCAGCTAATGTTTTATTTTATTTTTAAAAAGGACTCCTTTCCTTAGTTTGACCCGATCTTCTGTAGCTGGCGCCGGATTCTTTTTAAGGCAGCCAGGCGGCAACTCGCAGGTTTCTAAGGAAGCCGACCTCGCCGTCCCAGACGGGGGCTCGTTGTTCCCTTTTAAGGATCGTCTGCAAGCAATACACACGTGCAATTCAGGCACGGGCGCTCCGGCTTGCACCCTTTAGGCCTGTGTCTGCGGCTCCGCGTCTCTCTCGCCCCCTCCCCTTTATCCCCGCGTCCCCCCATTCATCATCGGGCTTTATTTTGTCAGCGGTCTCCGGTGCAGATTTGAGAGGTTGCGGGGGGGGGGGGTCCTCCCGGCGGCAGACGCTGGCCTTGCACACCGGGATTGCGCCTGCGCGCGCGTGTAACACACATAGACACACACATAGAGACACGCAAACACACACACATACATTCTCCCCGCCAAGGGACATGGCCCCGTTTCTGGAGAGCGCAGCGGCTCGCGGGGTCTAAGGAAGGGAGCGGGGGCGGGGAGGGAAGGGAAGGAAGGAAGGAAGGGAGAAGAAGGAGTGGAAAGGCGGGACGCCGTCCGAGCGGAGAGAGGCCTGACCGACAAGAAGGGGCAGAGCTGCAAGCAGCGGCGGCGGCGGCTCCGGGCCGGGCTGCAGGGGGACCCCCGATGCACGCAACGCCTCGCCTCCCCGGCCAAGGCTTCCAAGGTGAGCGCGCGGAGTAGGGGGGGGGGCGCGCCTTTCCTTCTTAACCTTCCACTCCCAAGGGAGCCTTTTCTGCCGAAGGAGGCAGGGAAAAGCGAGGGAGGGAGTGGGGGGGGGAGACCTCTCCGGCGTTGGGAGAGGGTCTCCCACCCACCGCGTTGGTCGTGGGTGGGTGGGAGACCCTCTCCTAAGGACCTTCCCAGCTTCTCTCCACGTTCTTGGGCCTGTTCCTGGCCTTGGGGGGGGGGGGAGAAAGTCTCTTGCTTGGGCGTCCTTTGAGCACGAATTGTGGCATGTAGAAACCTTGGAGTAGAGTTGCTCTGCCTGTATTAGTTCCTTGCCTCATAGGTTTAGGCTGGCGTCACGCTCCAAGGGGTTTCCTCCTCCTCTGCCTTCTCGCCCACGGCCCACCGGATTTCCCCCTCTCTGGGGGTGGTGGAGGGAGCGGGGATGCCTTCGGGCGTCGGCGGTGGGGTTTCCCACTCTTGTGATGGCATCCCTTTGTTCCCGCAGGGAGCGCGGATAAAAAGAAAAGCTTGGGCCAAACTCCCAGGAAGTCTTGAGTGCCCAAAAAAGTTTTTTTCCGCAATAGCAGTTAGCAGTTAGACTTATATACCGCTTCATAGGGCTTTCAGCCCTCTCTAAGCGGTTTACAGAGTCAGCATATCGCCCCCAACAACAATCCGGGTCCTCATTTCACCCACCTCGGAAGGATGGAAGGCTGAGTCAACCCTGAGCCGGTGAGATTTGAACAGCCGAACTGCAGTCAGCTGAAGTAGCCTGCAGTGCTGCATTTAACCACTGCACCACCTCTCTCCGCGCCCCTTGCCCAGCTTTTCCTGGGAAATGTCTTATGGCAAGAGTTCCTCTTGAGATTCCACCCGGTTCCATTTTATTATTGCTTTTCTGCGTGAGCTCTCAGACTTATTTATTTAGTTTGTCACTCATGTACAAGATAACAGGAATAAGAATAAACAGGAATAAGAACATGGGAAATGGGTACAAAAACTCTTTAGCCTGGGGCTAAAGAGTTTTTGCCCCCCTTCTCGAATGGCGTGGTGGTTGTGTGTTTTTAAATTTTGTATTGTTATGTCTCGTCTTTTTATCCCCCAATTACCTCCACCCGACCAATTAGATCCCATAGATTAGGCCTCCTCCGGGTCCCATCTGCCGGTCAATGTCGACTGGCAACTACGCGGAGGAGAGCCTTCTTGGTGGCAGTCCGACCCTATGGAACGAGATCTCCCCGTGGAGATTCGTACCCTCACCACCCTCCAGACCTTCCTCACCACCCTCCAGACCTTCCGCACAGCCCTTAAAAACTGGCTATCCCGTCAGGCCTGGGATTAAAGACTGTAACCCACCCGAATAGTATGAATGTCATGCTTTTAATGATGTATTGTCTTATGTGTCAATTGTTTGTTTCCCTCCCTTTTCGAGTTGTAAGCCGCCCTGAGTCCCCCCAGGGAAAAGGGCGGCATATAAATAAATTACTCTAACTCTAACTCTGTCTGTACCCCCTTCCCTGATTGAATTGTGAGCCGCCCTGAATCCCCTTCAGGGAAAAGGGCGGCATATAAATGTAATAAATCCAATCCAAATCAATGGGGACAGTAGGACAGGGACATTAGGCATGCTGGCGCACTTACACATGCCCCTTTAACTAGAAGGGGCTGTTTAAACCAGTGTTTCTCAACCTTGGCAACTTGAAGATGTCCGGACTTAAACTCCCAGAATTCCCCAGCCAGCATTCGCTGGCTGGGGAATTCTGGGAGTTGAAGTCCGGACATCTTCAAGTTGCCAAGGTTGAGAAACACTGGTTTAAACTAGGGTTTCGATGGTCCCATCCCCATCTCTATTCATCTTACTTTTTCTACAAATGATTATTTCTTTAGTGGGCCCCTCCCATTATTTTCTTTTTTGTTTGTTTGTTTGTTTTGCTCCCCCAGCTACTTCCCCATGTGCCTCCTGTGCATACTTCTTTTGGAGGATTTTGGATCCGATGCTTCTATCTATCCTGCATGTCATATAGCATCCTTGACTTCAGCATATATAAAACAATCCCTTAATTCTCTCCATTAGAACAAGGTAGTTGAGATAGGAGGAAGATGCCTGGATAAGGGGTGGGTTACTGGCCTGATCAGGAGTTGAAGGAGAGTGAGCTGCTGTTATGTTAAAAAAAAAAAACCTGGTCTTTTGACTTTTCTTTGTTTAGTACATTGTGAAATTGGGAGAAAGTAATGTGGGCTAGACCTTCTACCCATCATCAGACATAACTGTATTTTCCTATGTCTCTAAATGGTTATAATGATAAAAGATACTGGAATCGCAGTTCTTTAACAAGGGAAAGATTGTAATCCGTCCCCACCCGAATGAATGAATGTTGTGTTTTATTTTTAATTATGTATTGTTATATGTTTTGCTGTTTGTGTTCCCCCCCTATGGATTGTAAGCCGCCCTGAGTCCCCCCAGGGAAAAGGGCAGCCTATAAATAAACTTTCCTCCTCCTCCTAAATATTCTAAGCCTGCAACTTGGTAAATGATTGGGTTTTATAATTTAAAAAATCCACAATACTGAAGGTTACAAACCCAACTTTATATACAGCCTGTAAACTGAATAACTAAAAGAAGCCCGTTAATAGGTTCAAAACTTGCCTAAAAGAATTATTTAACCAATTTATTTTATTTTGAATTGTCTCAGAAAGAGAAGGCGATCTTGTGCTGGCCTTGCTTTCATTGGGCTCTGATGTCTATTAAATTGAAATGCAAATTGCTGTCTGAGAGATAGTAACTTATACCTATTTCTTCTTTAATAAGGTGGTCCTTCATAAGATTTCTGAATATTTTATTGAGACAGTTTTAAGGAAAAGATCCCTAATCTAAGCCATTGCAATCATTAGTGTTAATTATATTTGTTCCATGACATTATCCCCCAAAGCTCAAGGCAGTGTAAACATTATTTCCCTATTCACCTTTGTTCTCTTAATAACTTTGGAAGGTTATACTGACGGACTGCCCCAAAGTCATTTAGTAATTTTTTTATAGTTGAGTACTGATTTTAATCTATACGTCTCTAGTTTTAGACAGGCATTTTTTCTATAAAAATAGTTTTAGATGTCAAACATATATATATCTGCTAGTATTCTGTTTGGAAAAAAATTGATTTCTTAATTTATCACAAGGAAGTTGCATAAGAAAGAGGATGAATTAGTGATTAAGCTTCCTTTCTGCAAAACATATTCTCTGCAAGAAAAAAATAGTTAAGTCAGCTGTTATCCTTGGCATGATGTAAGTTATCCAAGGACAGCTTTCCAGGAACTTTAGTTTGCTTGTGGAAGGTCTAAATTCTTCCTGAAAATTCCCTTCAGAAAAACATAGGTAGCATGTCAAAATAAATGAAATCAGAGTACATTTTATACTGAAAAAAACAGAGATGCAGCTCAAATTATTCTGACTTAATTATATTAATTGCACAGAATATTAATGAACTTTTTAATATCTAAAGATTTTTATGTCAATTATTTTTCTGCACATGAAAATAGATGTTTTATCCTCAATCCCTATTAGTTCCCCCTTTTTCTTATTCTACTTCATGCCATTTTTAAAATCTACATTCCTTTCTGCTCTAGAAATTCAACTTTAGTTCCTTTCTTCTGCTTGAAATTCTTTTGACTTTATTCTTATGCCTTGTTCCATCTCTGCTCTGTCCATTTTTTATATTCCTCATCAATCTAGCTGAAAACTGATTCATATTTCATGCTAAGCCATAGTTGGATTCCTATTATGGAATCCACTTGGTACTTCTGTATGGGGGGGGGGCAAAATGAGTCGTGATATAGGTATTTTCTCACCACATTACTCTCTTAAGAAGAATGAATTGTTTTTTTGTTAAAATTTGTTGTTCCTAGAGGATGTGGCAAAGAACTGCAAATTGTAGGTACTTGGACCCCCCCCCCCCCCGAGTATCATCAGGACAAGGGTGTGACTTTATTTTGTTTACGACTATTGTGAAGAAATTGTGAAGAAAGCGAGGAAGAAAAGTTGACCTTGAATAAGGTAACACCCTAGATCTAGGGTAGACGGAATTAATAGCATTAGGAGATTTGTAACTAATCCACTTTTTCAATTTTAATTTAATACTGTAGAGTTGAAAGGAGAGAAGTTAATTTGATTAAGAGAAGGCTTATTTCTCTCGCGTATTCTCATTTGTCATTGTTGTTCTGAAGCAATTGTGATGGAATTTGACTTGTAAATAAATGTTCAAACATAAATCTTCAAAAAATAAAGGCAGACAAACACAAACATTATAAGATGAAAACATGAATTTCTTTGCATAAAGGTAGCTTTACTGCATCAATGTTTATTTCTTTACCAGAGCAGAAAAAACAAGGTTTTTTTTTTAAGATAGTCATTTTAATTAAGGGTTTATTTAATTCTGTCTTTGCCTTTAGATAACTTCTAGAGTACATTTTATGTCTGGAGTTTAAATCAGAGCAGAGAAGGTCCTAAAAATGATTGTAAATGAAAGTGAAATGCATGCATTGATATAAAACATAGTGTACCTTAGATATCTTACAGATTGAATTGTTGTGTCTTCTACACATATTTAATAGGCTTATATTAAGTTTTTACAATTAGGAATTAATTTTACTTCAAATGGCAGTTGAAGGAACATAGAAGAATAGAACTCACTGAACTATAGATTAGTAGAAACATGGGTTACAAATTTGTGCAAATAATTATATTTTTTTCCTTTTTAATATTTTTAAATTATTTTAAAAACTTTTTCTATTTGGAAGAAAGACATATGAGTAGATTGTCATACGTTTTGATTTTTATATATGTTTGCCATATGTTTTAGGCAGTTTTGTTCAAATCATAGGCTTTTAATAGGATGAAATGAAAATGTCAAAATCTTTGTCAGGACTCTGATATTAGGACAAGAATAGTGCTTAATTTTAACAAAATGAAGTAATTGAATTAGCATTTAACCTTCAGTATTTCCCTTGAAAGTGAAGAGATTAATTTCCAAGAGCAGAAAAATAAAGCACAATTAAGAACTTGGGAACTACGTAGATTGTAGTACCTAGTCGATAGTGGTTAATCTGAAAAAGTAAACACGGTTGGACTGAGATTGTAGTAGGTAGGATGTTACTAAGAAATCTAAAGGCTGGCGATAGACCGGCATTAGGAAAAAAATGCAGAAATTAATTAAAATAATTTCTATGCTAATGGAAAAACAAATTAATTCCAAGCAAAAATGAAATAATAAAAAAGGTTATGGACTGTGCCGAAATGGACAAACTAACTAAAGAAATCCAGGGAAAAGAAGAATCAGAATTCTACCAGATATGGGATAAATGGTATAGGTGGATGGAGGAAAGAAACAAAAATCAATGAAGGAATATAAGAAAACTCAAAAAACAATAGTTATGAGTAAAATAAGAGGGTTAAGACTGGTGAAATCCAAATGAAATACAATAGAAGGGGAAGTAATATAAGGTGAGCAGTATCGATTGATGATTGCTATTATAAAGAACAGGAAGTTCCTGTTCGTATTGTATTGTATAAAGGTGGTATACGTCTAAATTTTGTTTGTGTGTTAAAAAAAATAAAAAATAAAATCATTTCTATGCTGTTTCAAGGAAAATTGCATAGATGCATCTATGAAGTCATATTAAGGGTTTAGTTTAGCTTGAGGGAATCTTCATTACAGATAGTTCTGTAGTGACTCACAACAGCTTGTTTAGTGATTGTTCAAAGTTACAATGGCCCTGAAAAAGAGACTTATGGCCACTTTTCACACTTATGACGGTTGCAGCATCCCCATAGTCGGATGATTTACATTCCGGTGTTTGACAACCGGTTCATATTTATGATGGCGGCAGTGTTCCAGGGTCATATGACTATCTTTTGCGACCTTCTGAGCAGCAAAGTCAATGGGGAAGTCAGATTCACTTAACAACCATGATATTAATTTAATAACTATAGAGATTTACTTAACAAATGTGGCAAGAAAAGTCATAAAATGGGACAAAACTCACCTAACAAATTTCTCACCTAGCAGAGGAGGAAGGAGAGAAGAAAGAGAAGAAAGGGGGGTAGGAAGGAGGGAGGGAAGGAGAGAAGGAGAGAAGAAAGGAGGGAAGGAAGGAGAGAAGAAAGGAGGGAAGGAAGGAGGGAATGTAGGAGAGAAGGAAGGGGGGAAGGAAGGAGGAAAGGAAGGGGGAAAGGAAGGAGAGAAGGAGAAAAGAAAGGAGGGAAGGAAGGAAGGAGGGAAGGAAGGAGGGAAGGAGGGAAGGGGAAGGAGGGAGGGAAGGAAGGGGAGTAGGAGAGAAGAAACGAGGGAAGGAAAGAGGGAGGGAGGGAAGAAGAAGTAGGACCGTTGTAAGATAAGATGTATCTATGGGATGTTAAAAAAGCAATCTTCAAGTATATTGTCAACAGTAGGGAAAAATTGTTATAAATACATATTATTTTAAAAAAAATTCTCACCTAGCAACATAAATTCTGGAGTCAAATGTGGTCGTAAGTCAAGGAAAACCTGTATTTTTAAGAATTTAAGTAGAAAAAACTAATAAATCTATTTCCAAATTTGTTTGGCTAGATGTGTTTACATTTTCTAATGTTTAAACACTTTACCTGACATGCATGTACATGCTATGTGGAAAATATAAAATCATATAAATGCATGTCGAATCTGTGTATATTGCTTAGAAGCTCAAGAATGCATGCTAGTTTCTCCTGAGTCATGTACCTAGATGTAGTGGCAAATTTAAAGGAGATGCACTACTGTAATCCCTTTAGGACAATATGAATTACAAACTTTTTTATTTCTACAGATTAACTGAGTTGCTTAAAATATCTTGTATCCATGTAATTTACAATATTAAACTCTGAAATTTTCAGCTTATTTTTAAAATTATGACTTGAGTATCATTTTCCTTAGCTAGTTAGGAAACTTGGGCCAGTCACCGTTAGCCAACAATGTGGTTGGTCAATTTTTGTCGCAACCAAATGGATCAGCGCTTGATTTCTCTGAAAAAAAGCAGACCATGCTTTTGAGGAAAATGCTAGGAAGGAAAGAAAAGTTTGTTCTTTGAGATCTGCTTATTTCTGGACATTCTAATTAGTATATGATCTCAAACTTTCAGAATGAAAGTGTCTTGGTGCATATATATGTTTTTAATTTTTTTTAAAAAAATTAAAGTTCAGTAAAGTTACTATTAATACATTTTATAGTAGGGTCATTAACTAAATATAGATTATACTGTTTCTGTTTGGGGATATTTATATATTTTTCCCCATTCAGTAATGAGTCTTCAGGTTTTTACAGTTTGACATTGCATATCAAATATTAATTACGCACAAGGCATAAAAACAGAGTGGGAAATAGCTTTATGCAAAAAATACATCCCATAGGATGCCTTATTAAGTCACTAGCTCCTCTTATCAAAAGCTGTGGATATGTCTGTGTTTGTATGTCATTTTCAAATCTTTGTTAGTTTTAGTACTGGGGTACAGCTCTGTATATGACATACAGTAGCAATCTTCAAATATTTATTGTCGATGTTAAGTGCAGAATGGATTTATTCAGTTTATAAATTACAAAGAACTAGAATTTTTCTTGACACCTAAAATAAGAGTTGTTCAATATAGTAGAAACTACCCTGTGAGTTGGTGGATGTTTTTCTTTGAAGGTGTTTAAATAAAGACTACTGTATAGATGACCATCTGCCACGGATGCTGGAATAGCAGATTCCTGAACTGGGCAGGGAGTTGGATTAAATGATCTCAAAAATTCTCTTCCTCCCCCCCCCCCCTACATTCTGTGATTGCATTATATTTAGAATGGCAACACGGGGGCATATTTTGCTGACTTGTGGAGGGCTTTCTAAAGGCTCTGAAAGGAATCTACAGAAAGCATTTTCTTACTAATCTTTGAAGTACAAGATTAATGTTAATCTTCAACATTATTTTGTTGCTTTCCTTTACATATTGGAGTCGTGTGCCTTTTCTGCAAGACATCCTTTTTCCACCTTTCATTCATTCAATAGCAATAGCAATAGCAGTAGACTTATATACCGCTTCATAGGCCTTTCAGGCCTCTCTAAGCGGTTTACAGAGAGTCAGCATATTGCCCCCAACAATCTGGGTCCTCATTTTACCCACCTCGGAAGGATGGAAGGCTGAGTCAACCCTGAGCCGGTGAGATTTGAACCGCTGAACTGCTGATCTAGCAGTAGCCTGCAGTGCTGCATTTAACCACTGCGCCACCTTGGCGCATTCAATTAAACTGCCTCCTGTAAGATCTGATGCTTTCACTTTGTGGTCTAAATCTTCTGTAAATCACATTTAGTGTGTGAAATCCTTTGAGTGTTCTATGTAGCCCCCAATTTATGACTGCAATTCAGGCTCAGATTTCTGTTCCTAAGCACCTGATTTTATGGTTTATTTGTTTTTTTTGCTATGGTCTTTAAGCACATCATTGCAGTTGTGAAGTGAATCATGCAATCGTTAATCAAATAAGTCCCCCCCCCTTCTCCCCAGTTGGTGGAGACAGCAGCCAGGATGGGTTGTCTCTCTCCGCTGACCAATAAGACTGAGTCTACAGCTGTGACATCACTGGTACCACTGGTGACTCCTCCCAGTTTTAGACTCAGTCCGATCAGGACTGGACGTATTTTATAATTCGGTTCCACCACAAAGCCGCGGTCGACTAAAGCACGCTTGACGAAACCGCGTACCTGACATCATCACAGCGCGACGAAAAAAGCACGCTGTGAGCGGTAAAGCTAAAATTAAAGCATAAACCTAAACCTAAACCCCCGAACTATCTAACTCTAAACCTAACCCTAAACCTAACCCTTAACCTAACGTTAAACCTAACGCTAACCCTTAACCTAACCCTAAAACTAACCCTAACCCTAACGCTTAACCTAACCCTAACCCTTACCTTAACGTGAATCGGCTTGCTTTAAAAGCGCTTTTTAAAGCGCCCTTTTTTCTCCATGGTTGTATTTGTCGCGCTGCTGATGATGTCAGGTACGCGCTTTAATTGGGTGCGCTTTAGTGGACTGCGGTTTTGTCGTGCCACGTATAATTCTCCTCCAAAAGATATTTAGAAATTAGTTCCTAGTTAGGTTTAGATCACTCTATCAATTGGCTCTAATTGGCTTTGTTCCTGCATTCACTAAAGATGGTTGTAAATTGAGGACTACCTGTATGCCACACACACTACACCTCTTGAGTGCAAACTGACGGTAGGTAGGAGATATAATGATATAATTAAATTAACTTGCAGCATTTTCATTTGAATTCTGGTGATACAATCATAGGGACATGAGGGGGAAACAAAAATTAGTTGTACCAAGTATGTTGAGTTTTAGTAGGTTCTATTGCAGAAAGCAGCAAAATCAGTTAACTCAGAAGTCAAGAATGATTAAGATTAAGGAAAAGAATGCTTATGTTCTTAGGGCAACAGAAGTCATATAATCATAGAATCATATGGGCTGGAAGGGATCTTGGAGGTCTTCTAGCCCAACCCACTCCCTAAGGCAGGAGTTCTTATACGATCCCGAACAAATGGCTGTCCAATCTTTTCTTGAAAACCTTCAGTGATGGAGCTCCTACAACTTCTGGAATTGTTCTCTCTATCAGGAAATTTTTCCATAATTCTAAGTTGGACCTCTCTTTAATATATTCCATCTGTTACTTCTTGACCTGCCCTTATGTGCTTTAGAGTAATTGAAGACTGGAAAACTTATGTCTCTCCTGGCCCTTCTCTTTAATAGACTAAACATACCCATTCCCATAGCTGTTCGTCGTATGATTTCTCTCCAAATATGTTAATCAACTAGTTAAAAATGGGTTTCTGCCTCCCACCATGTATTGGAAAAGTCTCTGGAAATATCTTTACTTGAGATGCTTGCTGAAACCACTTTCTCTGTGTGTTTGTGTGTGTGTGTGTGTCCCCGAGATTAGATGAAGATCTTTTAATATGATCCAGCTTTTGAAAATACATTGATGTTGTTTTAGGTTACCGCTATGGATTTGGTTTCTGGGAGGTCCAATGTATGGTTTGAATGCATGGCTGCCTTAAAATGGCAGCATGTAAGATGATTTAAAGATAAATGACTAGTTTGTGGAGAATAAATTCAGTAAAGATTATTTTACATCTTAATCATGGGTGAAATCCTACAGGTTCGCACCGGTTCATCTGAACCGGTAGTAAAAACAAATGCTACCGGTACGGGTGAACTGGTATTTCTGGCGATCAGCTGTGACCCACGATTTATATTATATACTAATCTAAATCATGTGGCACAGCGGTCCCCCCTCCCCCCCCCCGCTGTTCTACTTACCTTCCAGGCATGCTCGGTAGCAGGCTCCGCCCAGACATCATGACATCCGTTTTGACGCTCTGTGCATGCATGGAAGGTTCTGCGCCTGTGCGGAATTGGCGCGTGCGCTCACATTTGTGAACCGGTAGCAAAGGTAAGTAGATTTCACCCCTGATCTTAATGGCACTATTTTTACACACACACATACACAGACAGACACACGATATACCTCGAGTGCAAACTGACAGTAGATGGGAGTTATTGTAAAGTCCTAGATCTGTCTGTCCCTTTTTTGAAAACGTTACCATGTTTTATGGTGTTAAACAATTTTATAAATAATCCACTGCAGTTGTTCCTAAATCTGTCTAAGTTAAGTCCTTACATTAAGTTTACATTGTTAATAAAAGAAATTGCTAGTGTTATGGCTTGAAATTTTGATATATTGGTGCTCAGCAGTTGAAGCAGGCTAGAAAGGCCAGATTTTTCCTTGACAATGCAGTTTCTTACTCTGACTAAATGTAGAGATGTAATACACAAGAAGCAGAAGTGCTGACCATTGCTGATCTTAACAAGTGCTTACTATTCTACAAACATCCAAATATATTTGAGTTTTTCGAGTGCTCTGGAAACTTGCTAAGAAGATAGGAAGCCAGCTTCCCTATTTCTGTAAAAGGCTTCAGCTATTAAGCTTTGTTACACTAAAATTATATTTACTTCTTTCAGGTTAGGTTAATGGCTGTGAAATTCATGGTAGCGTTAAATTTCTCTCTCATAAAAGCAAAGATTCTAAGCACTTATTTGGACTTAGTCATAACCAATGTCTGCTTTGCTCTTCATTGCTCTGAAGCTGATACTGTTCTCTTTCTGAAAGTGAGAAATGGATCCCAATTATCTGCATGCTCTCTTTTGCTTCTCCTTTAATTGCTGGCATACAGTATTTCCTGGTTTTATTACGCAGCTTAGAGATGGAGGTGGCGTATGACAGAATATTGGGTGTGTGTGTGTGTGCTTTACTTCACCTTTTATTTCCGATTTTTAATTTGCCTTTTTCCTATCTATGCTGTGGATTACTTTGGCTAAGATCACAAAGGACACTGAAAGGATTACAATCCATGCAGATAGTCCTCAGGCAATTGGGACTGGGAATTCCATCTCTAAGCAACCCAGTCATAGAGCATGATGTCATATGACTACATGCCCGCACTGACTTACAACAGCAGTTTCAGCCATTCCCGTCGTTAAGCATACCGCACACAGTTTGTTTGCTCATTAAAGTTTTATGCTGCCCACCTGCCCTCTGAGGTGACTGTGTTCTTAAGTGTGACATCATGTGATTGTCACTTATGATCTCTTGCCAGCTTCCCCATTGACACTGCTTGTCAGAAGTGGCAGGGAAGGTCACACACACATTCATTCATTTACTGAATTTATATAGCTGTCCATCTCACAAGGAGTGACACCAGGCAATGTACAGCAAAAAAATGTAAAAACAATAAACGTGTAAATGGTGATTATTTGACTGTGGGATGCTACAACCATTGTAATTGCAATCTGGTTGTCAAGTCCCTGAATTGCGATCCCACAAGTGATGGCGGCAACTTTGAAGACCAGTGGTCAGTCTCCTTGCTCAGTGCTGTCATTAAGCAAGTCATTAATCAAGGACTATCTGTACTTTTTCTTGCCCTCATAAAGTCTAAAAAAGTAGCTTGTTTTGGGAAGTTGACTTTTATGTGAAATAGTTTCTGTTCTGACCACCCCCCTTCTCCGTCCAGGAACGAAAGCCAACACAGACGTACAAAAGAATGTTTTAATCAGTCCAGGCTCTTGTTGGCTGCAAGCCCAAATAAACAAAGATAATAGCTCTGGCAAAAAGTCCTAAAACACTCACACAGCACTGCAACCCGGCTTCTCTGATCAAGCCACTTATCCAAGTTGGCTTCTCTCGGTTTGTGAACGAGAACGTTGACTTCTGCAACCAGGGCTTGGCACAAACAGTTCCCTTTATACTCAGGAGAGGATCCCAATGAGCAACAGCTGCTAGCAATCATCTCCTGTAAGTACTCAGTTGTTCCTTCCGTCGAGTAACCCTTCGACGGGGTGCATCCTGCAACAACTCACGAGTGTTTCCCTGAACACTCCCTCTGATCCAAGGCTCCGCCGCCACCTGGTGGCCAACCAACCTCTCCTCGCCCTGCTCGGAGTCGGCACCCTGTCCAGGGTTTTCCACCTCCTCCAAGGCCGACTCATAAGCCCCCTTGCTGTCGGAGTCTGGCGACAGCTCTAACAGCTCCTGCCGGGCCACAACAGTTTCCTTGTACAGGCAGTTTTTAAAATTATTTTTAGTCTTGGTGAGACACAAAAAGGTAAATGATCCTGTGAGTTGAGCTTGACCATGGATGTAATATTGGAGATATCCATGTCAGAGTTTGGGCAGGAATGTGAAAGTGGTTTGCCATTGTATCCTGGGATATTTTCCTGATTTTCCAGTCTAACTTGCAGCCATGGAATTCCCTGCTGTTTCCTTTTCAAGCAAGCTCCTCACTTAGGGTTTTCAGATCCAACAGGATCAGCTGGTTGCTGCCCTATTTACATTTAGAGAAGTCAACTTTTTAATATGCAATGTGGAATGCAAAATGTTCAGTGTGTCAACAAAGTTGGCACATCTTTTTCCTATCCTGGGTTCCAATCATACTAATAGTCTCTTACATAGGTAGACCTCAACTTAGTGACTGTTTAATGACTGCTTAAAGTTACAGTGGCACTGAAAAAAGTGACTTATGGACGTTTTTCACATTTACGATTGTTGGACCATCCCCACGTGATCAAAATTCAGAAATTTGGCAACAGGTTCATATTTATAATGATGGTCCTCGGATCACGTCAGACGTGGGTTCCTACCAGTTCGCACCTATTCGGTAGAACCAGTTCGCCAAATCTACCCAACCGGTTAGAAGAGGTTCCACCAGTGGACCCGGAAAGCAGGCCACACCTACAGAAGAGGTTCCAAAAATTTTGGAAACCCACCACTGACACACACACACAGCACACAAACACAGACAGACTCACACAGAGAGAGAAAGAGAAAGAAAGGAAGAAAGAAAGAAATAAAAAAAGAAAAAAAAGTAAGAGAGATGGGGACAGAGAGATGGGGAAAAAGGGACAGAGAGACAAAAGGAAGGAGAGGGAGAGAGAGAGAGAGAGAAAGATAGAAAGAAAGAAAGAAACACATGGCCAGCAAGCCACTCCCACCAGGTCACATGGCAAGCCACTCCCACAAAGGAGGCCACACCCACAGAGTAGGTTCGAAAAATTTTTGAAACCCACCGCTGACACACACACGCACACAGACTCACACAGAGAGAGAAAGAGAAAGAAAGGAAGGAAGAAAGAAATAAAAAAAGAAAAAAGAAAGAAAAAGTAAGAGAGAGATGGGGACAGAGAGATGGGGGGGAAAAGGGACAGAGAGACAAAAGGAAGGAAAGAGAGAGAGAGGGAGGGAGAGAGAGAGAGAGAAAGAGAAAGAAAGAAAGAAAGAAACACATGGCCAGCAAGCCACTCCCACCAGGTCACATGGCCGGCAAGCCACTCCCACAAAGGAGGCCACACCCACAGAGTAGGTTCGAAAATTTTTTGAAGCCCGCCACTGGATCACGTGATCACTTGCAACCTCTGACAAGCGAAGTCCATGGGGGACCAGGTTTACCTAACAGCCATGTTACTACCTTAACAACTGCAGTGATTTCATTTAACAACTGTGGCAATAAATATTAATATATAAACGGGGTAAAATTCACTTAACAAGTGTCTCACTTAGCAACAGAAACTTTGGGCTCAATTGTGAGCATAAATTGAGGGCCCACCTGTAGTATGTCCCATCCGTTACTTTTCTGTGCCTTAGTGATTCTTCTTTCTTCAGCCCCACCAGGTGCAGTAAAACCTGTTGCTATTGTTTGTCAGGTTTCTGTTGTGTAAATAGATACAAACTGGTTCTTTTCTATCCGGTAACATACCTCTAGAAGAGTATGAGGAAAAGTTACTCTGAAACTGAGGTAGGACTAGTTCTCTGCAAAGGTATAGTTGAAGTACATGAGCAGGTAGTTGAAATAATTAGCTCACATAGATAGTTTTTCTCCATGATGTGCCATATCTGGTACTTTCAATTAACTTTCAGACTTTTCTATAAAGCTTTTTGTGCTTTTATTAGTTTGACACACATAATCACATCATAAAATCTAAGGCAGTGTTTCTCAACCTTGGCAACTTGAAGATGTCCGGACTTCAACTCCTAGAATTCCCCAGCCAGCATTCGCTGGCTGGGGAATTCTGGGAGTTGAAGTCCGGACATCTTCAAGTTGCCAAGGTTGAGAAACACTGATCTAAGGGAATACTTGTAATATGTAAGTTAGAGATTTCTGTTCTTTTTTAAAGAATTCATTGGTTGCATAATCAAAATTTGCACTTATGTCGGTGGTGATTCTCAATCAACCAGGTCATGGTTGTCCCAAAGGTGCTTTTTCAAGAGGCAACTGGACCTTCTAGATTTTGTTTGAAGACATTTCACTTCTCATCCAAGAAGATTCTTCAGCTCTGGCTGGAAGCTCTGGCTGAAAACACAGGAATTGGAAACGTTCACCAAACATACCAACTTTGGACAGATACATCCAATTCACTTGGGAAGATCCAGCCAGAGCTGAAGAAGCTTCTTGGATGAGAAACGAAACATCTTCAAAAAAACAAACGAGAAAGTCCGTCTTGAAAAAGCACCTTTGGAACAACTTACCGTATATACTCAAGTATAAGCCAAGTTTTTCAGCCCACTTTTTGGGCTGAAAAAAGCCGCCTCGGCTTATACTCGAGTCAGTGAAAAATTTGCCCGAAATGGAGGAGAAAAAGGGGTGGGGCCATGCCACTGGGTGACGCTCGTGAATGGCCCGGCGCCCCTGTGAGTTTCCCCTCCCTCTGTGTCAGTTTGCCGCGCAGCGCGCACCGCACCATCCCCCCTCCTCACGTTCTAATGTAATGCAGGGCTGTCTTACGATTCCCCTTCCTCCCCCTCCTGCCGCTCTGCAACGATGTCCCACCTCCTCCTTGTTATGGCAAGCAGCCACATAGTGATGTCCCGATGATGAGGAGGAATCCAGTTTTGAAGGATTTTAACTCTTGTGTTTTAGCTTGGTTGCTGAATGAGCTAAGGTTTTTGTACTTTTAAAGTTATTGGTATCTATTTTTATTTTTGAAATTTACCGGTAGCTGCTGCATTTCCCACCCTAGGCTTATACTCGAGTCAATTACGTTTCCAGTTTTTTGTGGTAAAATTAGGTGCCTCGGCTTATATTCAGGTCGGCCTATACTCGAGTATATACTTACATGACTTGTTGCAGGAGTATTAAAGAAAATGTTTTTCCTCCCCTCCTACAGGTGGCGACAGACAAGGTTGCAGGGAGATTCAGTTCTACTCTCTCATGGGTGAAGAACACTGTGAGTCAAATGGCCAGCCAGGTGGCAAGTCCATCTGTTTCATTACACACTACATCCTCCTCTACCACACACTCCACGCCAGCAGTGTCTCCGTCATCGCCAGCAGAACTGAGTCCTGATGAGGTAGAGCTACTGGCTAAATTAGAAGAACAAAACAGGTAGGTGATCATCACTTTGACATTTATACAGGTAGTCCTTGATTTACGACAGTTTACTTAGTGACTTAGTGAAGTTACGACACTGGAAAAAGTGAATTATGATCATTTTTCACACTTATGACCGATTCAGTATCCTCATGGTCATGTGATTTACATTCAGATGCTTAATAACTAACTCATATTTATGACAGTCGCAGTGCCCCAGGTTCACGTGATCACCCTTTGCAACCTTCTCACAAGCAAAGTCAATGGGGAAACCAGATTTACTTAACAACCAGGTTACTAACTTAACAACTGCAATGATTGACTTAACAACTGTGGCAGGAAAAATCATAAAATGGAGCAAAAGTCACTTAACAAAATATTCACTTAGCAACATAAATTTTGGGATCAATCGTGGTTGTAAAAGCTTCTTTTAGATATTTATTTAAAAATGCTTCCGCATGTTCCGAAGATATAAAATAAATTAACTGGGTTTGTCCTGTCAGAGAGAAGTTTCATTTCCTTTGTCCCACCATCATTATTCAATTTTGAAACTATTTATTTATTTAATCAATATCTGTAATGGTCTGGCTCAGAATGACTAACAACAATATACATGTGATTCGACCGGAAGTTCTCCAGCTGGACAGACGAGGGAGGTGTGAGCTCAGAAGAGCCTCACATGAACTCTGTCTGGCTAACCAGTGCTGAGATCTTTTTGGATCAGAACCTCCGTGGGGGTGGGGGTGAAGAAGGGGCAGCATCTCATCAGACCCAGGTCCCTCGTAGATCCGAGATTTGCTTTCTGAATTGGCGTCGGGAAGGCAGCATGGCAACATGGCTGCACAAGAGCTGGCTTCTGGCCAAAGCAACTGAACAGGAGCATGTAGGAGATGGGATGAAAAACCTGCGAATGGAATGTGAAACCCTGAGCAGGAAGTTTTAATTAACCAGAATTTGGAAAAAGCAGGAGGCGAAGAGAAACATATCAAGGAGATTAGCTGTGTTCAAGTTCATTCCAATTAATATATTTTAAACAACTCTAACTAATGAGAGGTGGAAGGTAACAAGGGGGGGGGGAAATAAAATCAAGAACTGGGAAAATACGAAGGTGCTTTTTTTTGTTTTTTTTTTGCTGGAGGGAGAACAAAGGATCAAGATGGCTCCCGCTTCTCTTCCTCTTCAAATTACCTGAATTAGCTAAATTTAAGGTGGACCAGAACTCTGAAATAAGAACTGTATAACTAACTGTAATTTTGGAACTGGACATTATGAAAAGGTGGGAATTTGAAGAACTACGTGAAATTATTAAAAATATGCATCAATCATTAAAATCAAGTCTAAATAGAAATTTGAAGTTAGATATTGAGAAGAAGCAGGAAGCGAAGGAAGAAGGGGGGGGATAATGAAGGGGTAGAAAAGGTGGAAAATAAAAAGCAGACAAAAAACTTCATTGGGTTTGACAGTGGCATAAGGTAAACTGAAGAGGGGAGTTATGCCCCAACAAAGGGAGTTATGAGTCTGTATTCTGAAATAACATAATATTTTAACCTGGTCATTTTCAACTACTTTTTCAACGGTAGTGTTGTGGCCCAGTAGCGGCTGGCTGAGCTGTTGGTGGACTCTGACAGCGATAACCATTATGGGACTGCTCTGGAGGATGAAGAAGACTCTGGAGGGTGTTTGGAGTCAGAGCAGAGACTAGAGAGGCCTGTTGGCCACCAGGTGGCATCTGAGTCAAGGAGCAGTGAGGAGGAACAGAGGGAGGTTGTCCCTGTGCGTAGAGCTGAGAAGAGAAGGGAGCAGCTGTGGAGATGTCATAGAAGGAAATAGGGACAGGTGGCTACTGTTGTGGTCCCTCCCAAGAGCTTATAGGTGGAGCGATGGGAGGGGAATCTTTGCAGGAAACAACAGTCCACTTTACTAGCCATTGAGAAAGCATTCCGTAAGTCTAATCTTGGTTTCTTGAAGATAGCGTTCTAGGCTTCTAGCCAAGGGGTGGCTTTATCTCCGTAACTAGTCGTGGCAGACAACCAAGCCTGTGTCTGCATATTTATTAGAATCACGGGACAGAACAGGTATGTTTCCACCAATTTTTCACGACCGGCACATGATAATTCATTCCAGTGAATCGTTTCAGTGAACAGTGCTGTTTTGTTGTTTATAATTAGTTTGCGCAATATTCTTGGACAATTCTGGAAGTTGAAGTCCATGCATCTTAAAGTTGCCAGGTTTGATAAACATTGATTTAAATAATCTCTTAAATATATGTTCCTTTAATGAATGGAGAAGATCATCTTATGTCCCTTTCAGGTAAGGTAGATAAACTTCCTTTACAGGAACACTTCATGGAACTTTCTTGGCATCAACATAGAAATGGTCTTACTTGGCCTTATATCAGCATGTTTTGTCTTTTTAGAATAGACTAAGCCTTGGGGTTTCCTCGAAGTCTCCCATCTCAATCAAGTCTTTCCTTAGCTTTTTTAGCCCAGATGAGCTTTGCCATATGGTGCCACCTGGTGGTGCTTCCAACAGATACAATAATGCATTGGATCATTATAATTATTACAAAAATGTAGTTTCTTTTAATCTTGCAGTAAGTATTCTGTGTTGTGAAAAAAGTACACAAGATGCTGTTTTAAGTACTACTTCCACATCTATGAAATCCTTCACATTATGAATACAGGGAGCCAAAATTTCTCTTCAGCTAACCAGTTATTCTTCAAAGCATCTATTCCTACGTGAGAAGGAATCTCTTTGATTATTTTGTATGCAGTATCATTTATTGTTTGCCTTTCTGTACATGCCCAGTTTTTGGACATTCTGATGTTGGAAAAATAATCTCATTGATATCCTTTGAAAAACATTGACTATATAAAATTTTTCAGCCACTTAAATATTTTCATTAATTTTTATGAAGGGCTCTAATAATTCAAAACCAGGAGCATGATTTATATTATTCATTTATTAGATTTAGATCACATTTTTTTTCTACAGGACCTCAAGGTATCATAAACAGCTCTTTGTCCTTCCATTTTTTCCACAATAACAACTTCTGAGGTAGAAGTTGAGTCTGAGAGAACGACTGGTCCAAAGTCATGCAAAAATGAAATGGACAGTTAAAGGAAAAAAAGACATAAAAGAAAGGGAGACAGTTATGTGAACGGAAAAGAAATATTGGTAGGTCTTGTGAAAAAAGGGAACCTTGTTTCTTTATGTAAGTATGGAGTTCTGTACCTCTAAACAAAAACAATATATATCTATAATACCTGTTGTGGCTCAGCAGGAGCCGTTGGAGCTGCCACCAGACTCCGACAGTGAGGGGCCCAATGAGTCGGCTCTGGAGGATGTGGAGGACCCTGGACAGGGTTCCGACTCCGAGCAGGGCGCAGAGAGGCTGGTTGGCCACCAGGAGGCGCATGAGCCTTGGACCAGTGGGGAGGAGACAAAGGAGAGTGAGCCGGCGCCAGTAGTGAGTTGTTCCTGGATGCACGGCACCGAAGAGTTAAATAGGCGTCAGGAACAGTTGCGCAGTTACAGGAGGTAATTGCACTCAGCTGGTGGTCATTAGGCTCCTCTCCAGACTATAAAAAGACTACTTGTGCACACACCCCTCTTGCAGAAGTCAACGCAGGAATTAATGTCGGAGAACATTATTGTGAGCCTGGCAGGCTGGATTGTTGCCAAGCCTTATCTATGCTGGATTGCTGGCCAAGCTTATCTGTGCCGGTTTGCTGCCAAGGACCTGTTTGTCTGTTAATTAAATGCCGTAACTTATCTTTGGCTCGGAGTGTGTGTTGGTGTGGGACGAGGGGGGTCAGAACAAATACCTATCCCTACAATGTTATAATTAAATAGAATTTTGATTCTTTATATACTCCAAATCATGAGAGACTATAACAACTCCCTGCTGCCTCTGGCTAAGCTACTAGGGAAACAATTCTTAAGACAGCAAATCAGCTCAGTATAATAACTCTTAAGTATCTTAATAGGGTGTTGGCAGCAATATTTTAAAGTACGTTTTATTTCCAAAATAATTTTAGAAGAAATGATGCTGTTTCGACCATTAACCTGGTTTCATCACACCTGTACAAATCTTTACATGGTGATCCGGGCTTCCTTTAGTCCAACATATAATTAAGAATTGCTTCTGGGTTTAAATCACTGAGAAGAGACTTATTTCTTGTCTGTCTCTATATCTAGATCTGATCTACCTTATAAGTTAATGATAAATGACAGCAAAGGCAATGTAGGCAGTTTCCTATCCTTGTTGTGCTTCACTGAGTTCTTTATAGGTTGTCCTCATTTTCTGTGTTAAAATACTTTTCTTCTTGTTTAGACCATTTTATTTATTTATTTATTAGACTTATGTACCGCTTCATAGGGCTTTCAGCCCTCTCTAAGCGGTTTACAATTTTTTTTTAGCAAATTGAGTCAGCAACTTGCCCCCACAGTCCGGGTCCCCATTTCACCCACCTCGGAAGGATGGAAGGCTGAGTCGACCTTGAGCCGGTGAGATTTGAACCGCTGAACTGCAGATCACAGTCAGCTAAAGTGGCCTGCAGTACTGCACCCTAACCACTGCGCCACCTCGGCTCCATTGTCAGCTGGTTGGTTTCACAGTCTCTTTTTCAGAAATGAGCCTGTTTTACATGTTCAAGCTTACTTTTCCCCCAACCAGCAATTTTTTAGTTTCACCCGCTTTCACGCATGGATAATAAGTTGTGGGTTTTTGGGGAAAGTTTCTGAGATTTTGGTCTGTACTTTATAAATTAAGATTATTTTTTTTTAAACATAGCCATCTTTTGTTTAATATAGGGACGAAAGGAATATTCTTAACAAGTTGGATGAATTGGCTGCTGTCATCACTTATAAATGTAAACGTATTCCCTTGCAAATTACAGGAACTATTGGCCTAGATTTGATAAATGCATGGAATTCTAAAATGATTACTTCGTTTATTTGGTGGGGGAATCCTTGGATCTGAGCAGATGTAGAATAGCAATAGCAGTTAGACTTATATACCGCTTCATAGGGCTTTCAGCCCTCTCTAAGCGGTTTACAGAGTCAGCATATTGCCCCCAACAACAATCCGGGTCCTCATTTTACCCACCTCGGAAGGATGGAAGGCTGAGTCAACCCTGAGCCGGTGAGATTTGAACAGGCGAACTGCAGAACTGCAGTCAGCTGAAGTAGCCTGCAGTGCTGCATTTAACCACTGCGCCACCTTGTGTTGCGCAGCTCTTGTGTTTACAGAAATATGTTTATGAAAAAGAAGTAACATATTTTCTCTGGGGAACGTAATATAAAATACTTTTTATACAACTATCAGGTTAAAGAATGGGTTAAGTCCCTCCCCTCCTTCAAAGTTGATTTGGTTCAGTCCCAGTGAACAACTAATCTTATTTGCAAAAGGTAAATCATTAATGGAAAGGAAATGGCTTACAGTACCTTGTGCTTATGGCATTAAACTCAATCTTGTCAATTAAAAAGCTATGAGCCTATTCAGGTAAGATTTTCATAATAGAATAATGATCAATATTTTGCAGTATGGGTGTTTTTTTACATTGTGGTTTTATAGCATTAGAGCTAAAAGTATTTTGGGTTGTTTTTTTTTTTCTTTCAGAATATATCCTGCATTTTCTAAGCTTAGTCTGGAATTTGGACTTGTTTGTTGTGAAGCTTGTAAAGAACAGCTTCTTGGAACAGTGCCTTGCAATTTTGCTAGGTTCATCACAATTTCACACCTATATTATTAGAATCAAAGAACTAGCATAGTATTTGTTAAGTCATTTGAAAATTGAAAGAATATACGCAGGAGCTCTTTCATGAATCCTGTAGAAGCACACATACGATTATTTATTTATGTATTTATTCAGTTCCTGGGACCACCTGTCTCAGTCGATAACTCTTCATTTCAGGAACTTCTTTTCTTAAAATGGGTGTGGAAGTCAAAATCAGCGAGGAGACACAATAATATGATGGAATAAATGGCAGGGGAGATGTTTAATTTCTTTCTATTCCTGATCAGTTTCCCTGACAGATGGTGCCTCCCCTGTGCCTGGGGAGAGAGGCTAAATTTTTCAAGCCATAGTCCATGTAATCTCTTGAGAAAGGTATTGAAATGTATGGTGTGCTTATGCTCCTTTTGAACTCTTCCCAGGTTCTCAAAGTAAAATTTCTTACTGGGAATTATAATTCACCTGAAGAGATAGGATCTTTTAAAAACAAATTATATATATTTTTTGTAGAATATACAAATACATATCTGGAAAACATTTTTTTTAAAAATCAGTATTTGTTTCCTTACATTTTTATGGAGTTCTTCAGTCCTAAAATACTTTCAAAAGGATCTTCCCTGAGGTTTGAAAAAGCAGTCTGGGGGCTTGAACTTCTTATTCTTTTACTTTCAAAATAGCAATAGCAATAGCAGTTAGACTTATATACCGCTTCATAGGGCTTTCAGCCCTCTCTAAGCGGTTTACAGAGTCAGCATATTGCCCCCAACAACAATCCGGGTCCTCATTTTACCCACCTCGGAAGGATGGAAGTCTGAGTCAACCCTAAGCCGGTGAGATTTGAACAGCCAAACTGCAGAACTGCAGTCAGCTGAAGTAGCCTGCAGTGCTGCATTTAACCATTGCGCCACCTCGGCTCAAGAAACCGTCTTAGGCAGGAGTAGGCTGCTATGGGTTCACAAGAACCTGTAGCGAATGTTATGGCCAGGTCTGAGAACCTCCAAATCCCACCCCTAGCTGGCTCCTCCCACCCCACCCCTCCCAAGAGTCTCCACGCGGCCCGTTTTGGATGCAAGGTAAGTGGAAGGCCGACACGGAGGCTCAGGGAGGGGGAAAACGGACATTCCGGAAGGCCTGTTTCTGGCCCCTAGAGCACAGGGGAGGCAGTTTTCTCCCTCCCGGAGGCTCAAGGAAAGCCTCCAGAGCCTGAAGAAAGCAAAAACGCCCCCCCCTCCCGGCCATGGCGCAGGAGGCTGACTAGGCCACGCCCACCATGGCCACACCCACCCAGCAACTGGGCAGAGAACCCATTGCTGAAATTTTTGAAGCCCACCTCTGGTCTTAGGCTCTATGAGAAGCTGTCTGAAAAAGAAATCTCTGTCACATCATGCACTGATAGCTTCACCAAATGAACTT
The DNA here is from genome assembly GCF_051295495.1 of Thamnophis sirtalis. NCBI lineage: Eukaryota > Metazoa > Chordata > Lepidosauria > Squamata > Natricidae > Thamnophis > Thamnophis sirtalis. Next base: position 11,142,037 of record NW_028261387.1, read on the forward strand.
GGAGCAGGCCAGCAGATCCTTCAACTAAACAGAGCAAATGGTAAAAATGTATACAGGTAATCCTCGGCTTATGACCACAAGTGAGCACAATTAGCCCATTGCTAAGTGAGACAGTAGTTAAGTGAGTTTTGCCCTATTTTACGACCTTTCTTGCCACAGTTGTTAAGTGAATCACTGCAGTTGTTAAATTAGTAACATGGTTGATAAATAAATTTGACTTCCCCATCCACTTTGCTTGTCAGAAGGTCACAAAAGATGATCACATGATCTCGGGGCACTGCAACCACATTAATACCACGAAGCCACGAAGACCTGGCTGCTCCGGCAGGCTGGGGGGCTGTTGAAATAGTCAGCCCCACGGGAACTATGAATGTTGTGTATTTTAAATTGTTGTTTGTCTATTTGTCTATTTATCCCCTTCCTTTGTTTATTGTAAGCCGCCCGGAGTCCTTCGGGAGTGGGCGGCATACAAGACCAATAAATTCAATTCAATTCAATGCATGCCAGTTGCCATGCTATCCACATTTTGATCACGTGACCACGGGGATCCTGCAATGGTTATAAGTGTGAAAAATTGAAGTCACTTTTTTCAGTGCTGTTGTAACTTCAAACAATCACTGAAAAATGGTTGTAAGTCGAGGACTGCCTGTATTGTAACACAAGGATCAAGCCAACCCATCTCTACATACGGTTTAGAGGTAATCTACCTGTGTGGATGAACAGAGATTAAAAAAGTAGGTTTCCTTCCTGCCACCACCCCTTAATCACAATCCAGTTTCTCAATTCCACACCAGGGCTCTGGAGAAAGCAGCTGACCATTGAAGAGGAAATCATTGTCCACATTAGCTCTGGCTCAGCTACAAGAAGGGAAACCGAACAGAACTTTTTGGAGTCTGTATAGTTTAGCTCAGAGGTGGGTTCCTACCAGTTCTCACCTATTCGGTAGAACCGGTTCGTCAAATCTACCGAACCGGTTAGAAGAGGTTCCACCAGTGGACCCGTAAAGCAGGCCACACCTACAGAGGAGGTTCCAAAATTTTTTTGAAACCCACCACTGGCAAGGACCTTGTAACTTGACAGCTTTAAGACTTGCATGCTTCAATGCCAGAGTTTCTGAATAGCTACTTGGACCGACCTAAGTACTAATTCATAATTTCATATCCGGTCACATGGGCGGCAAGCCACTCCCACCCGGTCACATGGGTGGCAAGCCACTCCCACAAAGGAGGCAACACCCACAGAGTAGGTTCCAACAATTTTTGAAACCCACCACTGGTTTAGCTATGTGGTCTGGGAAGCAACCAGGCAATTCTAGGATTAACACACACACCCAAATCAACTTTATTAAAAGTGACAAAAGTGAATAAGGTTCTACATACTCAGCATGTAATATAAAAAGAGATAAAATAAAATAACTATTCTCTCCAACACAATTCTATTTTACAGCTTGCCTGAGACAACCCATCCCATCCAGGATTTCAGCCCCCTGTAAAACCCTTAATCCTCTTCCTCTTCAAAACATTCTTTCCTTATGTTGGCTGTTAAGCAGGGAGACATACTACCTGTTGGGACCGGTTCACCCGAACCGGTAGTAAAAAATGCTACCAGTTTGCCCGAGCCAGCTGTACAACCATCAGCTGTGCCGCACAATTTATATTCGCTAGAAAGCGGGAAATTCCTGCTTCCTAGTGAATGTAAATCACGTGGCAAAGCTGTTCCCCCCCTCTCGTTGTTTCTACTTGTCTTTGCAATGGCTTCCTAATCCTCCATTTTCAGCGCTGCGCTGTGTGCATGCGCGCATGTGCGCACTAAGCAAACCGGTAGCAGACTTCAGAGCATTTCATCCCTGCTCCTCAAGGGTGAGGTGGAAGAATTCAATAAAAGCTGTGATCTTTACATTAGATCAATCATTGGGTGATGGGTGTCTTTTAACCATTTTCTATGTTAATGCAATTTTTCTACTATAACATCTGTTGATGTTTAGACCAGCAGCACTTTCAGTTCCAGATACAGCTAAATTATTAGAAGTGATCACCAAATCCTTTCTGGTTAAAAAAAAAAAAAAGCCCAGAATTAGTCTTTAGAAATATTTGTTATCAATAAATTTAATGCAGTGATTTTAAAAAGTGTATTTGCCTAAAGGTGGGAAAGCACTTTAACATTGGTGTCAAAAATGTCAGAAGTTCTTAGACTATAGGTTTTTTTTTTTACATAAATGATATTTTGGATTTACTGAATTATTATGTATGTTTGTATGAAAAGATAAATCACCATTGTTGGAATGCAGTGAGTATCATGCTTTATTGATTGATTGATTAGATTTGAATGCCACCTGACTCCCAACAATTCTGGGCAGCTCATTAAAACATATATTTTTGCAATGCCCTAAAATTATTAGATGTTATAAATGTGTTAATATATTTCTGGGAAGAAATAATGTTGACTTCATTTGCATGATCATGTTGTTTTGAACTATTTACCTATTATATGGGAATTGATGGCTGGGCGATGCAAATTGATTCTCCCATGTCATTCTTATTGCTAGAGAATTCATCATATGCTTGTTCTTTCCAATACTGATTGTTCAGATTAGAAAGCTGAAGTTGCTTGCGATTTATGAACAAGGTTTTTTTTTTGTTTATGTACTTATTTATTAAATGTATATTGCCACCTATCTTGCAGTTCAAAGTGACTCATATTTACCTAACTTAGATGTAGATGATGATTACAATTAAATATAGTCATATTTCATTGAAATTTCTGTGAAGAATTTATAATACATATTATAATATGTAATATGCATCTCATGCATGTAAATATAATTAGACAACCTATGAGCCATTAGGTCAATCTTTCAGAGATATTTCCTTACCTATATCAAGAAATAGAATGATCATGGGAAGCCAAAAAAGCAGTGGGAATAGGAACAACATTAACTTCCCCATTGATTTTGCTTGTGAGAAGCTGGCAGGGAACATCGCACATCATGATCATGTCACTGCAACTAACTGCAGAAACCTGCTGCCGTCACAACTTTGCGAATACAACTAGTTTGAAGAGCCTTAACATTTCCATTACCCAGGAGTAACATGAATGTTGTGTATGCATTGTTTAACTTAATAGATTTGCAGTACTTTGATTCAGAAATGTTTGTCCTATGATGCATTGCTTGAGCTAATTGAAGGTTACAAGCAGACAACAATTTTAGTAGTTTATAAATACATGCATAAAAAGTTTTTTTTTTGTTCTGTTAAATCAAAGGCATAAAAGTTCATTTTTAAAAAAAAAGTTAAATATGGTTGTAGCTTGAGAAACGCCTTGTACATAGTTAAATTCTGTTATACAGTCAAGATATAACAAATGAAATCTATGCAAGAAAATAGAATTTGTCTTGCAGTCATATTTTCTATGAATGAAAGAGCAATGTGTTGAATTGAATTGAATTTCCCAGAAGGGACTCAGGGCGGCTCACAACCCAAGTCAGGGGGGGGATAGGGGATACAAATAGGGGAAAAAAGACATGGACAAACAATACCACAATTTAAAAAACAACTCAACAGGCACACCATTCGAGCGGGGACAGGAACTCATCAGCCCCAGGCCTGTTGGAACAGCCAAGTTTTAAGGGCTTTGCGGAAAGCCTGGAGGGTGGTGAGGGTCCGAATCTCCAATGGGAGCTCGTTCCAGAGGGCCGGAGCAGCCACAGAGAAGGCCCTCCTCTGGGTGTTCACCAATCGGCATTGGCCAGTGGATGGAATTCGGAGGAGGCCTAATCTGTGGGATCTAATCAGTCTATTGGAGGTAATTGGCAGCAGGCGGTCTCTCAATTCAATTCAATGTGTTGAATATTTTGACAGTCAAGCCATTTTGTGGTTTTCCCCCCAGGTTGCTGGAGACTGACAGCAAATCATTGAGATCAGTAAATGGATCAAGAAGAAACAGTGGCTCCTCACTTGTGTCTAGCTCATCGGCTTCTAGCAATCTTAGCCATCTTGAAGAAGATTCCTGGATCCTCTGGGGGAGAATAGTAAATGAATGGGATGATGTACGCAAAAAGAAAGAGAAACAGATTAAGGTTTGCTGAGTGTTGTTATTCAGTATTAGGGTTTTTGTTATGGGAAAAATAGTAGAAGGAAGGTGTATTGGCTATGTTTGCTGCCTTCAATGATTTGTAAGAATAATAAAGGCGGGATGCAAAGAAGAATAAAATAAATGAGACAACAGTAATGTAATAATTTTAACTATAGTAAATCATCTGGATTTACATCTGGAGAGCCGAGGTGGCGCAGTGGTTAGGGTGCAGTACTGCAGGCCACTTCAGCTGACTGTTATCTGCAGTTCAGCGGTTCTAATCTCACCGGCTCAAGGTTGACTCAGCCTTCCATCCTTCCGAGGTGGGTGAAATGAGGACCCAGACTGTGAGGGCGATATGCTGACTCTGTAAACCGCTTAGAGAGGGCTGAAAGCACTATGAAGCGGTATATAAGTCTAACTGCTATTGCTATTGCTATCTGGTTTGCATTTAGCTGGTTTTTTTTTTAAAAAAATCTAGGATTATTGGGTAGATTTCAATTTTCACAACCTTGTAGAGAGTTGCAAACTTTGTCCATAAGGAAAGCTCATCAGAATTTTAAATACATATATATTTTACTGCTTTAGGAACTTGTTCGAAAAGGGATACCACATCACTTCCGAGCAATAGTGTGGCAACTTTTGTGCACAGCTCAAAATATGACAATCAAGGATCAATATTCAGAACTCTTGAAAATGACTTCGCCTTGTGAAAAGCTCATAAGAAGAGATATTGCTAGAACATATCCTGAACACGACTTTTTTAAAGAAAAAGATAGCCTTGGGCAGGAAGTTTTATTTAATGTCATGAAGGTAAGTTAGCAATCCAATGTCTTCATGAATAATAAAGAGGTTTACTTCCTCCATATAAATATTATTGTTAATGCTCATTTACTTCTGAATATTAGATGCTGGAGATGAGGAAAAGGCTTTGTCAAATCTAATACCCAGTCTTTGCTGATGCAGTATTTGAGAATCTTTCAATCTTGTTGAGGGATTCTTGTTTTAGGGTGTATAATTAATAAAGCACAGTGATTTGCCTTGCTTTTCTGTACCATGTGGGTAATAGCTAAGGAAAGTATTTATGGGACATTATTATAAGACTTCCTTAAACTTCACTAAAAATGAGGCGGTAATTGTACTGGACCAGGAGTAGAAAAAAGGTTGCTTGGTGTTAGGTGCTCATCCAACTAAAGTCAGATGCAGGATGTACACATCTCTAGGGCAATGTTTCTCAGCCGTGTCAATTCAAGAAGTGTGAACTTCCAACTCTCAGAATTCTCCTGGGCTGAGATTGAGAAACACTGTACTAAGAAGATGTCATTCCAGGGGTCAGTCTCTGTGATACAGTGGGCTCATTTTTTGGATCCTACCTGGTGGAAGGTGGACACTGATGGATCATATCGGACAAGCAGCAACTAGAGGTTTAGAGGTTTAATGAATTTATAGGCCACCCAATCCCGAAGGACTCCGGGCGGCTTACAATACATTAAAAAAAAAAAATAGAAAGTTAAAAACACAGACACATAGATTTAAAAAAAAGCCACAACATACACCCAGTCTAATCGGGGCTGGAACTCAGTCATGAGTTCAACAGCCCGGGGCCTGCCGGAATAGCCAGGTCTTAATAGCCTTTCGGAAGGCCATGAGAGTGGGTAGGGTGGAGCAAGCTTTGTTCTATACTGTTGTCTCTTTTCTGACATATAAGGAATAATGGTGCTTGGGATCCTAATTAGTTATGGTGCTTTTCATGGGACATGGACATTTTTCTGAATTTTATTGAATAAATTTTAAAAGTTATTAAAACGAATTTTATTTAAAATACTTCAAAATGTAAATATGTAATTTACTATTATATTATCTGTATAAAACTGTAATCAGTTATTTATCTCATAATAAGTTAGAAACTGGGTCTTACAGGGTCGTAGTCTAATTGCCATGGAGCATGGAGCGGCCCCACTCGCGTGAGCATCACTGCAAGCATTGTGGGTTGTTCAGCCCCACTCACGCGAGTGTCATCGCAGACACTTGCGGGCCCACTCATTCGAGCCTTGTTGCAGACACTCGCAGGCCCAATTGCATGAGCGTCATCACAAATGTCATGGGCCCTTGCTCGCACGTGCGCACACTAAACACATATACCCCTGCCCCTCCCACAAAATCTTCCCCTCTTTCCCCGCTCCTCCCGCTCCAGGCTGCCAACCCGGAAATATTGGGGAATTCTGATACCTTACTGCCAGTGATGGGATTCAAATAATTTAACAACCGGTTCTCTGTCCTAATGACCATCTGGGTTGGTGTGGCTCGGTGGTCATGTGACTGGATGGGCGTGGCCAACTCAAGGTCACTCAGGTTGATGGACGCTTCGCCTTAGCTGTTACAATGTAATAAGGGTTAACCGGAGAGGCAGTTTCTGCAAGCAGGTCAGTAAAGATTAGGCTAGAAACAACACCAGAATGTTTCCTTCCTGCCTTCCTTACAGGATTAGCCCTGTAAAGTGGAAAAAAACAAAAGGAGATTTCTTCCAACAATCAGTTCTCTGAACTACTTAGAAAGTTACCAACCGGTTCTCCTGAATAGGTACGAACTGGCTGAATCCCACCACTGCTTACAGCACCTTAGTGGCATTGGCACCTTCACTTCTTAAGATAGAAAGCATTAAGGTTATTTGGGAAAGTCAACGTGGTTATTCATTATTCTTTCTAAATGTTACCCTCTTATTAATGTTTTCTAGGCATATTCTTTAGTGGATCGTGAGGTTGGTTACTGCCAAGGAAGTGCTTTTATTGTTGGTCTGCTCCTTATGCAGGTAGGAAGAAAGACCCCCCTATTGCAAACGTTATCTTGAAATTCTACTACTTCATTTAAAGTAAGATAGTAATAATAAAAGGAGGGGCAATATTTACAAATTAGAACACCCTTATTTTGGGAGTGGTCATAATTTATCACAGATGTATATATATTTCAAGTCACACTCTTCAGTTGTTGGGGTTGAGTCAAGGTTTGAAGATGATGTTCATTTCTCTTCTGCAGGCAACTATATATTTGTTCACTAAAAGGGAGAAAATCTCATTACATCTGACTCTTTTTTTCTTTAAAGGGTTGTTCTAGAATATAGAAATAGGTCTTCCATGGGAGAAGATTTCTAGAGAATTGTAACATCTTCCAGCAAGACGTATATAATCTCATTCAGAAAGATACTAAACCATAACTGTATGTGGTTTGATTATAAATCAAAGGGACTTTTTCCCCTAACATGAGGTCACGGATAACACCAATTCCAATGGTGCTTTATGCCAGCACTGTATTAGATAATAGTAGAAAGATTGGTCACAATGTTTTTTATTGCCCAGAAATTATTAATGTTAGAAGTCTAGTGTAGAAAGGCCCAGGATTGTATGTTAATCGCAGAACATATTTACTCAAATTGATAGAAGAAAGAGGAGCCTCGTTCACATCTGTATTGCTTACCGGTTCCACCACAAAACCGCGGTAGACTAAAGCGCGCTCGACGAAAGCGCGTACCTGACGTCATCACAGCGCGACGAAAACATCATGCTGTGAGCGGTAAAGTTAAAATTAACGTGAAAACCTTACCCTAACCCCCCCAAACCTAAACCTAACCCTTAACCTAACCCTAAACCTAACCCTTAACCTAACGCTAAACCTAACGCTAACCCTTAACCTAACCCTAAACCTAACCCTTAACCTAAACCTAACCCTTAACCTAACCCTAAACCTAACCCTAACGCTTAACGAAACCCTAAACCTAACCCTTAACCTAACCCTTATCTTTACGTGAATCGGCTTGCTTTAAAAGCGCTTTTTAAAGCGCCCTTTTTTCTCCGCAGTTGTATTTGTCGCGCTGCTGATGACGTCAGGTACGCGCTTTAATCGGGCGCGCTTTAGTGGACCGCGGTTTTGTCATGCCACGTTGCTTACCATACATAGGGAGGCTGTAAGGACCTGAGAACACCAACAGTATTATTTCTTCATTTCTTTAGATACTGCAATAAATATATAGTGCTGCAGTTTAACACAGCTTGTTAAAGGCTTGGCAGGTGTAATTTTTTCCAGATGCATCTCTTGAATTACACCTGCAATTAAGTAGTGTTGAAAACGTCTTGTGAACTTTTGAAGTGCTTATAACTACAGTAAGATGGTTAAGCTGTGATTGTAATCTCCTTCAAAATAGATGCCAGAGGAAGAAGCCTTCTGTGTATTTTTTAAATTAATGCAAGATTATCGACTTCGAGAACTCTTCAAACCAAGTATGGCTGAGCTGGGCCTTTGTATGTATCAATTTGAATCCATGATACAGGTACATGAAAAAAAAATCTGTTATCTCTCGCCCATATTGTTGTTAAGCAGTAGATTTAAAAAGATGAGCGTATAAGCATTAATCAATTGCAAAAAGGATTCAATAATTGCAGAAAAATGCCAAAGCATAGAATGTAGAAAGCAATAATACTCTTATCTATGATTTTTAAGACATTGTTTTTTGTATTTTGAGCATGTTCTCTATGTAAAATGTTTTAATGAGATAACACTGCTTCATGAGCCAAGGTGGCGCAGTGGTTAAATGCAGCACTGCAGGCTACTGCTAGATCAGCAGGTCAGCGGTTCAAATCTCACCGGCTCAGGGTTGACTCAGCCTTCCATCCTTCCGAGGTGGGTAAAATGAGGACCCAGATTGTTGGGGGCAATATGCTGACTCTCTGTAAACCGCTTAGAGAGGCCTGAAAGGCCTATGAAGCGGTATATAAGTCTACTGCTATTGCTATTGCTATTTCTAATTATAATGACGTAAAATGGTTTAATGTACTTTTAAATAATCTCTAATGATTTTATCTCTAATAATCTCTAATAATAATCTCTAATGACATATGAAGTCCTCCAGATTGGATTTCAAATTCCAATGTCTAACTATGTAAAATATTTTAAAATACTTATTTCAGAAACATTATTGAAAGCAACTTTTTGATTTGTTTCTTCTTTTAGGAGCAACTTCCAGAACTTTTCATGCATTTCCAGGCCCAGAGTTTCCATACTTCCATGTATGCGTCCTCATGGTTCTTAACTATTTTTCTTACATCTTTCCCACTACCAATTGCAACAAGAATATTTGATATATTTATGTCTGAGGTAAGCTATCATGACTATCCAATTAGATGATGGCTAACATTTTGTGTTTCTGGGGAAGCTGAATTCAAATCCCCATTTATAATGGATTGTTAATTAAGTTTAGTGTCATTTTCCAATAAATAGATCAATGTAAGGCTAATTTAAAAATTCTTAAATAATAAGCATTGCAGCTATGAATTTGGAAAAAAAATAATGATATTATTCACAGGGTTTAGAGATTGTTTTTCGGGTTGGCGTGGCACTGCTTCAGATGAATCAAGTAGAATTAGTGCAACTTGACATGGAAGGGATGTTACAGGTAAGCTAAATACACCATTGTATTGTATTACTTGACACATGGAGTATAAATCCATATTTCTCACTTCTGACTCTATGCTTTCATTTTCTTTCCAGCACTTTCAAAAGGTTGTTCCACATCAATTTGATGGTGGACCAGACAAGTTAATCCAAATGGCTTACCAAGTTAAATATAATGCAAAAAAGATGAAAAAGTAAGTATTTCTTTTCTTTAAAAATGCCACCATGCTACCGTGTTTTCCCGAAAATAAGACATGGTCTTATTTTCTTTTTACTCACAAAATATGGCTTGGGCCTTATTATGAGGGGAGGGTTTATTGTTTTGGGGTTGCGAGGCGGCTGCTCTCTCTCGTGAGCAGGCTCCCAAAGAGCCGGGCACAGCTTCATGGGCGAATGGCTGTGTTGCGCTGTCGCAGCAGCGCAACACAACAGCCATGAAGCGACCATGCTCATGAGCAGCCACCTGGCAAACCCCCTTTCCAGCCGGGCACAGCGCCATTCACTGACCTAGGGGTATCGCCAAGCCGCGGCTCCTGCGGCTTAGCGCCTTCGAAATGCCAGTGAATGCCGCTCTGCACGGCTGGAAAGGGGGTTTGCTGGGTGGCTGCTCGTGAGCATGGTCGCTTCATGGCTGTTCCCCCCTGAGTCTGTGCCCGGCTCTTTGGGAGCCCACTCGCAAGAGAGCAGCTGCCCGGCAACCCCCCTCTTTAGCTGGGCACAGCGCGGCTCACCAACCTAGCGGTATCCCGAAGGCGCCAAGCAATGCGATCACTTTTGCCTCCCCGCCTGGTTCCCATGGCTTTGCACCTTCGGGACACTGCTAGGTTGGTGAGCGGAGCTCTGCCTAGCAGCAGGTGGGAGGTTGTCCAGGGGGCTTATTTGCGGGGGAGGGCTTATATTTTTGCCCACCAGAAAAATGTGGCATGGCCTTATTATCAGGACATGTCGTATTTTCGGGGAAACACGGTATTATAACAAAGAGGTGAATCATTGAATTATGTCATTCACTTTCTACATAAATATGTGGATTTTATTATATAGATGTTTCTAGAAAATCAATTTATTTGCCAGTCATATAAACAAAAGTTTATTCTCATCCCTAGATAGAAAATGTAGGCACCTTCATTTTCTCTCTATAGGGCCTATTCTTCTGGCCTACCCATTATCTAACCTTCATTTCTTTCTCACCCCTGCCTCCCCATAGCCACTGATGCCCCATACAAATTAATATGAACAATAAGTACTAGTAAGTACAGTTACATATTATTAAAAAGAGATTATCATGTCTTTTTCAATATTCTTTAGGCTAGAAAAAGAATATACTACTATAAAAACAAAGGAAATGGAAGAACAAGTTGAAATTAAGGTAAGTAGTTAATTATCTGAGCAAAGTAATAGGAATTTTTATTACTTGTGTAATTAAAAAAAACAGATTGGACGGGATTATTATTACAAAATATGAAATATATATTTTTGGGGTTTATTTCATTTATTTTTATTTTTATTTGTTTTTTTTTTAATATAGCCATTTTAAGGATTCTGTTGTAGTTTTTTTTAAAAAAATTGATGAATATAACAGGAAATACAGAAGTTAATAGAATTATGCTAATTCAGAAGTAGCTCTCAGAATCAGTGTTTTATAAATGGTTTGAATATTAGGTTTCATTTTGAATTAGTTCAAAATTATCTTCTGCCAGAAGAGTACTGAAACTAATATTGTGCGAGATGTGATGTAAAAGGAAAAATCAAGAATCCATTGTTTTAAGACCTTTGGAATAAAGGTGTGAATACAGTTGCCATAGATGAATAAACAAGGACTCTAGCAAAAGCAAAATATCTTTCTACTATATGCCAGAATTTAATAGAAAATTTAACATTTAAATTTAATACATGCACATCTGAATATATTTTAATGAGAAAGCAAGCAGCATCCACAGTGTTGGTTTTGAGTACCATATTAAAAATCTACCGTATTTTTCGGAGTATAAGACGTACCAAGGTTTTGAAGAAGCAAATTTATTAAAAAAAGTTTTTGCACTCTGTAAACCTCCCCAAAACGGCCCATTTTTTGTGAAAACGGCACCGATTCCCCCCCAAAAGGGCACGAATAGCCCTTAGGCTTGTAGAGTGCTGGGGGGGGGGGGGGCAAAAACAAGCAAAAAATGGCCTGTTTTTTGCTCATTTCTGCCCTTCCCAGCCCCAGGAGCTCTCTGAAAGCCTCCTTCAATCTATGCATGGTCATTTTGGTGAAGGGGGCGGAGTTTCAGGAGTCAAAAAATGCTGTATTCAGTGTATAAGATGCACCCAGATTTCCAGCCTCTTTTTTGAGGAAAAAAGGTGCATCTTATACTCTGAAAAATACGGTAGCTGTAAGCAATTCTGAATTAAGTTGTAACTTCTCTGATGATCACTGACATATCAGCTTCCATATTTATTTGTTTGTTTGTTTATTAAATTTATATGCCGCCCATCTTGTTATTTGAAGCAGCTCTGGGAGGCTTACAAAATGTTATAACTTTACACCATTAGAAAGGAGCGGGGTATGAGATACATCAGGAGTCTGTTTTCCCCTTTGAGGAAATACTGAGAAGCATCTAGCTTTGAGTCTAACAGCTGTTATAAGCCTTGCAGTCTACAGAACGACCCATATTCTTTTTAAAAAACATTAACCTCCTTCAGTTTCAGAAGATAGAAGTTATTTGATAAATATTTCAGATAATGTTCTTTACAGTTTTGCTTGATTTTCAGAGATTGAGAACAGAAAACAGACTCTTAAAACAGCGAATTGAAACGCTGGAAAAAGTAAGTGGCCAAGAAACTGAAGCCTGAATTATGTTAGTTATAAATATTTTATTAATAAGAGAATAGCTGCATGAAGATTAATATGTGGTGTTATTTCTGTTCTTTGTATTGATGGGCTTTCATAATAAGATTTGATTTTTTAAAGTATACATGTAGTTGCCATTTTATATGAAAACGTAAGCATGGGTATCATGGAATTCACTGGGAGAGGGGAATTAAAGTATATTTACAATGGATAACACTCAACAGTTGGCATCTTCAGGTACAAAAAGGAAACCAAGTCATTTTCTACTGTGCATTAAGAAAAGAATTCTTCGCATTTGTGTAATAGATTTTTCCACCTATATTTTCCATTTATTTGGTGCTTACAATTAACTGAGAAAATATGACAACCTGTCTAGCTGCTGTCTATTTTTTTCAAACTTGAATTATTTTTAGAAATTTTGTTTTTGCTCCAAGCTTATCACAGAAAGTAAAACACAGGCGAATTACGTCATTTGTCAATTGTTCATTAAATCTTTGCTTGAGTTATGCTTAAATCAAATGAAGAATTTTATTTCCTCCTCATACTGCTGCAAATATACTCACGCATTTATTTATATATTTATTAAATTTATACTGCCGCCTATTCGCCCATGGCGACTCAAGGCACTTCCAGATTTTTAAGACCAGAATAGCTATCGTTATCCTTTTCCTTTGAAGAACTGTGAAGAATGGAGTTTCTGTCAAATTCCAAATTAATTATGTCTCTATCCAAATATCGGTAATTTCTAATAAGATCAAATAACTGTCTCCCATTTTGCCTCATCCTTTAATTCCTAGATGTACTGTAGACATATAAAGAATGACATGTAATCATTTTAGAAAATTGGATCCTTTTCTATGAGCCATGTTTTTTTCCTCTTGACAGTTAGAGGATCAAGTATGTTCCAAAATCAGCCTGTTTCATTAATTTTCAGAAGGCGGGGAGGGAGAGAGAAAAGTGCAAGTAATAGTGTCAGAATCAAGTTCTTAATGAAGGAAAAAACTGTGTCAGGCAGTTGCATGGTGAAGATGAAAATGTATTTAAACAGAAATAACTGGACCTAGCATAATTATGTAACAGTGAGGTGAAGAATAGCAATGATAACAGTTTATTTTTAAAAATGAAGTGTTGTATATATCATTTAAATTCTCGATGCAGCATTGTTAGAAAATATGGATTAAAATGCACATAATTGGGTTGTGTCGTGCCGGATATTTGTTCCATTTCAATTTGTTCCATTATTTTAATCTGCAGAAGGTACTGCAAATAAACTTGTGGTGTGGGAAATATTTACCAATGAGAGGGCAATCTGAAAAACCCTACTTTCCTTGGGAATGTGGAAATAAACTGAACGTTTCCCAGGGGTGAAAGCTATGATTAATAGCTCATATTGGCCTGGTACTTATATCAAGAACAGCAGAAAATCTGAAGCATAAAGAAATGGTCAAAAATATTCTGTTTCTTCAATGTTCCTGCTTTTATAAGGCTATCATCACTTTTCAAATGTTTACTTTTAGGGCAGAATTTTATTTTGTTCTTACTAGTAGAGGCAGCAATAACTGCAAGAATTAGAGAATCTATCCTAATTTTCTGCTCTATGCCTAAGCAGTGATGATTCAGTTTCCTATTAGCAGTGGAGGTTTATTATTTTGTCCTAAATAAGATGAAGATATGGCTCACTATGGTTTTAAAAGTAGAATGAAGTGGTTTTCACACATCTGTTCTTAAGGTTTCTATAATATCCAAAAATGTAGTTATCAGATTAAATATATGATGGAAATACCTAATTCAGTCTAATCAAATCTTGCTCCCAGCCCCTAAAATATATCCAAAAATCCTAGCAGTAAGTAGAATTTAGGGTCTGCCGTTCATCTTGAAATGTTCTTGAACTTCTTTTATTTGGCGTATTTCTGAATGGTCTCAGATTTAGAAAATCTGTTGTTTCTTACAAAGCTGAACCCAAAGGATCTAAGGCAGAGGTTGGCAACCTTAAACACTCAAAGAGCCACAAAGGTCCTAACTGAAAGCCCCTCGTTCAACTCCGGTTCCCCCATAGAGTCCCCTCCTAGCCCAGCATCCTTTTTCCTCTACCTGTCCTAACTGAAAGCCCTATCAATTGTGGAGCCAACTGGAAAACCCACCTTTTGTCATAGCATCTCCTCCTGGTACACTGTGCTTCCCCACCCCCCACTCCACCCCGTAGCTCCTCTCAAAATTGTGGTGCTGACCAGCGACAGGGAGCTGCAGCAGAGGTATGAAAGAGCCACATGCGGCTCCAGAGCTGCAGGTTGCTGACCCCTGATCTAAGGGGCTAATATTCTTTTTTCCGCATCCTATGTATAAATTATGTCATGCTACATTCTTACAAGCTTTTTAGAGATCCGTCTCCATTTTAGGAAAGCTTGAAAAGTAACGAGGGCCTAGTAAGTATGGGTGCTTGTCTTCTAGGATAGATCTTATTATGCCTAGCTTTTAAATTTAGGTAAGTCAATATCCCTAGGAAAGGCTATGATTCAGGAAGTGTTCTTGAATGATTAGCTAGTACCTTCTTTGAATATTTTTAATGTATTTTGGTGTCTTATCAATATGACATCATTGTCATTGTCTCCTCAGCTGTAGAAAGCTTGCTGCCACTCATAGCATGAAATATAACCCATCCTTCCTTCCTTCTCTGATAGATATTCAGTGGGAATAGATAAGATTCCTTTTTTCTGATACTTAATCACAGCTCTTTAAAAATATATATATTTCAAAAAGTAAAAGAGCCATAAAAGTTTAGTTCTTGATCCCAAAACTTCGTTTTTCTTCCCTAGGATATGGCTATTCCCCATAACGAGAACCGTCCTTAGTATGTTCTGAGGAAATATTACTTGTTACTAAAAGTTTCTGTCTTGGATCTCACAAAGTAGATGGAAATTGCCTTCCTAAATCATATCACTTTAGAAAAAGATTAAGATCTCAAATCATCTTGAATATATTGTCTACAGCAGTGGTTCCCAAACTTGGCAACTTGTGGACTTCAATTCCCAGAATTCTCCAGCCAGCTCTGCTCTGCTGGCTGGAGAATTCTGGGAATTGAAGTCCACAAGTCTTAAAGTTGCCAAGTTTGGGAACCACTGGTCTACAGTATGAATTCTCCCTAATCTGTACATATCCAGAAGTTTATCTAATCTAATCTGCTAGTACAAACACATTTTCATTTAGTTGTGTCCTTTGCTCCTTAAAGCAAATTTGTGGCTCTGCTGATTTATCTTGTTCCGAGTTGCTGTATTTACAGGTAGAAATGTCTGATACATTTGTGGTTAAGGTGGATGTTTCTGAATTAAAAAATGACAGACTATTTGAATTACTCTGAAAGTTCTCTTCTATTGTAAATGATAAATTAGCCAGATTGGCTAAAATTAGCCATATTTCATTTGTATACTTCAAGTCTTCATACTTTTTCATTACTGAATCCTTATTCCTTAAATCCTGTTTAGCAAAAGTAGTTCCACCTTTCTTGGGTAGCCACACTTTTAAAATATGCTCAGATTATGCCTCCTTTCAGTTTATAATACTTCGATTAAATATATTCTACACGTAACTGCAGAATTCTCTATGCAAGGAACTATTGAACTTTAAAGAAAAATGTAAAAATATGTTATTTTTCAAAATCAATTAGCCTATGCTACTGAAAGATTTGACTATTGGGAAAATGCATGCTTTATTGTATTGGGAAAGTAGGTAAAATTTGAGCATAATTCCCTGTTTTTACTCTGTTGCTTTATTTCTCCTTTCTCTTATTTCTGTCTGAATTTTTTCCCCTTTTTGTAGGAAAGTGCTTCCTTGGCAGATAGATTGATACAGGTATACTACTTTAGTATTTCACACTAATTATTTTTTCTGCTACCAAACAAGCCCTTAGCTTTCTATTTTTAGTGCATGGATAACTACATGCATTTTCACATGAAATGTTTACTGTAATTAATTGAGCAATTGTGCCATATCAGATAATATCTAAGCACATGCCTGCATGTTACTTCTAATAACATCCAGGATTCTTAATCACTGGTGGGCTCTCATCTTTTGCCACTAATTCTGTAGATTACTATGAACTTGTAACGGACGTGTGCATGCACAAATGAAGTAATAAATGCATGAACAGAGTTCAACTGAATGCAGGTACACAACTGACCATGCTTAAGAATACTAAACATTTTAAGGTGGTGCAGTAACTAAACTGCTTTAATTTACTAAATTGATGTATTGGCTTGTTAACGCTTATGTGACAATTTGCAAGAACTTAACCGTACGGCAGAATAAATATGTAAAATTCTCGGTCTTCCCTGGATCGATCTTCCAATTGCTTTAAAAAGAAAATTATGTCCTAAGGGACAAGTGACGAGGGCCCAGGAAGCTGAGGAAAACTATCTTACAAAACGGGAGCTAGCCACCATCAAACAACAGAGTGATGAGGCCATTACTAAACTAGAGCAAGCTGAGAATACCATCAGAGAGCTCCAGCAACAGCAACAATGGGTAAGGCTGATAGCACCTTGATCTCTGGTCTTCCTCCTTTACTTGTGCGTATTTGTATCCATCGTGGCTTGGTTTCTGTTCTGTCCTACCCTGTTCTTCCAAATACACTGAATATGGTTGAATCTTCATTGATAAAAGGAAACTGAAAGTGAGTGAAGTATCCCATATGAATCTTAATTTACTGCAAAGAAAAACCTATTGATTTTAATGAGCCAACTTCCTAATATATTTCCTTATGATCACATCTGGCATACATAAGCAAATGACTATAAAGTGTAATTGCAGCAGCCCCCCCCCCAAAAAAAAACCTCTGGTTGGTGGACTGGAATCAGGCTGCGGCATGCCGCGCAAACAAGCGAAGCCCCATCCGTGGGATGCAGGAAGCATGCAACACCCTCACCTCCAGTCTGCAGAAAAAACTCTCCACGGAACCGGACCCTGGTACCCAAAAGGCTGGGGGGGGGGGAGGGCTCTGAATTACAGAATGCCTACATATCTCTCTCTTTCTATTCACACAGTATTATGTGGCTAGATATATAATTTGACAAATTTTTGCGAAATTTAAAAAAGCACTTAGGAGAGAATGATAAAAACATTTTACTATGCATCATTAAGTTGTCAATGTAATGTGTCAGAATTACCATTAAAAGCTATTAGCTGTTATCAGCTGAATGCCCTCCGAATATGATAGACTGCGATTTCCAGTTTTCCAGCTAGCAATTTTGGGAGTCTGGCCCATTTGGAGGACATATATTTGGATAAAGTTAGAAACCTCAATTGCAGAAGTTTTTTTTAAATGTATTAGTTTCATATGCAAATTTGGATCAAATGAGTTTCACCGAAACAAAAATATTGTTGTTTTGTATCTGAATACAAGTAGTCCTCAACTTACAACAGTTCAGTTAATGACCGTTCGAAGTTACAACTGCACTGAAGAAAGTGACTTATGACCGTTTTTGATATTTATGACCATTGCAGCATCCCCATGGTCATGTGATTCACATTCGGATGGATACTTGGCAACCGATTCACATTTATGACGGTTGCAGTGTCCCAAGGTCATGTGATCACCTTTTACAAGACAAGCAAAGTCAATGGGAAAGCCAGATTCACTTAACGACCGTGTTACTAATTTAACAGCCGCGGTGATTCGCTTAACAAATATGGCGAGAAAAGTCATAAAATGGGACAAAACAAATTTCTCATTTAGCAACATAAATTCTCAATTATAGTCGTAAGTCGGGGACTACCTGTACATAGAAACGTTTTCATTTTGTCTGTACTGTTTGAAAAACATTGGAAGATGATTTTCCCAAACTAGAATTGGTTTCAGCTTTACTGTGAAGAAAATAACTTTGAAATGTTACTAAACCTGTTTTGTTTGTTCATTAGCAAATAATTGATAATTAAGAAATATCTTACAGCCTCTTACTTTTGTTGATAAGATTGGGTTAGAACAAATGATGATAATGTGGGGTTACGGAAGCAGAAGGAAAAATAACATTTCCATAAGAATAGCTTTACTATGGTTAAGTTTTAGCAGAACTACGGTAATAACAAAGAAAGCAGAAGTACAAGACTTGATTATAATCTTATGGATTCTGTGGAACAGATGGATGATTAGCTTGCTGTGAAAGAAAGAGGTTCTTGTTCTTGATTAGTTCATGTGTGAAAAAAAGAGATTATGGAGACTAGCTCTTTCTGCCATGCTGCTTGTCTTCCAACCTACGATTGCAAATGTTGGACTGCAACATTAAAGCCAGTGGTGGGATTCAAATAATTTAACAACCGATTCTCTGCCCTGATGACCAGCTGGGTAGGCGAGGATCAGTGGTCATGTGACTGGGTGGGCGTGGCCAACTCAACATCACTCAGGTCGATGGGCGCTTCGCCTTAGCTGTTACAATGTAACAAGAGTTAATTGGAGAGAAAGTTTCTGTAAGCAGGGTAATAAAGATTAGGCTAGAAACAACACCAGAATGTTTCCTTCCTGCCTTCTTTACAGGATTAGCTCTGTAAAGTGGGGTGAGGGAGGAGAGACAAAAAGAGATTTCTTCCAACAACCGGTTCTCCGAACTGCTTAGAAAGTTAAGAACCGGTTCTCCCGAATAGGTGCGAACTGGCTGAATCCCACCACTGATTAAATCTATTGTTACTGTCTACTGGTAACAATGTAGAAGCGTAGATGGGATAGGACTCACAAAGAAAATACAGCTTTCTGGAGCTAATTATAGTTTTCCAAGTATAGAAGATGGCTTTTCAGAAGTTATTTCCAATAATAAAGTTTTGTTTGTGAGCACTTTCAGAATTTTTAAGATTGTAGTAGATTCTCTTACATTAATCATTAATCCTGCTACTGTGATTCTTGCATTGCAAAATCAATGGTTCAGTTTATTGTTTAATAAAAGTGCTTTATTTTTAAAATAAGGATTACATTCTGATCAATAATATAAATAGTAGCATTAGAAACTTTAAAAAAAAGTTCTTAGTATGTTTATGCAAGCATTTTAGGGGTTGGTTTAGGTTAATTTTTAATCTTTGTTATATCTCTCTCTGACCTGTTATAAGTTCAATTGAGAGGGAATGGCTACTGGAATAGTGTAACACAACTAATATGTTCTGTTAAAACATAAATGCCTAAAGTTTTCAATATAATTGTTCCTTTGGTAAAACATTATTTAAGCTTAATTTCTTCATCAGCCCATTTTCTGAATATTTTTAAATTTATTTTTGCCCCTTTAATGGGGGAAAAAATGCTTATTTTAGTGTTGACAGTATATATTCACAGTCCATTATTTTAATGAGGTGTAGATTTATCATCACAGTTCCTCTTCCTCAGCTGAAAGTTCTCACTTAATGCATTGATAAATTCTAAATTCTGGAAATATAACCAAGGAGAGCATATGCATGATGTCAGCTCCGGCCAGCCCAGAGGCCTGGAGCTGCCATTCAGGGGAGAAACCGGGGCCAGCTGCCAAGACTCCTCAGGCTTCCCTCCTACACAAACAGCTGAGTAAATCTACAAAGCTAGTGATAACTGACAACAATCCGCGATTAATTGCCGGGTGGTGTTTGTTTTGGGTTACGAGGGGATGGGGTGTGCACATGCGCGAGGTGCAGGTTATCCTAATTACTAAGTAACTATAAAAGATGGTGGGGAGCACCAGGTGGCAGCTTTGACAATTTATTCATTGCCTTAGTGCTTTCTTGGTTAGTTCCTGCCGAAGGAAGAATATAAACTAAATTTCAAACCGTTTCCGTGTTTGGCTGTTTTCATTAACTCTTCGGAACCTGGCACACGATTTATACAACAGGATTAGTCCAATCTCATGCGTACAATCCTGGTGATTCAGCCCAAATTGTAGCAATAAAAGACAAAATTCATATGAGATGAAATAATATTCCACTTCTTTAGGTGTCCAATATACGCAAAACAATTTTTCTTCTTCTGAATTTGCATTTTGGTAGGTTGTGATATTTTTCAGATCCTGACACAGCATTTGGGCTAGGTGCTACATTCTAGTTCTAATTGATTTGCATAACCTTAAAAGAATTACAAATTGCTTGGTATGTATATAGATTCTGGGAATCATCCGAGACAGCCATCAGACATAAATCATTGAATTCTATAGCCTTGGACAAGAATATAGACTTCTTAGAACATTTGAATAGATAAGTGGATTACAAATTCATTTCAGCTGAGGTAATTAAAAAAAGAGTACAGCAAGATTTTAGCATTGACTTCGTAGTCATGAAGAATGTGGTGAGAAGTATTGGATAGATGCCACAGGAAGGAAGTGAATGCTATATAAAGCATTCCCTATTTTTAAATCAGATGCTGCCTGCACATGTTCAGTTCAAGTTCTGTGACCTAAAATTTCCTTTCAGTGAAAACTTTATAATAAATAATATCCAGAGCCTGTCCACTGTCGCTCCCTCATTGTGTATTGTTTAAAATCAAGGTTATTTTTCTGAGTGTCTTCTATTTTAGATTGGTTCCTTGCCTTATGGCCTCATTTAGAATTTTGTATCGGTAGCATTCTAACTAAGTGTATTTAAATGTTGTATGCTGTATTCCTGCCTAAACAAGGCTCTAAGGTAATATAAAAAATAATCTTGGATGTTCTGGAATATTTTGTATGCTATAATTAATTGTGGATTTTTTTTAAAAAAAAAATTCCATACTGAATGGCTTTTTTAAAGTCCCTTTTAAACCTTGGTTGGTTTAAATCAGGGGTGTCAAACTCGTGGCGCGTGGACCAAATGTGCCACCTGCTGGCCATGCCAACCTCCAGTTTAGCGAAGGGGGGGGGAGTCCCGATATGTCATGTGATGATGACTTGATGCCGTGAGTTTGACACCCTTACTTTAAATCAAATGTCTTTGAAGGAGGACTGTTTTGTCAAAAAAAAAAATAACATATTTGATTTTGTTCCAAATAAATATTATTCAGTTGAGTATAACGACATAAAGTTCAGATAATTAAACTGAATTTAAATTAGTTGCTCTCAAAAACAATACTTGGGCCTCGTTTAAACCTAATATTTGTAACAGTATTTTGAAAACACATATTCATTACAAATGGTTCCTAATCTTTGAGAATGTTTGAAAAGCTGGTACCTTCTGCTACACAAAAGTATGCATAAGAACACAAAATATCTAATATGGTTAATTTTATAGCACAGGAAGTGGATTTTCTTTCCCTAGTCAGAATATAAATGTAATCATTACAAATGTACCCTCTCATTTTTCATGCAAAAATTAATGGCCGGTTCCTTAAAACCTTGAAATAAATTTAGATTGCACAAATAAAAAAGTTTAATTGTGCCCCAAAGTAAATTTCATTGAGGAACTTGCTCATTCCTTTTTGGTTTGAATAAGAAATTGAAATTGTGGTGGTTCAGAGACTCCTGTAAAGTCTTATGGAACCCATAGTTCATAAGTTAAGAAGCTTTGCTCTCTATGTACATAAAATGATTCGGAAAGTCAATGCACCATTTTGGAGGCTTTGGGAAATTATCTCTTCCTTTCCTTATTTCATTTAGAAAGTTTAAATTTTTAGCGAAGGGAGTCTCAGTTTTCCAGGTTTAAGTGTATACTATATAATGTATATCTTCTTTCCCAGGTCAATGAATCACAGATTTTTGCCTATTAAAAAACTGTCATCATACACTTGACCAGTATTTAAAACTCCTTGTAACTTAATGACTTGTATTATGTTTTTATAAGACGGGGTCCTCAACCCCCAGTCCATGGCCCGCAGCTTATTTGGAACCCGGTGGCAGAAGGGGTGGGAGAACGCTCATGTGTGTGCATGTGCAGGCACATCTGCATTTGTGAAAGCAGCGTGCACACGAAACCATCCCCACCACCCCCACCGCCGCTGGTCCGCCAGTCCAGAAAGTTTGGGGGAGCGCTGTTATAAGATGTAAGCTGCCCAGAGGATAGGAATTTTATTCGCAATAAATTACAGTGACAAAATCTTGTCCAAAAGAGGGTCAATTATCCATTGTGCAGCTGCATAGTTGCAGCCAGTTAAGCCAATGTATTAAATACACTTGACATTTAGATAAAGACAGGATGAGAGAGTATATTTGATGCTCCTGTGATTTGTTGGCTGCAATTGCACTCGGAGGTAAAATCGTAAATGCGCTGGTAGTAATGGGGGCGCATAGGCAAATGGTCGCTTATTTCCTTGATAGACTGTCAATGACGTTTGACAATGGCACAGATACAAATCTGTTAACCAACTCTTGATCGCTATGGGTAGATCTCTTTACCATATTTTCAGCAATATGAAAGGAACGGCTCTATCTGCTTTGTTTATAATAAAAAATGTGAAAATAAAAGATTGAATTCTATTAGTCATTGCTGCAGACTGACTGACTCAGTTTGCCTATTATTGGAAAAACACTGACTTAGTTGGCTAAGTGGAGAATTAAACATACCTTTTACTCTTAAAATATTTCTATCATATCTTCAGAACTGAGTGGTTTGTTAGTCAAATGGAACAAAACTGTAGCACTACCCCAAAATGTTAATTGTTAATTACTAATTGAGTAGTTTTTTTAATTAGACCTTAAGAAAACTAGATCAGCATTCCTTCAGCTTTTAGAAACAATTTTAATTACATGTTTGGGTTAAGGAAAAATCACAGTGGAAAAAAAACAAAGGTGTACTTTTCAAACTTTTGAAAGGAGTAGCATTGTCTTTGTTGTGATGCTGTAGGTCTGGTGAGAAATATTTTAAAAGAAAAAAAGCTTTACTGTTTCCAACATTACAGCTTTTAAAAAAAGTCTTTTTGTCTGCTTTATTGTGTGCACGATTTTACATTTTAAGATATCTCCTTTCCTTCTGTTAACACCGATGTTGGATCTCCTTGCTCTGCAGCATAAGAGCAGTTCCCCCCACAGTGAAGACTTCGTGCTGCAATTGCAAAGGGAGTTGATCGAAGCAAAACTCGGTGAAGCTGAATCACACAGTGCCCTGAAGGAAATGCAAGATAAGGTTCTTGAGATGGAAAAGGTAAGTCAGACTATGAATGCTCGGTAGAATCCAAGTTTTCCAAATCCTTTGACCATTACATACTTTGCATAACATAGAAGAATAGGATAGCAATAGCAATAGCAGTTAGACTTATATACCACTTCATAGGGCTTTCAGCCCTCTCTAAGCGGTTTACAGAGTCAGCATATTGCCCCCAACAACAATCCGGGTCCTCATTTTACCCACCTCAGAAGGATGGAAGGCTGAGTCAACCCTGAGCCAGTGAGATTTGAACAGCCGAACTGCAGAACTGCAGTCAGCTGAAGTAACCTGCAGTGCTGCATTTAACCACTGCGCCACCTCGGATTGGAAGGGACCTTGGAGGTCTTCTAGTCCAACCCCCTGCTCGAGCAGGAGACCCTGTCATTTCAGACAAATTGTTGTCCAGTCTCTTTTATGAAAGTCTTCAGTGATGGAGCACTTATAACTTCTGAATGCAAGCTATTCCATTGGTTGATTGCTCTCACCATTAGGAAATTTCTCCTTAGTTCCAGATTGCTTCTCTCCTTGATTAATTTACAACGATTGTTTCTTGTCTTGCCTTTTGGTGCTTTGGAAAATTTTATTTCCCATTGAAATTGAACAGAATTAAGGTTCATAATAAATACGGGCCAGTTTTAATTATTACTTTAAAATGAAATGTTTGTTCATGAAATGATTTGATGTCCATAATTAGATTTAGTTGAAGATATTGAAGGACTGTCTCATCCATATATTTCCATCTGTGCATTATATTTACCATCAGGAGCATTACTGTGTATCCAGTTATTTTCAGTACCACTGTGGGGAGATGAGAAGTCTTCTATTGAAGCACCCAAGTTATGGACAATCCTTTGTATAGAATTTTGACCCTTCCCCTAAATTATTAATGAAGGCTGAGGATCTGTCTCTTTTGATTCTTTTCTATATATAAAAACAGTCAAGCTAACTTTGAATACCTAAAATGTATTGTAATTTATGTTTTTTTTTAATTGCATCCTGAACTGGATGGGTGAACTTGTTTGAGTATTGGTTAACTGCCATTTCCCTGCAGTTCAGACATAACTGTTGTCTATGCAGGAAGATGATAGTTGAAAGTGCAGTAAAAAAAAAAAAGTCATCTTCAAATTGAAGTCAACCCTTCATAATTGGTTGCTTCATGGGAAGGTCCACATAGTTTTCTTGGCAGCTTGCTTGCTTGCTTGATCGTGACCCGACAAATGCGCACACGACAAAACCGCGCCGACAAAACCGCGGCGAGAACATCGTGATGTCATAAACGCACCCACAACAACGCGCCCACAAAGGCGTGATTTAAGTTAAGGTAAGGGTTAGGGTTAGGGTTAGGTTCAGGGTTAGGGTTAGGGTTATTAGGTTGTTATTAGTTGTTTGTTGAAGGCGCGCTTTTGTTGGCGCGCTGTTATCGGCACGCTTCTGCGCGCATTCGTCGGCACGATTTCGACCTCGCACTTTTCTCGCTGCGGTTTCGTCGACGCGCTTTCGTCGAGTGTGCATTTGTTGGTGAACCTTGCTTGATTTATTTGATTCATGTTCCATCTTTCATTTAGGAGTTCATAGCACTGTATATACTGCTGTCTCCTATTTTCCCTCTAGAACAACAACTCTGTAAAATACATCGTGCTGAGATGAGAAGATGACTGGCTCAAGCCACTAGGACAGCTTTTGGGGCTGAGGGTGGACTCATCTAGGTCTCCTCTAGGATCTAGGTCTCCTGATTCAACACGGTGACCACCTTGCTACAATGACTCAATGTGGGAATGGCTTGGTGTTACTTTCTTCTGGGTTGTCTTTTCAACTTCCCAGCTTAAGCCTAGATCTTTGGAGTTCTCCCACTCAATACTTCTGAGCCCAAATAAGGTCAGCCAAAGAGATACTATCTTCTTTAGAACTTCCGTGTTGTCATCATTACAGTTCCTTTAATCACTACAGTGAAGAAATAAATAATATGCTCCTTCCAAAAAGAAAGATTTCCCTATTTGAGGAGGAGGGATGGTTTTTATATTCTGAATTGTTAGACCCCCAATTGCTAGTGCATTTTCCTTAGCTGCAAGAGGTGGATGTTGTGCCAATATTGTGCCTTTTGTCGTTTTCTGCAGCGGAACAGCTCTTTGCCTGATGAGAATAACATTGCCAGACTTCAAGAAGAATTGATTGCAGTGAAATTAAGAGAAGCAGAAGCTCTTATGGGTTTTAAAGAACTTCGGCAGCAAGTTAAAGATTTAGAAGAACACTGGCAGGTAATTCTGTGCAGATCAACACTAAGTCCCTAAATTAATTTGGAAATAAATTGTGTATGGTGGATTCCATGAAGAGAGCAAATGCGTTAGTAAATGAACCCTATGTTATGATTGGGAGAGCCCAACATTTATTTTGAGCTCTTGCATTTAGCAAACAAGAGTTTATAGATGATAGATAGATAGATAGATAGATAGATAGATAGATAGATAGATAGATGATAGATAGATAGATAGATAGATAGATAGATGATAGATAGATGATAGATAGATAGATAGATGATAGATGATAGATAGATAGATAGATAGATAGATAGATAGATAGATAGATGATAGATAGATAGATAGATAGATAGATAGATGATAGATAGATAGTTGGTTGATTGATTGATTGATAGATAGATAGATAGATAGATAGATAGATAGATAGATAGATAGATAGATAGATAGATAGATGATAGATAGATAGAGATGTTGTGGCCCAGCAGGAGCCGTTGGAGCTGCCACCAGACTCCGACAGTGAGGGGCCCTATGAGTCGGCTCTGGAGGATGTGGAGGATATTTGACAGGGTTCCGACTCCGAGCAGAGCACAGAGAGGCTCGTTGGCCACCAGGAGGCGCCTGAGCCTTGGACCAGTGGGGAGGAGACAAGGGAGTGTGATCATGACCTCAGCAGTGAGTTGTCCTGGATGCCCGGCACCAGAGAGCTAATGGGCGTAAGGAACAGTTGTGCAGTGACAGGAGGTAATTGCACTCAGCTGCTGGTAATTAGGCTCCTCTCCAGACTATAAAAGGAATGCTTGTGCACACGCCCCTTTTGCAGATGTCAACGTATTAACGAATGTTGGAGAACAGTATTGTGAGCTTGGCAGGCTGGATTGCTGCCACGGCTTATCTGTGTTGGATTGCTGCCACAGCTTATCTGTGCTGGTTTGCTTTCAAGGACCTGTCTATATGTTAATAAATTCCGTAAAGTATCTTTGACTCGGAGTGTGTTGGTGTGGGACGAGGGGGATCAGAACAGATAGATATAGATAGATATAGATATAGATACAGATACATATACAGTATATCTATTAAAGCTGATGTGGTTTTAAACCTCCTGGGTGAAAGGCAGCCTACTCCAAAACATGTTTTCTCAGAAGGAACTGCTGTTGAATATAGTTTGGTGGGAACAACTGTGAATGAAATTAAAGCCTTATATTATCTTATATTATTTTAGGGACGTGGTGGCTCAGTGGCTAAGACACTTAATCAGAAAGTTCAGCTGTTCGAATTCCTAGTGGACATTACTTGTCCCAGCTTCTGCCAACCTAGCAGTTCGAAAGCATGTAAAAATGCAAGTAGAAAAATAGGAACCACCTTTGGTGGGAAAGTAACAGTGTTCTTTGCGCCTTCGGCATTTAGTCATACCGGCCACATGACCACAGAGACGTCTTCAGATAGTGCTGGCTCTTCGGCTTTGAAACGGAGATGAGCACCGCCCCCTAGAGTCAGAAACGACTAACTCATATATGCGAGGGGAGCCATTACCTTTATTCTATTGCTAAAATGTAAAATTTTAAAAAACAACTCCTGAGCGCAGCAGCAGATATGGAGACACTTAATATTGCACTGCAAGATAAATAACAAAATCTATGGAAACATATTAAGATATAGCCATGTTTTTTAGCGTCATCTAATTCGCACTTCAGGAAGATGGAAAGACCCACCTAAGAAAAATGCTGTAAATGAACTTCAAGATGAGCTAATGACAGTCAGACTCCGAGAAGCAGAAACTCAAGCAGAGTTAAAAGAAATAAAACAACGGATGATGGAAATGGAAACTCAGGTAAGAAACTTAGTCATTCAAAAATTATTAAATATCTGGTGTGGTATAGCAGAACCATGAGAATGCAATATTTGAAAAGCATAGATGAAATTACTAGTGTTTTGGGGACAGGAGAGATCATAATGCTATAATTTAAGGTACCCTCCATCTGTGACACTCATTAGGTGATTCTGGATTATGTTCCCTTTTTCCCCTCCAAATAAAATTTCTTAAAAGTTTGATGGGAGGACAAAAACAAATACAGGTAGTTCTCGGTTTCTGACCATAATTGAGCTCAAAATTTCTGTTGGTAACTGAGACATTTGTTAAATTAGTTTTGTCCCATCTTACGATCTTTCTTGCCACAGTTGTTAAGAGAAACATTGCAGTTATTAAGTTAGTAACTCGGGTTTTAAGTGATTCTGGCTTTCTCATTGACTTTTCTTATCAGAAGGTCACAAAAGGTGATCACATGACCTCAGGACACTCCAATCATCATAAATCTAAATCAGTTGACAAGCATTTAAAGTTTGATCATGTGACTATAAGGATCAGTGGTGGGTTGCAGGTGGTATGCCCCAATGTGGGCCTACTGGAGTCTTTTTTTCTTTCTTCTGAAGAGTTATTGGTACACTCTAGAACAGTGATGGCGAACCTTGTCGGCACCGAGTGCCAAAACTGGAACATGCGTGCATGTGCGCATGCTGGGGCACTGGAAGTCCAAAGATCAGCTATCCAGCGTTTGCATGCCTGTTTTGGGGCCATTTTTGGGGCTGCTTTCAGGCTGTTTTTGGCCTGAAAAACAGCCCCAAAATGCCCAGAAAATGGCCTGAAAATGGCTCCAAAAACCAGTCTGGTTTTTGGCTGTTTTGGGGGCTCTTTTTCCAGCAGTTTTCCAGCGCTCCAGCACCTGCGAAGACCAGCTGGCTGGCGCACTGAAATCCAGAAGAGCAGCTGGTGACGGCGGCATGCCCACAGAAAGGGCTCTTCGTACCACCTCTTGCACAGGTGCCATAGGTTCACTCTAGAACAGGCCTGTCAAACTGGCAGCCTGCAGGCGGGATACAGTCTATGCAGGCCACACCCACCCCATGCTCCCCAAAGGCAAAAAACATAGCGATACAGCACAATGCAAGCAGGTTTGACATGCCTCCTCTAGAATTTAATAAAACCCATTTTTCTTCTTTGTAATCTTCCCAAAATTCTAAGGGCAGATACAACTTAATCACATACCGTATTTATTTTATCTTGTTTTATGAAGACTCAAAAAGTTTACACACTACCTTACGAAGCCTGAGTTGGGATAACACCCATATAGGTATTGCCTAGAGTATTTTATTTTTCTCCTCACCACCAATATGGGCATTTCCCCCCCCAAAGGTTTACTGTTGGATATTTACAAGTAGATCTTTAAATGGTTTGTTTTATCTATATGAATACTTAGATCCAGAAAACACACATTGAGAATATATGTTCTAAATTAAAACATCTAGCTTTTTGTTAAAGTGTAGATTGCTTTGCTTTTGGTCCAATAGGGCCTCGTATGTTATAACAGTAAAAAGCAATTACTGAAGATGCAGGATCTAAAAAAAGAGCAACACAGAGCAATCTTATGATATAATAGTACTGTATGTTAAAAAGCAGTGTGAATTTAAATCCATTTATGACTTTTATCATGCTTCCTAGTTTAAGCAGCAGTTTTTCTAACCTTTTCAGCCAGTAGGGGGTATAGGTGTTCTGTGTGATCATATATAAGCAATACACACACACACACACACACATGCACACATATATACACAAGAACAATTGTATGTACACTTCATAGACAAGTTGTGGAGATTATAGTTCTTCGGAAATTCATGAACTACAATTCCTGGAGTCATCGATGCTGGATATGCTGGCTGATATACTGGAATTGTCACATATAATCCAAAACAGCAAAACCTAATGAATATAACATATTCAGATTTCAATTAATTTACTGTTTCATTTTGATTTGTGTCTTGTTTATGAGAAATAATAGTTTATTCAAACAGGTGAACCTTTCATCAGGATCAGCTAGACTTACGGCCATACTGAACAGGTTGGCTGGCAGAGGTACCGCGGGCCTGTCCTTTGACATTTCCATGCCGGCCCCGTGGGCCGGATCTGACTCACGGGGGCTTGAGTTTGACCCCGCTGCCGTAGAGCAACCAATAAACATTATTTAGAGATATTTCCCACATATTTTAAAAGAAGGTTTCTGTTTTTCTCAGAAGCATAAACAATAAACAACCTACTTATTCAAGCCTTATAAGCCTCCACTGGGAAGACAAGGCTATTCCTGATTACTGTACCAATTTCATGTTAAACAACACAAAGGCATATAAAACCAAAAGTACCCCTAGGTGTCAAATCTGCCAGATCAGCCAGGTCTCCGATATTTAGATACGTTAAGAAAACAGCAGAGCCTTAGGGAATTAAAGATGAAAGAAAGGTACATTTCAGACAGAATTGATTGATAAAAAGGCACATGAAATTGATTGATAAAAATACCATGAAAAGGAAATACTGCAGTTTAAGATCCAGATGAAACACGTTATCTTTTACGCGGCTGCAAAAGATCTCCACGCATTTTTGTCAACATTTAAGAGAGCTACTAAATTTGAAGAGATTAGATTACATCTCATTCAAGAAGAGGTGGTGCCAGAGTGTAATGAGGAAAAAAACAACAACCCTAAATTTAAACACAAGGAAAAACTATAATCAGCCTTGATTGCAAGATGGAGCAAAGTACTCATAATCCTCAATTTATAACCAGTTTGTTTAGCAACTGTTCAGAGACACGACTGACCTTCCTAGGCGTACTGATGACCTGGTTCTGAAGTTCCAATGGTCAGCTTTTTACATTAACAGCAACAAGAATTCCTGTAGAGTGTAGAAGAGAAAAAAGCATTATATATGTATGAGGCTTACTCAAAAGCATGGAATGTACAGTATATTATGGAAACGTGACAGCTGGATTAAAAAATGTGATAAAATTGAAGAAATTGAACATTGCTGTTAAGAAAGAATTGATTATAGATAGGCCACCTGAGAAAGCTAATAAAAAAGAGAAGATCCAGAAGCAGGCAGAAAGGCATATTATAAAAATGAGTTGTTGTAGAAGAAGCAAGAATGCTAAGCAAGAAGCTAGAGAAGATAAGATAAAAAAGTAAAAGAGTTTGTCATTTGAACTGCTATTCTACAACAATAGAAAAATTAGTAATAGAGGTGTTCTGACCCCACTCGTCCCACACCAACACACGCCGAGCCAAAGATACTTTAAGGAATGTATTAAAAGACAGACAGGTCCTTGGCAGCAAACCAGCACAGATAAGCCTTAGCAGCAATCCAGCCTGCCAACCTAGCCACAAAAGTTCTCCAACTTTTAGTCAATGCGTTGACTCCCGCAACGGGGCGTGTGCACAAACATTCCTCTTATAGTCTTGAGAGGAGCCTAATTTCCACCAGCTGAGTAAAATTATCTCCTGTAACTGCGCAAATGTTCCTTACGCCTAACAGCTCTTCGGTGCCAGGCATCCAGGAACAACTCACTGCTGATGTCCGGATCACACTCCTTTGTCTCCTCCCCACTGGTCCAAGGCTCAGGCGCCTCCTGGTGGCCAACCAGCCTCTCTGCGCCCTGCTCCGAGTCGGAACCCTGTCCAGGATCCTCCACATCCTCCAGAGCCGACTCATAGGGCCCCTCGCTGTCGGAGTCTGGTGGCAGCTCCAACGGCTCCTGCTGGGCCACAACAAGAGGCATTAGTAAAAATGTCAGGTTGAAGCAGTAGCTAAGAAATAGTTAGTGATTGCTACTACTAAGAAAGCAGAATTACCAGGCAAATTGGAACAGTCAAGACAAAGTTGTCAAGAAAGTGAAAAGTATTGCAAAGGAAGAAATGATGAATCAGAAAAATAAAGAACAATGGAAAGTCCTCTTAAGGTCAATTGAAATCATTATCTTCAGTTCCATAACCACATGAAGAAAAAACTAAAGGTACTATTAGAAATTTCAAAGAAGCCTCAAAAGAATGTAAAGTTGGCAGAACTAGTTCTAAAAACAGTTCTTAGCATGGGTCTTTTAAGCTTTTACAAAAACGAAAACCCACCTGCAAATGTTATAACTTCAGCAGCTGCAGTTAAGTGGAGTCTGTGAAACTATAGGTTTCGCCATCTTTTTAGGAAAAACAGAATAAACCATAAACATTCAACAGAAAGATGAATGCTAAACTAGAATCATCAATTGATTCTACTGTTAGCGTTTAACAGAAATAGAGATGGCAAAGAAAGAAAAAGACAGAAAAAGCAGAAAGCAGCCTCTGTGAAAGTAAAAGATAAAAATGCAATGGGTAATGCTTCATCAAACAGGAAATACTATGTATATAGAATGTATTTAATATTTTAGGGCAGAAAAATGTCTTTTACTTAATACACAATGTCTTAGAAGTTTATCAACTTGAAGGAGAAATGGAGCATATGTGATAGAATGATAAACGACTGATTCTGCTAAAAATTGTGGGAGAAGGAAAATGTTAGAAAAATGTGGCAAACAAATCAGAAGGAATCTTATAGTAGTTACCCCAATCGACACATTTTATTAAAAGTTATAAACAGTCACCCTCTGATCAAATGAGCTGTGCTCATGAAAGATTATGCCTTGTAATAAAGTTTGTGTTATACTATAGTAAAATAAATGAAAGGTTTACTGGGTACTTACTTATAAGGAAGCAGGCATAAAATTGTGAAAATAGTGAGAGTAGTAATAAAGGTGGTTTATTGTGGTGGAATGTAGTCTGGAGTCCCAGGATGAAGGTCTGCTTTTCAGAGGGTAAAGAGGCAGCAGGTTGGTTAGCAGGAAAAGGGTTTAAAAAGTGAAAAAGCACCGAAAAAAGTGACTCATGACCATTTTTCATAGGATCATTGCAACATCTCCAAGATCGCGTAATCAAAGTTTAGTTTTTTGGCAATGGTATATATTTATTATTTATTTATTTATTTATTTATTTATTTATTTATTTATTTATTTATTTGTCTTGTATGCCGCCCACTCCCGGAGGACTCCGGGCGGCTCACAAAAGACAAGGGAAAGGGGGGAACGAGACAAAGACAACAAATTAAAAACAAAACGAACATTCACAATTTCCGTGGAGGTAGATGCTTCTCAGCTCCCCCCAGCCTGCTGGAACAGCCAGGACTTGGTGGCTTTGCGGAAGGCCGGGAGGGTAGTAAGGGTCCAGATCTCAACAGGGAGCTTGTTCCAGAGGGCCGGAGCTGCAACAGAGAAGGCCCTCCCTCGGGGAGTCGCCAGCCAACATTGGCTGGCAAATGGAATCCGGAGGAGACCCAACCTGTGCGATCTAATTGGTCTGAGAGAGGTAATCGGCAGGAGGCGGTCTCTCAGGTACCCAGGTCCGATGCCGTGTAGGGCTTATGATGGTCGCCGTGTCCTGGGCTCATCTGATCCCGTTTTGTAACCTCCTGATAAGCAAAACTAAAACTTAATAGAGATGCCAGATTTCCTCAACAACCATGTGACTAATTTAACAACTGTAGTGGTTAACTTAACAATGGTGTCAAGAACAGTTGTTAAATGGGGTAAAATTCACTTAACTGTTTTGCTTAGCAGGAGAAATTTTGGACTCCATTGCGGTCGTAAATCGAGGACTACCTGTAATTCCATGTGAGTCATTTTTGGTTCTTGGGATCCAACAGCTATAGGGGGAAAAGAGACAGTATATATTGAAAGGTGGTCCTTGCAAGAAAGTAAATTATGAGTCTATAAACCGACATGAAGCAATATAAATCCCATGTTATCTCATTGGAGCTTCTAATCCCATGTTATTTGTTGTTATATTATTATGATTATAAAGTTTTCGTTGTTTATAAAAAAACCTGGTCCTTTGCTTAAACGAGACAAAAAAACAAATTTCCATACTAAAACAATATTATAAGGCAACCCAAAGATGCTTTTTTCAAGAGGCAACTGGCTTTCTGGTTTTTCTTAGAAGACACTTTGCTTCTCATCCAGTTGAAGCTGAAGAAGCTTCTTCTGGGATGAGAAGTGGAACGTCTTCAAATAAAAACTAGAAAGCCTCTTGAAAAAGCACCTTTGGGACAGCCATGAGCTGGATGACTGAGAATCTCCATAGACATTAGAAGACAACATATCTTAGAATATGACCTGAGTAATAAGAACTCTAGTTTTTCCTTTGTGGTGATGCCAGTGCAAATCTAAGAGAAATTACATCATTTTCAACCATATAAAACCTGGTTTTACTGCAGAGTTGATTAGTTTGGCTTCCTGCAGCTTTTTTCACCAAGTATTCAAGTCCATACCATCACAAGGCAATATTCCAGGTATTAAGATTTGGGTGTTTGATCAACTACTATCATATTAGGAGTTTCATGTCAAAAAATAACAGGCTGAGTTTTGTGCCCCCAGGTGTTCAGAACCTTATAGAACAGGGGTGTCAAACTTGCAGCCCATGGGCTGGATGCACCACATGCAGGCCACGCCCAATCCAGCTCCACAAAGGGAAAAAACATCATGAAATATCACATGACAGCAACATGGCATGGCAGGTTTGACGGTTCCACCACAAAAGCGTGGTCGACGAAAGCGTGTATGTGACGTCATCACAGCGCGACGAAAAAGATTGAAAAATGTAAAAATAAAGTGAAAACCTTACCCTAACCCCCCTAAACCTAACCCTTAACCTAACCCTAAACCTAACCCTTAACCTAACGGAAAACGTAACGCTAACCCTTAACCTAACGCTAAACGTAACGCTAACGCTCTAACCCTAACCCTTAACCTAACCCTAACCCTAAACCTAACCCTTACCTTTATGTGAATCGGCTTGCTGTAATTTTATTTTTATTTCAATTTTTCGATCTTTTTCGTCGCGCTGTGATGATGTCACATACGCGCTTTCGTCGACTGCGCTTTTGTGGACCGCGGTTTTGACGGGTCACGGGTTTGACATCCGTGTTCTAGAATGTTAGTTTTGGGAATATATCTTACTTGTAGGCAGGCAAGTTTGAAGTGTGTTTGGAAGGAGGGCTCATTGAAGATGTTTTTAAGGTAATTCAGAATTGTGTGTAGAACTTAAGAGCATTATTTTTGAGCCTTCACCACTGTTACCTCCAGACTCTTATCATCCGTATTGATTTATGCTCTATTTCAAAGCATTATATTGTATGGATGGCAACTAATATTCGTCTGCCTCATTCTTCACCAGAACCAGATCAATAGCAACCATTTACGGAGGGCTGAGCAAGAGGTCACAAACCTTCAAGGAAAGGTCCAGTATTTGTCGGCACAAAACAAAGGGCTCCTGGCACAGTTAACTGAGTCAAAACGAAAGCAAGCAGAGATTGAATGTAAGGTATGGACAATGGATAAATGAATTATATTGCATTGCATATTGTATTTGTAAACTAAAAAAAAATAACTACGTTAATTGCATTAGTATTACTGGGAATTTTTTTCAGGAAGAATGATAGATTTAATGTCTAATTATTAATATTGGTTGGCATTTATTAAGTTTAGATTTAGATTTATTTTATTTGTATGCCACCCTTTTCCGGGAGGGACTCAGGGCGGCGAACAACTCAAGGGGGGAAAGGGAACATAGAACACAATACAAGTGATTAAAATAACCAAGAATCACACAGCCACACAGGTCGAGAGGGGAGGGGAACTCGTCAACCCCAGGCCTGCCACCAGGTTTTGACGGCTTTCCGGAAGGCCTGGAGAGAGATGAGGGTCCGAATCTCTGCGGGGAGTTCGTTCCAAAGGGCCGGAGCTGCCACAGAGAAGGCCCTCCCCCGGGTGGTAGCCAGATGGCATTGGCTGGTGGACAGAACCCGGAGGAGGCCAACCCTGTGTGATCTAACGGGTCTTTGGGAGGTAATTGGCAGCAGGCGGTCTCTCAAGTACCCAGGTCCAATACCATGAAGGGCTTTATAGTTATCAAATAGTAGATCATTTGTACATTAGATGAAGATTTTAATTTTAGAAAATCATGTGTCTTATCATGCTTTTATACATTTATTTTATACATATGTTGTATAGCTTTCTAGGAAGTGTACTGAGATGCTCTATATAATCTCCTAGTTTTCAATGATTAAAGTACTAACTTAAAGTGCTGGGTTTATTTCATAGAGAAGATCAGACATTTTCCTTCTCGGGGCTTGGAGAAAACTTTGCAACTTTTCTGCACCATGCAGAAATCATGTTTTGATTAAATAGAGTGTATGACTCTGCAAACCATTTAGAGAGGGCTGTAAAGCACTGTGAAGTATATACTGTAAGTTTAAGTGCTATTGCTATTGCAATATTTGTTGTTTGTATGTGTATCCCATGCATTTGCCTACAATTGCTCTGTTGTTAGATCTGGACAAATGCTAAACCAAATTTCTGATTGTGTCAGTTATTTGCGTTTGTGCTTTATTGTGCTTCTTGTATGTTAACCCACATATGAGATAAACATTAAAGGATTGGTGACAGAAGAGATATAAAATTCTTGTTGATAGGGATGCATTTAAGAAATGGAGGGGCTGGATAGAGGTTGCTTCTCTTAAATAAGCATATTATTCTTGTGTTTAGATAGTTCAATCACTTGTAGGAATTGTGCAATAAATATTGTTTTCAAATTGTGGACAATCTTATATAGAATAATATTTGGGTCAGAATAGAAGTATATGGGCATCTGGATTTTTTCCATAAATAATCAACATTGATGAGTTAAGGGGGTGTTTTCTCTATGTTAACCACTTATTCCTGCTTTGATCCTCATCAGAATCTCTTCCTGTTTATTATTTGCTGAGGGAAGAAAGCTTAGTGGTCAGATATGCGACAGATGTTTATCTAGTTGGGCTATGGGGAAAGAGAGCACAGATTGTGAGAAGGAAGGTACAGTCATTTATTTCAGCATTCTGGTGCTGATGATGGTTTCCATCCACATTAAAAAAGTTTTTAAAAGTTAATTCAAGGATAAAAACCAATAAAAATGGAAGGAAAGAGAATTAGAATTCAAATATTAATCTCCTAACATTCTGCAATAAGGAACGTGAAAGTTAATAATCTAATTATATATGTTTGGTTTTGCTAGGCACCCTGATTTCTTAGAAAAAGCTAGGATTCTACATTAGTGATAGAAAGCATTTGCTAAACCCCTTAGAATATCCTTAATCTGTCATTTTATTTTTAGCTTAATGTCAATAACGTTGTGAAGGAATTTGCGTGCATTACTAACGGTATAATTGGTTTCAATCCCTATTGCATTACTTACATGAGATGACACTTACTTTAGTTTTTAGTTTGTGGCCTCCATAAATTGATGAACATGCCCTTCTAAAGCATTCTTATCTTTGAGTTATCTTTAATATTACTGTAATTTTAGTACTATGCTTCCTGTTGAGAATGTACTTCTTTGTAAACCTAACACTTATTCATCATTTTCTTCTTAATTCAATGGAATGTATTTGGATCTTTGTGGTTTACAACAAAGCCAGTCAATTTTATAGAGTAGCCAAAGACTACAGTTTTTTTAATTGGCGACATGATCAAGAGCTAGAGTGGACAAGCCAATGGTGTCACTGAAATGAGCAGAGTCTGTTTTTTCAGCACTAAGAATCTATTTGAAAAAAATATAATCCTGAGAAAAATTAATACGCAGGTAATCCTCAAATTACAATCAACCATTAGTTTAGTAACCGTTCCAAGTTACAAAGACACTGCAACAAAATAGTTTAGTTTAGTTTAGTTTAGTTTATTTGTCTTGTATGCCGCCCACTCCCAAAGGACTCCGGGTGGCTCACAATAGACAAGGGAAGGGGGATAAATAGACAAAGACAACACTTTAAAAAACGCAACATTCACAATTTCCGTGGGGCTGGATGTTTCACAAGCACACCGGCCTACTGGAGCAGCCAAGACTTGGTGGCTTTGCGGAAGGCCGGGAGGGTAGTAAGGGTCCGGATCTCCACGGGGAGGTCGTTCCAGAGGGCTGGAGCTGCAACAGAGAAGGCTCTCCCCCGGGGAGTCGCCAGCCGACATTGGCTGGCAGATGGAATCCGGAGGAGACCTAACCTGTGAGATCTGATTGGTCTAAGGGAGGGAATCGGCAGGAGGTGGTCTCTCAGGTACCCAGGTCCGATGCCATGTAGGGCTTTATAGGTAACGACCAGCACCTTGAAGCGGGTCCGGAGACTAATGGGTAGCCAGTGCAGCTCGCGGAGGATAGGTGTGACGTGGGTGTACCTAGGTGCACCCACAATCGCTCGCGCGGCTGCATTCTGAACTAACTGAAGTCTTCGAACGCTCTTTAAGGGCAGCCCCATGTAGAGCGCGTTACAGTAATAAAATAAAATGAAATAAAAATGACTTACAATTGTCCTCACTCTTACAACCATTGCAGCATTTCCATGATTATGTGATCAAAATTTGGGCACTTGCTACCGGTATGTATTTACAACATTTGCAGAAATCTGTAGACCATTTGCAACCTTAGCTCCGGGCTTCCAATATTGCATAGTCAATGGGGGAAGCCTGGTTCACTGTAGTAATTTGATTTGTAATTGTAACTAAAAAGGTCACAAAATCAGGCATGATTCCTTTAACAGCTGCCTAGCTTAGTAAAGGAAGATCCTGGACACAGTTGTGGTCCTAAATCAAGGACAACCTGTAAGATGGCCATTTTTATAGAGAAAATGTTGATAAGAGCCCAGTTGCTTACACTAAGTGTAAAATGATTTAAATATAAATATCCATCCATTCATTTTCCACATCAATTTTCCTGCAATGTGACTCAGCTTGTCACTTATCACTTCTTTTTGCTAGAATAAAGAAGAAGTAATGGCTGTAAGACTCCGAGAGGCTGACAGCATAGCAGCTGTGGCAGAACTCCAGCAGCATATTGCAGAACTAGAAATCCAGGTAAGAATGAAAACAATTCCTCTTTTATAACTTCCCTCCAGTTTTAAGTCAAAATGCTCAACATAGACATTAGTTTATGGAACTATAAATTTAGAACTTTTTTTTTGCAAACCATCTACTAAACAGCAACCGTGTTCCTGACTAGTAACTATCCAGCCATACAGTTTTAATTGAAAAATAGCCTACCCATGTATAGAATTAGTCACTGGAGTTGTTCCTTAGGACTGTAAATTGCTGGGTGATCACTAGGTGGGAGCAGAGAGTTGAATAGTTACAGTATGTATATCTCTTCTGCCATCTGGTTCTTGCACACACCTTCTCAGCTCAGATATATTAACCTTAGTTTTCCCATCGTGTGTGAACATCATTACTGTGCTTCACCCATAATAGTTGTGGTTTGTAGTGATTAAACCTTGCTTCTAACCCAGAACTCTGTTTTTGTTTTTTGTTTTTTGTTTTTTAAAGTTTGTATGTGTACGCTTTGGGGCACTGATAGAAAGCTTTTTGTGGTCTCTGGATTTCTTTTTAAAATTAAATCTATTTTTGGATTGAGTCCTTAGTTGAGTTTTATAGTACAAGATGGGAATATATATTTGCTCAGTTTTTGTGCAAGCCTGTGGCACTGAGATAAGCACAACTGTGTACGCATTGCAACAGCTTCCTGGGTTAGGAAGCCTAACTGTCCACTTTAAAATATTTATAAACAGACAGTTCACACTAAATGGACTTGATTTGCAGAGCTGTGGCTGTGCTGCTCAAAGAAATTACGAAACTAACTCTCAGATAAAGCATTTGATTACAAGATAGTGATACAA
The DNA here is from genome assembly GCF_051295495.1 of Thamnophis sirtalis. NCBI lineage: Eukaryota > Metazoa > Chordata > Lepidosauria > Squamata > Natricidae > Thamnophis > Thamnophis sirtalis. The sequence continues at coordinate 11,181,266 of NW_028261387.1, forward strand.
TAATTATATAGCAGTAAACAACACCAGAAAAATGAACGTTCTGTGAAGGCAGTTTAAATTTTATATTTTACAGTAATCAAGAATTGTGTTTAAAGTATGGCTTTGTTCAAAGTGAACCATAATACATTTTACATAGGTCCATCTCTTAAGGCTAATTAGTATATTAATGGATCAGTTATAAATCAGGATGTGCTTTTCTGTTTCAGGATAATTCTTAATTATTTCAGAATTCAGGAATTTCCCTTTCAAGTCAAAACTGGGCCACAACAGTAAGCTATTTCACAGTTTTCTGTGAAATGACTGGGTGCACCTGTAAGATGCGTTTGGCATTAAACATGTATAGTTTGTCTGGTTATTACTATACCCACATTATGAAATTTCTGACATGCCAGTTCCTAGATAAAATCAGGTTGGGGCCACTGTCAAGGAAATAAAAGCACCTTTCCAAAATAACACATGTTCGAATCTTTGGTTAACACATTCATCTAAGTCATTTGAATTCCTTTCATTTATTTTGATGAATTCCCACAGAATTCTCTGCATTCTTTTTTATGTTTATTTGTTTGTATCTTGCTTTTATTATTTTTTGCAAATAATTCAAGGCAGCAAATATATCCAACACATGTTTCCCGTATTTTCTCCAACTCACAACAATACTTTTGAGTTGGGTTGGGCTGAGAGAGAGAGTGATTTGGCCAAGGTCACCCAGCAGCTTTTATAACTAAAGTGGAACTAGAACTCACAGTCACCCAGTTTCTAGGCTGGTGCCTTAACCACTAGACCAAATTGTTTCTTCTGCTTTATAGATCTCCAGCCCATCTGAGAGCATTTAAACCTGTATTAGGATCGCAGTCTAGACTTTTTGCATGAATAAATATTTTTATCAGAATGTGGATTATATGTTAATGGTTAATGCTGATGCCTACTTTCCCCATATTTGACCATATGATATTCCTGCCCTTGACATTAGAAAACATTAATATTTAACTGAGAAATCTATTTTCTTCTGCATGAAGGTTGAGTATGTTATGGAATGTTAATAAGTTCAAAAAAATCCATTTAGTTGCGAAACTATTTTTGCCAAGAATAAATGTTATTTTATAGTTTTACACTTTAAAATCAGTCTGTCTTTAAAATTCATGGAATCTTCCTTAGTAAAAGCAACAAACCATGATGATGTAATCACAGAAACATGTGTAGTGACATCATCATTCACATTTTGCATTTATACGTATGGCATTATTACATGCCATACTGACATCTGTGGTATTCGCCCTTAGTGCTTTCTCCAGAGATGCTGAATGAACATGTTTATTTAATATTATAAATCCCACAAAAACATTTTAAATGACCTGTATATCTAAAAAGAGAATTTCCATTTTCACTATTACAGGAAACTTTTAACATTCTCTAGCTGTTAATGTTAGATGTGTTGTTTTTTTTTGAAAGTACAGAATGAATCATCACAGTCACAAAAAGGCCACAAATCTCACACAACTGCACTGATGAATAAACTTAATTAGTTTTTCAGTACAAAATGTCATTACTCTGTAGTAAAAGTTGAGGGAGTGTGGGTTAGGCAGGCTATATCAAACATCTAGAATAGGTTCCCCTCCCCAAATATTTTTTTTAATACTTGGAACATAACATAAAGTATAAAATAGAATTCAACATAAGAAAAGTATTATACTCCAGGGGTAATTGAGATGTCTCTGATATTGAACTGAGGAGACTGCTTCCTTCCTTCCTTCCTTCCTTCCTTCCTTCCATCCATCCATCCATCCATCCATCCATCCATCCATCCATCCATCCACATTAAAAAGTTTTTAAAAGTTAATTCAAGGATAAAAACCAATAAAAATGGAAGGAAAGAGAATTAGAATTCAAATATTAATCTCCTCACATTCTGCAATAAGGAACGTGAAAGTTAATAATTTAATTATATATGTTTGGTTTTGCTAGGCACCCTGATTTCTTAGAAAAAGCTAGGATTCTACGTTAGTGATAGAAAGCATTTGCTAAACCCCTTAGAATATCCTTAATCTGTCATTTTATTTTTAGCTTAATGTCAGTAACGTTGTGAAGGAATTTGCGTGCATTGCTAATGGTATAATTGGTTTCAATCCCTATTGCATTACTTACATGAGATGACACTTACTTTAGTTTTTAGTTTGTGGCCTCCATAAATTGATGAACATGCCCTTCTAAAGCATTCTTATCTTCGAGTTATCTTTAATAATACTGTAATTTTAGTACTATGCTTCCTGTTGAGAATGCACTTCTTTGTAAACCTAACACTTATTCATCATTTTCTTCTTAATTCAATGGAATGTATTTGGATTTTACTTATTCTGACTTGTTTATTCTGACTTTATTTCATATTATTTGTAGCAAATCTGATCAGATATACTGTAGTTTGGAATGCAAATACTTACTACATAGGAGTCAGATCCATATAGAAAAGGCATATTTTGTGAGGTATATCTAGGCTCATAGTTTTTGTCCGTCTCAGTGAAATGGGTAACTTGAAAATAGCAGTTCTTTTATTTTGTCTCTCGAGGGTACTTTCATATGGATTTAATGAAATGGCAACAGTTGTTAGGAAAACTAAATTGCAAGAGTGTAGAGTTCTGACCCCCCCTTGTTCCACACCAAAGCACACTCCGAGCCAAAGATACTTTACGCAATTTATTAACAGATAGGTCCTTGGCAGCAAACCGGCACAGACAAGCTCGGGCAGCAATCCAGCACAGATAAGCCGTAGCAGCAGTCCAGCCTGCCAAGCTCACAATACTGTTCTCCAACATTAGTTCCTGCGTTGACTTCTGCAAAAGGGCGTGTGCACAAGCAGTCCTTTTATAGTCTGGAGAGCAACGTAATTACCACCAGCTGAGTGCAATTACCTCCTGTAGTTGCGCAACTGTTCCTGACGCCTATTAGTTCTTCGGTGCCGGGCATCCAGGAACAACTCACTGCTGACATCACGATCACCCTCCCTTGTCTCCTCCCCACTGGTCCAAGGCTCATGCGCCTCCTGGTGGCTAACCAGCCTCTCTGCGCCCTGCTCAGAGTCGGAACCCTGTCCAGGGTCCTCCACATCCTCCAGAGCCGACTCATAGGGCCCCTCACTGTCGGAGTCTGGTGGCAGCTCCAACGGCTCCTGCTGGGCACAACAGCTACCCATTTAACCATTTGTATGGAAGGCAAGTTATATGTAGCTGGCTGACAGCTGTCCCATTTAGAGAATGTGTGAGTCTTGTTACAGTAGATCTTCACATATAAGAATTAAAACTGTTCATTCCTTGCAGTCAATTTCATTTGACATTATATCAGCCATTGAAATGCACTATGAATTAAGGCATTAATCATTAGAATTGTAACAAATCTCCGTAATGTATCTGTAGAAAGCTCTGAATCCATTTTGGAAAATATTGTATTAAATCAAACTTGCCAATAAAATTTTTTGGATCTGATGTGATATACTTATTTTCTTTTCTGAATAGAAAGAAGAAGGGAAAATTCAAGGGCAACTTAATAATTCTGACTCCAGTCAGTATATTAGAGAATTGAAAGATCAGATAGCAGAGTTGAATCATGAGGTAAGCTATCATTTTTGCTCACTTAAATTCCTTTTCTGTAACTTGTACTTTGGCTTTTTTTTTCTATTTGCTGATTCCAAGTAACTTGTTTTTTTTCAGAATTTTTACATTTTTCATTTAGTCAGAAGAAAATGCTAAGCATAGATAATTTTGCTGTGTAACAGATGAGGAAACGACCTTTTGATAAAATCTAACTTATTATGCTTGTGCTTAATTTGTAAAATTTCTGTACAGCCTCTTTAGACTTTTGATATTTTTTTTCATCAATAACACTGTGGCAGATGACTTTTAAAACTTGGTTTTGAAATTGTCCTCTTTCTGGGAGCAGAATTTGTAGAAGTATGGACCAGAGGTGGAATTCACTTACCTTCCCTACCAGTTCGCAAATGTGAGCGGATGCACAGTGTTCGCGCATTATGTCGGGGTGGGTGAGCGAAACCTCCCGTAGCCACCGCTACCAGTTCGCCTGAACTGGAGGGAACCTGCTGAATGCCACCTCTGGTATGGAACCTCATGATAAATGCTACTTTCAGCTAAATTGATAGGATCATTTTAGTCAATTGGAAATATTTAACTAATGCAACTATAAAATGTTGAAAAGTATGGGCATTTGAATTTCAGTCTTAATAAATAGAGAATGGTAAGAGATTGAAATATTTCTGTGGAAAGTATATATTTTCACATGTAATATTCCTGATATGTATTTTTAGAAAATCAGATAAAGAATATAAAATACCCAGACCTTTTATAAGTTGCCTGACAGTAGAAAGCTTATTTTGACTTTAGCCAAAATATTACCCATAACCTTTTTTGTACTTTTTATGATTGCTAAATTCATTCAGGAGAAATTGGTATGGAACCATCTTATATTAATTTGTAGTCCAGCTACAAACGTTTTTTATTATTTATTAATCAAAATTATGTGATGGCCCCCTCTGTGGCCAGCAAATAGAATAAAAACATAATCCATACAATCCCCCCAATCAAGTTGAGAAACCTCTCGCCGCCGCCCCCCCCAAAAAAACCTCATATCATACACAATGCATATTCTCCCACACAGGAACTCCCATAACTAATATCCTGGCTTACAAGTATATGTTTAATTGGTCAGACTGGAAACAATGGTCATGGTATAGATTCAGATGAGTGGTGGGATTCAAATAATTTAACAACCAGTTCTCTGCACTAATGACCATCTGGGTAGGTGGGGCTCGGTGGTCATGTGACTGGGTGGGCGTGGCCAACTCAAGGTCACTCAGGTCGAAGGGCGCTTCACATTAGCTGCTACAATGTAATAAGGTTTAACGAAGAGGCAGTTTCTGTAAGCAGGTCAATAAAGATTAGGCTAGAAACAACACTAGAATGCTTCCTTCCTGCCTTCCTTACAGGATTAGCTCTGTAAAGTGGAAAAAAAACAAAAGGAGATTTCTTCCAACAACCGGTTCTCTGAACTACTTAGAAAGTTACCAACCGGTTCTCCCGAATAGGTGCGAACTGGCTGAATCCCTCCACTGATTCAGATGTGTGTCTGAAGAGCACTTGCCTCATTCTACATCTGCAGTTCTTTTTACGTGTTCTTACATTGAGCAGAATATGCATTGCAGCATGTATCCAGGCAACAAACAAAAAACAAAAAAAACAAAGACCAGTTTGTGGTGGGAAAAGTGACTTTTATCGATATTAATCAGAACTTTTTATTAATATTCTTTGAGAGACCTTATAGAAAGCTCCAAAATAAAAAGGAGACAAGTCTTTTTTGTTGTTGTTGTTTCTGTTTTGGTTATTTATGCTTGGAAATAATTGTATAATTAACTAGTCTTGTGACTTTGTTCTTGGATATAATTCCATTATTTAGTGGGGCTTACTGTTTGGCAAGTATGCCTGGATTTTAGCACTGATTATCTGTTTGTGCCATTAAAGTTCTGCTTCTGTGACACACAGTAATAATGAGATGCTATCCTATGGGATAGTTTGTGAAAGTTACATTTGGGCAAAAAGTTTTGTTTTTACCAATTGCTGATTGATTTTTCCTCCTTTGAGTACTTGGAAGGATGATAACATGTGTCTAATAATTTGACCTGGAAATCATTTCTCTTTAAAAAGAAGTTCAAAAAGTTTATTTCATAAAACATTGATCTAGCGTATTGGGTTTGTAGCAGCCCTACTTTTTCTGAAGAGATAGACATATATAGATTCTCTTTGGAAATTACAAAAGAAATATAATAAGATGTACTATGAGGGAACCTTGCAGCTTGACATAACATTTTCTTTCATATGGATTTAATTCCTCTAATAGTAAATCTTCCCAAAATTGTTGTTCAGTGAAAACCAGATTTTATAGATTAAGTGTGACTTAAGTAAATATATTATGTTTGCTAAATGCAGCAACAGGATTTCATCAATGCAGAAGTAGAATGAGACATATAAATTTCTGAGTAATAAATACAGGATAATTGATACAGGTTACTTGGTATTTGACTGCTCCAAAACTTGTTGAATTTGGTACTCAATGCATTTTGACATGAAAATGTTTTCCCAGTACTTGTTGTTTATTTGGTACTCGACACTCTGCAATAGGAAGAGGGGAACAGCCATAGAAAATGGACAGAAAGTCAGCCATGCTGGTCATTGATATAGGAAAGGGGACAGACAGAAAGTTCTTCCCAGCCAAAACAAAGGGTCACATGGTAAGTCAGGTGGTTTGCTTGGTACTTGTTGTTTTTAGTACTCATCCCACCACCCAGAACCAATTAACAACAAGTACTGAGGTACCACTGTAGAAAGGAAACAATTATTTCCTTCCTTTCCCCAACTTTGGCCATGTTCTTCAAAACATTCATTGATATCTAATTTAAGGTCATCTGCCTTTAAGATGCACAAAATGGCAACATTTTTGGTGGTTTTGGAACCAGTTTGGTATTCATAGATGATTATATAATCATATGGAAAATAAATATGAGCTTCTCTAGAGTAAGTCTGTATGTGTGCACCTCAAATGTTTCTCCTTGAGAAAGGGAGTGGAAACATATTGTTAACCTTAAAGTCATTGTTGCATCAACTAACATAGCAAATTGGGTGTTAACAGGTGCAAAGTAATGTTAGGTAGCAATGAAGACTTTGCCAAAATTCTGGGAAGAAACAAGCAAATGCTTAAACAGTATATAATCCATTTCAGAAAACTGCATCTGTTGGAGTCAGTATCCCTGAAGGAGGAATATTTTAGGACTGCATTATAAGACAATAGTAGCCAGAATTGAAATTCACCCCCCACCTATAAGTACTATCAGGCCTTGACTTACTGGTATATTGAACCCAGCCAAGGCCAGTCAGGTGGTGTCGCCTGCTGAGACATGAAGGCAGCAAGGATATGTAAAATAACTGAACTATCTATGGACTTGAAACTGTTGAAACAAACATTGCTTTTCCAGCATTCAGTAAATGCCACAATATGTCAAAACTATGTATGCTGACTCTGTAAACCGCCTAGAGAGGGCTATAAAAGCACTATGAAGTGGTATATAAGTCTAAGTGCTATTGCTATTGCTAGTTACTATAACATAAGCCACAGTGCCTGCATTTCATTAGTTGGGAACCTTTGCAAAGCAGTTTTCTGAAAGGATTAGCTTAATGACCTGCATCCATATGTGGACAGTCATATTTTTTTTACTGTAAGAATATGCTGCTAACTATCATTAATGTTAATATGAGCCAGCATGAACCAGATACAAAAAATAGGCCTCTTCAGGAAGATATATTGATTGAGTTGGCTCTTGAAAAGATTTGGTTTAGGTTTGGTTTGGTTTGGTTTATTGGATTTATATGCCGCCCTTCTCCCAAGGACTCAGGGCGGAATACAACATTAAAAAAAAACAAAAATTGAAAATTGGTATATATATGTAGCGACTATTTAGAATATTCTGTTGAAAAATGAAGGAATAAGATTTCTGTTTGAATGGATGATGTACAAGGATAATAATGAACATAAGCATACCTGATAGTTGATTGGTGGAATTATGCATAATTGAAAACAGTGATATACAAATATAAATGGTAAAAAAAGATTTTAAAAAAAATTTCTATTACATGGGATTATATAAAGGTATACTGTTATCAAATAGATAATCAAGAATGTAAGGGAATCATGATTTACTGGAAAAAAATAATACTAATTGTAACTGAACATATACTGTACAATGAAAGTGAGGTATTTAGTTATACTAGATGAAAATTCTGAGATGGTAAATATTATTCGAGAATATGGATGTTAAAACACCTGTAACCAAACGACATGCTGTGTGTGATGATTTTTTTTGTTTTTTTGTTTTGTTTTTTTATTGTTGTGTGTATGTGTTGTTTATGTAATAAAAAAAATAAATAAAATAAAATATTACAAAAGTTTAAAAAAATTAAATAGAAAAAAAATTAAACTAAATAGAATATCCAAAAACGAAAGTTTAAAAAAATTAAATAGAATATCCAAATTTAAAATTATGTTGTTTTTTTTAATTATTTTCTCATTTGTACTATTTCTCAATTTTATCAACTGCCTTAATTGGAGTGAGTGACACTTACATGTGTTCTTGAACATTCCCAAACAGTTGTTTCGGCTTCCTGTTGGATACTCCCAAGGAACAAATGTGTCGTGTAGATTAGAGGAGTGGTATATAAGATTAGAATGGATAAGATTGCCTACGGGCTACATTGGCAAACCACAAAGTTTCTTGGGAAAGAGAAGGAAGGAGTAGTGGTTTCCAGTTATAGAATGAAGAAAAATCCTGGATTTGCAGGTTGTGACAGTTGCATTGTGAAGTGTTTTAGATCCTCTCCTTTTTTTTTTAATTTTCAGGCAATAATTTATATAGTAATAGCAGTAGGCTTCTATGCAGTAGCAATACCACATCTGATTTCTAATGCCAATCATCTCTATTAGAACAGACATTTTTGTTTTGTGGTATTGTTTTGTATAAATCATTTATGCCTTCTGTTTTACATGTTCCTTGGTTTGAAGTATTGTTAAGCCTCTTTTTAAAATAGATATTTTCTATAAAAATATGAAATTGATATATAGGTAATCCTCAACTTAAGACTATCTTGGAGAATTCCCATTATGGTTGTAAGTCGTGACAGTCATAAAGCAGGGTGCCATGTGTCTGACCTGGTTTTATGACCTTTTTTGCAACATTCGTTAAATGAATACCATGTTTGTTAACTGAATCCCTGGTGGTTAAGCAAACTCCAAAAGTAAATGTTGTTTTTCAGCCAAAAAAAAAAGGTAAACCCACAGTCACATGACCACTGCATACTGCAAGCAGCTATAAATGCAAGCTAGTTGATGGGCACCAGAGGTGGGTTCCTACCAGTTCGCACCTATTCGGTAGAACCAGTTCGTCAAATCTATCGAACCGGTTATAAGAGGTTCCACCAGTGGACCCGGAAAGCAGGCCACACCTACAGAAGAGGTTCCAAAAATTTTTGAAACCCACCACTGGTCCTTGGATATGATTATTCTACACTATCATGCTCACATTTATAAAACTCAGTGCCTCTGTGAAAGGTAAGGATGACTACTGCGTTTGTGGTGCAATCAGAACATTGCGTGTGTTGAAGTTGTTTTAACGCAAACCAAAGATGCCTTTTAAAAAAACAAGTTTACATCATATTCTTATGCATGCCAGTGCTGTGTGTGAGGTAATTTAAGGTGGTTCTGACAAGTGTCATCGGCATCTTCATATCCGGTCACATAGGCGGCAAGCCACTCCCATCCGGTCACATGGGCGGCAAGCCACTCCCACAAAGGAGGCCACACCCACAGAGTAGGTTCGAACAATTTTTGAAACCCACCACTGATGGACACCCAAAATACTGTCATGTGACTATGGGAAGCAGCATCCGTCACAACTTCAGAACTGGGTCATAAGAACCTTTTGGAGTGTCTATCATAACTTTGAATTGTCACTAAACAACCAGCTGTAAGTTGAGGACTACCGAGTAATACCCTATTTTTAAAGTCATATCTGTAGGTACGTTGCATTTAATTGTTGTGAAAAGTAGTTCAAAGATATTAATCTTATGTGACCTTTCCATATTTCATCTCTGCAAGCAATAAGCCTAGATTTCTTTTAAAAAGTTTTTAGTTTATTGTAACTTTAACTATTCTTTTGATTGTGGATCTGCAAGTAAGCAAAATCTAGAGCCAGAATTGCTCAGATACAGGTTATCCTCCTGATAAGGAAATGCTTAACTGAAGAACATTTGATTGATATCTAGAATATCTTTAATGGATGGCTTTTAAATCATTTCAGATAAATACCTGCAGAGATTATTTAGATAGAGGATCTCATTTCCTTTTCTTAAACTTGAAAGCTAAAAATTCTTTCTTCCTATCCCCATTGAACCTTGTACTATTACTCTTCTGGTGTTTCTCTCCTAATGCAGTTAGTAGAAGATTCTCTGATAGATCTGTTGTCTCTTCTTCAGATCATGTTTCTGTTGAAACAAAATGGGCTTAATACAGATGAAATGTTCTACTTTTAGATAATTGTAAATGCTAAATAATTAGTTTGATAAATGATTCAGACTAAATAAGAAAAAAAAGGGCTAAATCAGGGGTGTCAAACTCACGGCGTCATGTTATCGTGTGATGTATCGCGACTTTTTTACCCCTTCGCTAACCCGGCATTGGGGGTGGCCAGCATGCATTTGGCCCGCAGGCCGCGAGTTTGATACCCCCGTGCTAAATAATAGGAACATGTTAAATTTACTTTCTTAAAACTACAAAACCCAGTTGTTTTTATACGTGTTTTAGTTCTATTACAACTGAATAACGTCGTATGACTTCCTAGGAAAAGATCCAAAAACCAATTGTTGATCCCAAAATAAATAAATAAGCGTTATTAATAGGAGATTGACTCAATTATTACACCAATTGCACCGTTAGCTTTCATCTTTTACTTAGACTCAGTACAAAGGTATTGTGGCTAATCTTTGAATAAAGGGTCTAGAAGCTGGCTGTTAATATAATTTTGGTATCTGAGCCTGCTGTTTTCTAACAATTTCTCTACATCAGATCCTGCCAAAGAATTACATCATGGATCCCCTCTGTTACAAAGGGCTATCTGGCAGGGCCCAGAAAGAGATCTTTTCCTCCGAGGCGTCTTGGAGTATCACCATATGAAAGATTAGATTAGCCCCAACCTGGTGGCCTTCAGCCATCTTTGAAGATGTTGTTCATGCCATTGGAGATGTGACAGAGCCCTTAGGATGATTGTGTTGATGGCTTGGATGGATTTATTTTAAGTTAACTTTAAGTTTCTAACTGCTGTTCATCACCCAGAATCATGAAATTGAGATAGATGGTCACATAAACCTAAATAAATAATACAAACTTTTGACATTTATGCATAGGGTTGTAATGATGATAACACACAATAAATAATACATAAACTTCTTCTGCTCCATGATCTTCTGACACCAAAGAGAGGAGTGGGGAAATGTTTTCAGATTTAAAAATGTGAGTGTTCCAACTTGTGGCAAAAAAAACTTTCAGAACAATAAATCATGTGCTTTCCTTGTACGGTATCTTGCAGATGCAGTAAGGCAAGACCACACCACCAGATTTGTCCTCCCACAACAGCAAAGTTATTGGACAACTAAAAGTTGCTCTTTTTGTTATTACGTGTCAGATTCTGAGCATCTTATGCTGGCGGAGTCTAGATTTTCAGTGATTGTGGTCAGTCTGAGGAAACTGTGATGCGATAAGATAGCATTTGTGAGGTCATGTGGTTAGTAAATACCCAATCTAAAACAGCAGCTTTATGGACCCTGGGTTTTAAAGTAACTTTATTCACTGTGATATGTTGAAGGGTGTGTGTATTTTTGAAAAATAGAGCTGCCAGATAGCTATTAAACTCAAGGCCTTAATAGCATTTGTGTGTGTGTGTGAGAGAGAGAGAGAGAGAGAGAGAGAGTCTCCCTTCTTGTGCCATTTTTAGGAGCTCGGATTCCGTTCAATTTCAGGAAAGAAGGGAATGAGAGCGCACAGCACCCGGTCTGCGCCTTGTAACAGCCACATCCTTTTTTCTAGGATCGCAGGGCTGCTAGAGAGAGAGAGACTTCTATTGTAACAGGATGATGCTGGAAACAGATGCAGCTCCTTTAATAAATCACAGACAGGAACTGAGTTTGTGGTATTGTGCATTTTGAAGCACTCCTCCCAAATTGAATCCAAAAAAAACCATGCTGTTTTCTACTTTAACCCCAGAATGGTCTGAAAGAAGGTGTAACCTACACATTTAATGTTTACATGCTGCGCTCTGTGTTTAAGATAATCGGCAAAAACATTTAATGTAATTCATATCCAGCTGGATAGTTCCTTTCCCCTCCCCACCCTCTGACACCATCACGGTAGAAACTTCAGTCTACAGGTAGTCCTCAACTTAGGACCACAATTGGTCCTGGGATCTTCAGTTGTTGAGCAAAGTGTACTTGTACTTGACGCCTCTTCACCCATCGTGGGTATAGGCGACTTCCATGGAGATTTGACGCCACTGCCTTCGGTCCTGGGCTAGGGTTGTCAGGTGGTGCAGCCAGTCGCTATCATATGATTTTCGGCTAAGATTGAATGGGCGCATGACCACATCTTCGGCTTTCCGTTTGAAGTGACGCAGAGTGGTTAGACGAACACCTCCTTTTGGCCGTTTCCAGGTCGGACCAGGCTGTTTGGAATGGATACGGCGATCCATGGAAGCTGTTTCGGCTGGATATACCCAAGGGGACGCCAGTCCCAAGGGTCGACAGGGCCCGATTGGTGGGAACGGGGGGCACCACGTGAAGGCCGGGTTGTCGTTTGATAGCTGACAGGCTTTGCAATAAGCGTTGCAATGTATATTGCGCATCAACTATCCTTGCCCACCCGAGCAAAGTGGTTATAGCAATAGCAGTAGACTTATATACCGCTTCATAGGCCTTTTCAGGCCTCTCTAAGCGGTTTACAGAGAGTCAGCATATTGCCCCCAACAATCTGGGTCCTCATTTTACCCACCTCGGAAGGATGGAAGGCTGAGTCAACCCTGAGCCGGTGAGATTTGAACCGCTGACCTGCTGATCTAGCAGTAGCCTGCAGTGCTGCATTTAACCACTGCGCCACCTTGGCTCTACTTCTTGGTTATGAAGTAAGATGTCATGTGACCAGGGACTACCTGTATTTTCATTGCTTTCCTATAGTTAAATTGCCTGGTTGACTTAGTCTTATGGAAGCTGTTTCAAGTATGGTGTCTTTTAATTTTTGTTTGTAATTTTAGGGTAGTTTTTACTGATTATTATTCACCCCAGTTCCGTGGTGTGGAGGAGAAGATCCCATAAATTGAATTTAAATAAATAAGCATATCTCTTTTGTTGTTGTTGTTGTTAATGTTGTTACACAGAGGGCTATTTTTCTTGGAAACTAACTGAGATAAAGAAAAGAGGAACTTATAAGAAAAATGTAATAGAAAAAAATAATGCTGATAAGAATCATAGGTGAATGGGGATTTTACTTTAATTCAGCTTGATTTTACAAGAAACAAAATTTCGTTTATCAATCTGACTTAATGGGGTCATAATTGATCACCTTAAGCAATCTTTCATGTTACACCTCTTTATTAGGTTATTTGTCACTATGTCTTTATTTTCTTTAAAATTTATGATGGCTGCTGAGGATTGTCATCCTTGTACTTGTACTTGTACTTGACGCCTCTTCACCCATTGTGGGTATAGGCGACTTCCATGGAAATTTGACGCCACTGTTTTCGGTCCTGGGCTAGGGTTGTAGGATATACCCTTGGGTATATCCAGCCGAAACAGCTTCCATGGATTGTCATCCTATGTTGAATCCTATGCTTGCTACTAGCAGCAAACTTGCTAAATCAATGGTCCCCAATCTTTGCAGCTAGGGGAAGGGAAGGGGAACCGGGCTGTGTGAGCGATATGTTGAAATCACATGCAGCTCCACTTGTGCAAGTTAAGCTGTGCACATGCGCCCCCCGAGTGCTGCTCACACAGCCCGGTTGCAAATAAGCCCCAGCCCCAGTAGTCGCGGCCCAGGGGTTGGAGCCTCTGTGCTAAAGAATACAGCACTAAGATCTGTTTTGCAATAAGCAAAAAGTTGCTTATAGAATTGAGTTTGAAACGTGTTTTTCTGATTGCACATTATCATTTCAATCACATACTTTCTATTAAGATTTCAAAACTTTTGATTATATGGTATTAGCCCAGTGATCAAAAAGTCATGACCCTGCCTGATGAAGTTATTGGTTTCCTGTTCTGACTTACTTGAAATCTTTTGCTCTCAATGTATCACAAGTTTTAATCTTTGTCAAGCTAGCAATACAACATCTTAGTGTTAAAAATCTTTTTTCCGGTTTGCTGTTTAGCTTTAGATAAGTGATAAAGCTGAAAAAACCCTACTCCCATGACTTTAAAAAGATATATTATCCAGATGTTTAGAACATATAAATCCAATAAACCTAAACATAAACATAAATATATACTATATATACTCCGAATCAAGATAATGCATAACTTTAATTTTCAGTCTAATTATACTTTTGGTCTTTCTGTAAAAGTGAAGTGTCATAACATGCTCAGCAGTAACAAAACTGCATCAGCATAATATGTGGACATTTGAACCATTTACAAATATTCAGGTTTTATGTTTATAGCACTTGCCTGAAAGGCAAGCATTTTCCTCCCCCACCACCCTGAAAATTAACAGAATCCTCCCTCCCTCCCTCCCACCCCATCCCCACCAACATCTTATGCATATTATCATATTGTCGGGAAATCTAAATTGACTATTCCCTTTTAAAGGTGGATTATTTGGGAAGAAAGGTGTTCTTTATTTCCAATAAATGCAGTAATTATGAATGGCTCACATTAATAGCAGCTTTTGCCTGAAATAATATGTGTGAATTGATTCTGGATCTCATTTGTATGACATTTGCCATGAGAATTAATCATTACTAAAAATATTTGTTACCACTTCTTAGATCATGGGGTATAATAGTTTTCCTTTCAAGATATGGCATTGGCTAAAAGAAATTAAACTGACTTTTACACAATCCAATTATTCAGACACATTGCCTATACAAATAGTCCTCGACTTACAACAGTTCATTTAGTGACTTTTCAAAGTTACAACTTGCTTGCACGAGTGGAGCGTCATGCGTGCACGCTTACCACCTCTTGTGTGAGTGGACTTTCATGGCGTGCCCATCTCTCCCACGGTCCAGGTGTGAACCATGGCCCGGGGATTGGAGACCCCTGGTTCAGACAACAGCAAAGGGCTCACCACAAGATATTACACGTAGGGCTATTTTACTATTTGGTCCAGTTTGCTTTAGGCCCAATTCAGCATTTTAGTTCTTTTGGTACACACTGGGACAAGGATTATTGAGATAATCAAGAATAGATATTGCAAGGGGAGATTGTCTTAGGCTAATTATGGTAGTCAACAGCTAACAGAAGTCCGTTAGCACAGTGATCCCCAACCCCCGGTCCGCGGACCGGTGCCGGGCCGTGGAGTACCTGGCACCGGGCCGCGCAGCGGCCGGGGGCCATGATCGCTGCAGCAGCCGGGGGCCATGATCGCTGCAGCGGCCGGGGGCCATGATCGCTGCAGCGGCCGGGGGCCATGATCGCTGCAGCGGCCGGGGGCCATGATCGCTGCAGCGGCCGGGGGCCATAGTTTCTTTCTGTATGCAAATTAGGGCTAACTGGCACAAGGGGTGTTACTGGACCGCTGGTGGCACTCTGACGTCACCAGCGGCCCACCGCCCCCCTGTGTCCAGCGCCGCCCTTCTCATTCCTTTTCAGCGCTTCAGCGCTGGCCGATTCCTGAAAAAAACCTAAGAGCGCCTGCGCAGCTACGTAGGGCTAGCGTAGACAGGGCTAGTAGCATAGCCTTGCACTTTATATTTATGTAATTGTATTTTATTTTGTAAGGCATGTTTAAATACAATAAAATAAAAGTTGTTTAATCAAAACAATCTGATATATAAACAATCAATGTGTCGTCGCGAACAATGCCCTCCCACCCCTGCGCGCGCTCAGCGGGCCACGGTAAAATTATCAAAGGCTGACTGGTCCGCGGCAATAAAAAGGTTGGGGACCACTGCGTTAGCACCAGGGGTGGGTTTCAACCGGTCCGCGGCGGTCCGCATGGACCGGTTGGTCAGTGAACCCGGAAGTAAGTAATTTCTGGGAACACCGAAGGGCCCGCCCGCCTGCCCGCGCTCCTTACTGGTCTTTGAAGGCTTCTGCGCTTCCACGCAGGCGCATGGCACATACAGCACCTGCGCAATTCTCCGCGAGCAGCTGGAGCATCGCACAGGCGCCAAGACGCATGCATGAACCGGTACGGTTGGAACGGGATGAGCAATCCACCACTGGTTAGCACCTTTTCAGATTCACAATTTCAGATTATTTTCCCCTAATAAGAGTTTGATTTGATTTGAGATTTAACAATTTATTAAAAGGCATGCACCTGTTGAGGTGAATCACAGTTCACAAACACAGATTGCCTCTTAATAAAGTTTCTCAGTCTAAAAGGTGCTAACAGGCTCCTTCTGATTAATCAGGTATTTTTTGGTACTTCTGATGCTGACTGAGGTAAGGGTACTGTTTTATCTCTCGGTAATAATAGTATGCTTCCTAATTGGGTTGCTACCAAGAGAAACAAGCTGTGGAAGTAAGCTTCACATGCAAACTTTAGATTAAAAAAAAAAAGATTACATAGACATACAACTTGCATATTGCATAGCTTTTACAGTGAAGATGAATAAAGTATGTTTTGGGTTACATCATCTGTACTCAACACTTACAAAGTGGAGGAGAAAGATCAATGTTTCACAAATAGAGAACCAAAAGATATATGGTGTAGTGGATCTCTAACAGGAATTGGCATTGCCTACGTTTTAATTTTAGAGCAACAAGTGTGCATCAGAGCAATAGAAACTGTAAATAATTCCAGAGTGCATATTTTCTGGTTCTGGACGCAAGAGAAGTTGGTGGAAACATCTCAGACAGTGGGTTAAATTCTAAACCTATAAAATCACAGATTTGAGACAATTCTCAGGACCATCAAAAAGGTGCAATTCCAATTATAATACAGATAACAGTCATTTGCCATACGTTCTTGGAAATTTCTTTATGGCAATATATTCTTTCTGTTGTTTAAGCAAAAGAAAACTTTGAACTAAGGAATTTTTGTAATTATGCTGTATTTTTCCTGAAAGTAACCCATTGGCCATTGATAATATTTTTAGAGCGTTCGAATCTTAAATAGCTGCCCTGGTTTGTTGCATTTAAATTTTAGATTAAAATGGTTTAATACTTCTAATTTTTTTCCTCTGCTATCTTTTTTCCTCTTGCTTATATTTGGCTGTAACAGTCAACTACAGGTAAGAAGAGCATGTTGTGAAAAAGTTCAAGCAGTATGAATTTCTGTCTTTTTGGAGCATGGCTATGTTGTGTTCTCAAGAAAATAACCAGATTTAGTGTGGCAGATGCGGCTTTGTAGGTCCCTTGATTCACTTCTTAATTCTGCATTTTCCAAAGTGACTGGAGACATTGGTAGAGAAATCAGTTGTCGTTGCTGCTGACATTATTTAAGCAACAGATAATTGGGGTAATAATAGCCTGTGGTTTTGCCCAACCGTGACCCGTCAAAACCGCGGTCCACAAAAGCGCGCTCGACGAAAGCGCATACGTGACGTTATCACAGCGCGACGAAAAAAATTAAAAATTGAAATAAAAATAAAATTAAAGCAAGCCGATTCACATAAACGTAAGGGTTAGGGTTAGGGTTAGGTTAAGGGTTAGGGTTAGGTTTACAGCGTTAGGGTTACGTTTAGCGTTAGGTTAAGGGTTAGCGTTAGGTTTAGCGTTAGGTTAAGGGTTAGGTTTAGGGTTAGGTTAAGGGTTAGGGTTAGGTTTGGGGGGGTTAGGGTAAGGTTTTTGCTTTAATTTTACATTTATCGATCACAGCGCGATGTTTTTGTCGCGCTGTGATGATGTCACATACACGCTTTTGTCAAGCGCGCTTTCGTCTACCGCGGTTTTGTGGTGGAACCTTGCCCAACTACCTTTCTGATGCTTACGTTCAGGCACTCAATCCAGCTAAGTGGCAGCATCTAGTGAAGTTTGGCTGTTCTTAAAAAGCTAAGTACTGTGAGATCAAACTTAGTTACTATGTAGGTTGGAGGCCACCATGGAATTCCAGTGCTGGAGGCTAAATTGGGAAGCTTTAAAAAAAAATCTGAAAAGAAGCAATGGCAAACCGGTTGCATATATTGTCAGGAAAACCACGTGGAACATATTTATGAAGTTCATCCAGAAGTAAGCTTGATAAGAAAGAGACTTGACTGGTTAATCTTTCTATTTCTTTATCCACACCATCTGGATCGTCCCTTTTATTCCAAACGTACAAAAGCACATGTTCTGTCATACTTGTAATCTATCTGCCACCATCACTTTAGATGTGAAATTCAGATTTATGCTAGCACTGCAAGAACAAGAGTTCTAGCCAATAGTAGCTTTCTGAAATATCCAAATATTCTTCCTTAGTTATTCCGCAGCCACATTTCTCCCTAAGAAATTTTTAAGAGCAATTCTGGTTCTCTTTCCTTTTCTGTACACTATGTATTTCTTCAGCTGTTGACGCAGAAAACAGTTCAATTCTGTTGCCATGCTTTCTCCAGAATGGATAGCTTTTCCTGCCCACCATTGCTTTAATATCATCTCCTTTACTGCCCTGGAAAAGATGGCTTCCATGTCCAACTGTTGTTGTTAGTTGTGAAGTTGTGTCCAGCATGTCGCAACTCCATGGACTGCGTTCCTCCAGGCCTTCCTGTTGTCTGTCATCCTCTGAAGTCCTTTTAAGCTCATGCCTACTGCTTCGGTGACTCCATCCAGCCACCTCATTCTCTGCTGTCCCCTTCTTTTTTTGCCCTCAATCTTTCCCAGCATTAGGTTCTTCTCCAGTGAGTCCTTCCTTCTCATTAGGTGGCCAAAGTATTTGAGTTTCATCTTCAGGATCTGGCCTACCAAAGAGCAATCAGGGTTGATCTCCTCTAGGACTGATTGGTTTGATCGCCTTGTAGTCCAAGGGACTTGCCAGGAGTCTTCTCCAGCACCAGAGTTCAAAGGCCTCCATTCTTTGGCCCTCAGCCTTTCTTATGGTCCAACTTTCACAGCTTTCTTATGGTTCAACTGTTAAGCCATAGTTAACATTTGAAAGATCAACAGCCAATAGGACATGTTTTTAAAAACATCTTAATACTTAGCATCCAGTCAGCTTAAAAATGTGTCTCTTGCTTTATTTCTTGTTTCGGGATAATTTCCAGTCTCCAGTGCAGTAACTGAAACCAAATAGGGTACGGCTGAGCTTCTCTACTGCACTGTACCTTGGATACAGAAAGATTAGTATTTAATTCTGCCAAAATTTGATGATTTAATTTGGCTTTAAGAAGAATATCAGCAGGAGAAAAAGTCAAAGACTTTCTGAAATTATTTTAAATTTCTTTCCAATATTAAATGACACTGAGATAGTTTGTAGGTTACTTAAGGATGATTTGCATGTGAGTGGGTGTTCCCATTTTAGAAGTTGGGGGGGAGGAACTTCACAAAGTTTAGTTGACATTAGTGTCCCAAGTCAATTTGATAGTGCTTAAAGTAGAGATGGATAACATGGCTTTTCAGATCTTGCTAAATTGCAATTTCCTATTGGCTTTGGAGCTGTTAAAATTTGAGTCCCATAATGTGACGTTCCTAAACTCTGGCATAGTCTGCCAAATTCTGATTTGAATTTGAAAATGCTGCAATCTTGTTTGTGGAGTATCTAATTTGGGCAAGCCTCCTGGCATTTCCCAAAAATTATTCCTCACTATAATGGGGTGTCTTACTAAGCCAAAGTGTCTTAAAATGGCCACATATTGCTAAATATTTTGTTTTGAGCATCCTGTAATTCTGTGCAAAGTCTGTTGTAATCTCATTTTATGATTTTAAAATCTGAAGCATGTTTTTAGTGGTTTCTCACCATTTGTGATTCAACATCTTATTTAAGTTCCTGTGCATGAGGTATTGAGTGTGTACACTTTTCATTTTAAATCTAATTAGTGGTTGGCATAGTTCATTTCCTAAAGACTCTTGCACTGAAATACTTGTTGGAATCAAGCCAGCAAAATGAACTTAAAAATGCCTCGAACACAACTTATTCTTGTGCCTCAATAGGCACTTTGTTTGGAATATTAGCTCTATTACCTACAAGCTGTAAATATTTTAAACCTACTCATTAATTAATAATCGTGTTATATTAATGGACGTGTCTGGACTTTTACAGTGTTTTTCAAGTGCATTTCAAGTTTAATTTTGCAGATTGGAAAGGACAAAGCATTTTTCTAAATAAGGGCAACAGATTCCCTTACAATACTCTTAACATCAATCATGTTCTAAGGTGATCAAGCATAAGAATAAAATAAAAATAGGTTTTATAAAGGTGCGAGGAGGAAATATTTGCAGAACATTGCAAAACATAACAAAACAATTGTATAAAATACATCCTGGGGTCCGTCCCCCCCCCCGAGGTCACCAAAATTATTGTCAAATGATAATTCTTAATGTAACTAAATTAATTTTAAACTCAATTTGAATGTAAACAAAATTACAACTGGTTTTTGCCCTGAATCCCCCAAATGCTTTTGAGAATCAGGCACCAAAGCCAAAATGCAACCCTACATCCACAAAACGTTGTGCTCTTTTTTGTAATTTTTATGTATAGGTCAAGTCTGTTGATGTTCGTGTTTCCCAGTACTATAATTCATTTACATGTAACTTGAATGATGAGATTGAAATTCATCTCAATGATGAACAATTTCAGGAAGTCCAATGCCTCAAATGTCTAATTAATCATGTTTATCATTGGAATGTTTTCTTGAAAGCTGTAAATTTATTCAGGACCAGTTTACCAGTCATATAATATTTTCATCTGTTTCAAATTCTTCTAAAACAGAATGAGCAAAGATTTGCATATAATGAAACTCTACTCTTGTAATTTCAGCCCATAATTCAAGAGCAATTGGTCCACAAATTAGAAACAAAGAGGACAATGGACCCTGTTCTGTTAATTTTTCTTTTTTTTCTTTTAACAGATCACATGCTTAAAAAGTAAGAAAACTTTTCCAGGCACAAACACTTTCGATGGGATTCATATCGTGAACCATTTGGTAGGAGATGATGAATCACTGCATTCTTCAGATGAAGATTTTATATCCAATCACATTCAAGAACACGGGATCCATTTTCATTTGCACAGCAGAACTGGTCACATGGAGCGGAATCCAACAGTGGCAGACAGTAGTGACAGCGATACTGAAAACACTGAATCACTGAGCACAAATACCGAGAAGGAAAACAATAAAAAAAGAATGGAGTCTTATTCTACTACGGTGTGATCACTGTGAAAAGTTTGGCTTTCATTCTTCAAAGAGCTTCTTCCATAATTAAGAAAATCAGCATTAAGCACTCAAGTTGACTCGGTCCTTGCATCTTATCTGATGCCACAGCCTGTATCCATCTGTGTTTGCCAAATCTTTCTCTTTTACATTATTGCCATAAAGTAGACTGAGAAGATATAGGGTGGTTGACAACTCTAACAGTATTAATTACTATTCCTTGTATATTTCTCATGCTAGAAGATGTGCATTCATAATTGCTGCCTTCTTAAAAACCATAGCTGCTGTTCATAAATATGGAAAACCATTACTCTTCAGAAGGAACTATCTCGTGCAATAGTTTAATGCTCTGTGAACAACTATGTTCCATAAGCAATTTGCAATCAAGGCGGATGTGTGTACGTCAGAAATATCAGATATGGAATATCTGATTATTTTGAGTGTCTTATTTTTAATTAACTTCAACTACTGGAGACTAACAGAGTTTCCAATCTAAAGCCTCTATTTGTGCTATTTTATATAATTAATGGTCATATTTCATTCTAAAGGATTGAAAACTTTTGTCAACATTTATGTGCATTTGTTTTTGACATGTTGCTAATGAATTTGATCAAATACGTTAACTACAAATAATATCTATTTTGTATATATTTGTATAACTGTACTCCTACCTAAAATGTATATTGAATTTTGTATGAGATGTGTAAATGTTATATGAGTGTCTTAGCATTTTAAAAGAAACATGAAATTATGTGTAAGCAAGTAAAATTGGGAGCGATGTATGGGAAAAAATAAGAAAAAACACTAATTCTCGTTCTGAGACTTCTGTGTATCAGATGATCTACAGTTGATGTCCCATTTAATTATGTTTGAAATGATGCTATTCACTGAAATTTTAACTTTGTGTATATGTAACTATATAATAAAACTTTTTTCATGATTTAACAAATGCTAAACAGTTTAACTCTTCCTCAAAAGGGTGGCTCATAAGCTTGCTCAGCTACTGGCAAGAAAAAAATCAGATGTGTGTTGTAAGGCTGATTCAGTGATTTAGAAAGAAAAACAGGCAGAGAAAAGGAATAAGGATGCTGAGCAGGTTGTACAAGAGAAAGTCAATGGGAGGAAGCACATAAATAAAAAAAGAGAAACAAGAGAATTGGGGCACTTGAAAAGTGTAAATGAGGAAGCTGACAAATACGAAGGAATTATATGACTGAAAAAAGCCAACAGCGAAAACATTCAGACACAAACTTTGAGGACTCATTGATAAGGAAAATGATAAAACTGCAGAAAACAATAGAATGAAGACACTTTGGTAAATTAATAAAATTCTCAATTCGTTTACTTCAAATATTTGTATATAGATTCTTTAAAAGGTTGGGAAAATAAGAATGAAAATGTTATATTCTAGATGGGAGAAAAATTCTGCTTTAATGAAATAATTTAAACCAAACAGCTCGCTCATTCAAGGAATGAAACTGAAAACATTTCAGTATGTATGCAAATGGATTTGCTAAAGAAAGAGGAAGGCTAGAATAGTAACCCTGAGAACAGAAAGAAAAAAAGGAGGGATTGCTGAGCCAGGAAAAATAAATACTCTCAAATAATTATATTGTTGAAAACATACAAAGATTACTTGAAAAAGCTAAGAGAACTCTAAATGATTAATATATCATGTATATCAATCTTGATTTCATTGAAGGCTGCATCAGCATTGTGTTTGACCTCAAGGGGACAGGGTGGGCGTGACCAGCTCGATGTCACTCGTGTTGGGGGCGGGGCTTAGTGGCCAAAGCGCTCTGCCAGCAAAAACAGAGCTTCCTTTTCATTGGCAGAGGCACCGTAGGCCGGTTCTTCGCTATTCCCAGGGCAACCTCACGGAGCCGCATCCAGCCCGCAGACCTCAAGTTTGAGACCCCTGATTTATATCAATTGTTAAAGGTCTGTTAAAGTAGTATTGCAAAATCTAAATTAGTAGCTGCCAAAAGCTTATAAAAATGTGTGACAAGTTTTTCATTTTATTAAAAGCAAATTAGAAAGGAGAGAACTGGAAATACAGAAAGCAAAAGTTAAAAAATGAATATTTTAAAGAGAACGGAAGCAGAATAAAATCTTTAAAAATACATATGTAAACCAATTTGTACAAGGAGAACAAGAATGAATGTGAAAGAAACAAACAAAAAAAATCAGGTATAAATGTGGAACATGATGGGATATATAGCAAAATTCTTTTTTAAAACAATCAATTTTCTATTTTAAAAAAAATCCATTCTCTTACACTGGTAAGTTATTAATATATGAAGAAATAGTACTAATGCAAGCACTACATGGTCAAGGCAAAAAGAAAGTAACTGATGAAAGTAGAAAAAGAAAGAAAAAAATCTTATCAGAAATCACTAAAAGAAAAAAAAAAGTTGCAGGAAGTCCTCCATTTATGACCACAATTGAAACTGGATTTTTTTTGCTGTGAGTCATTAGTCATAGTTTAAATCTGATTTCATGACAATTTTTATAGTTTGTTGAGCAAATCATGCAGTTAGTAAACATCACGGGGTCATTAAGCAAACTCAACTTTCCCAAGGGGATTTTTTTTTTGCCAAAAGTCGACAAAAAAGGTCACATATCGTGATTCTGTGACCCCCAAGATGCTACAATCTGTTGTGAATGCAAGCCAGTTGCCAGGCACCCAAATTGCAATCATTTAACCTCAAGCATGGTACAGGGTTCATAAATACAGGCCATATAACCCATTTTTCCCCCAAAGTCATCATCATTGAGAGAGCCGAGGTGGCGCAGTGGTTAAATGCAGCACTGCAGGCTACTTCAGCTGACTGCAGTTCTGCAGTTCGGCGGTTCAAATCTCACCGGCTCAGGGTTGACTCAGCCTTCCATCCTTCTGAGGTGGGTAAAATGAGGACCCGGATTGTTGGGGGCAATATGCTGACTCTGTAAACCTCTTAGAGAGGGCTGAAAGCCCTATGAAGCGGTATATAAGTCTAACTGCTATTGCTATTGCTATCATAACTTTGCACCATCATTAAATGTTGGTCATAAGTCATGCAGGACTACCTGTATAGAACTGATATATCACTTAGCCATTGTTACTTTTCTATCACCACTACAGATCTGGATTATATTATAAACTATTTGCCTTGATTGTATTTTGCATTGCGAAACCCAAATTCAGATCCAGTCCTATAAATTTCACTGAAGGACTTTGATCTGAAAGACCTGGCCTGCCTCACAAACTAGAGAGGGAGGGGTGGCATTCACTTACCTTCCCTAATGGTTCGCAAATGTGAGCCCACCCACCTTCGCTCATGGGCTCAGATTCCGCTCATGTGCTTTTGGCGAAAAAAGGGCCTAAATGGGATTCCATGGAGCCGGGGCAGGTGGCCGGGACCACCTGTGATTTCCACTACTGGTTTGGGCGAACCGGTACAATCAGTGGTGGGTTTCAAAAATTGTTCGAACCTACTCTGTGGGTGTGGCCTCCTTTGTGGGAGTGGCTTGCCACCCATGTGAACGGATATGAAGATGCCGACAACACTTGTCAAAAACACCTTAAATTACCTCACAAACAACACTGGCATGCATAAGAATATGATGTAAACTTGTTTTTTAAAAGGCATCTTTGATTTGCGTTAAAACAACTTCAACATACGCAATGTTCTGATTGCACCACAGACGCAGTAGTCATCCTTACCTTTCACAGAGGCACTGAGTTTTATAAATATGAGCATGATAGTGTAGAATAATCATATCCAAGGACCAGTGGTGGGTTTCAAAAAATTTTGGAACCTCTTCTGTAGGTGTGGCCTGCTTTCCGGGTCCACTGGTGGAACCTCTTCTAACCGGTTCGGTAGATTTGACGAACCGGTTCTACCGAATAGGTGCGAACTGGTAGGAACCCACCTCTGGGTACAATACAACCTCTGTAGAGAGGTAAATTATGATATAGACCTTGATTTCCTGGAGGAAACTCTTAATTTCAAGATTACTACAGGATACTAAGAGGAGAAAGATATAATTAGCCTTAGAACAGTGAGGCAAAGCATGAAGATGTCACAACAAAAAGAAAATCCCAGGAAAAATAGAGATTTGAGAGAAACTGAATTGCAAGACCATAGAACAGTGTTTCTCAACCTTGGCAACTTGAAGATGTCTGGACTTCAACTCCCAGAATTCCCCAGCCAGCATTCGCTGGCTGGGGAATTCTGGGACTTGAAGTCCAGACATCTTCAAGTTGCCAAGGTTGAGAAACACTGCCATAGAAGAAATAGTTAACACAGTCATTGGCCCACTAGCAAATCACAGCCCCCCAGTCATTCAGGATGGCTATGCCAAAATAACAGTAATGGGGACCAGGTTTGTATCATTTGAACAATGGCTGGATGATTACTATGAAGACACCAAATCACTTGTCAGTAAGTGACTAAAGTCACTGAGTGAATTTGTCAGTTTCCCCATCTTGGAGCACTCTAGATCTGCTGATCAAATTTCATGGTTTCTGAAAACAGGTTGAGGAAGGCTGCTCCCTCCAAGATTACAAGATAGATTTAAAAGGCTGATTCCAAGAATGAACAGTTGCAAACGTCGTAGTTGCTATTTTATTAGCTTCTTCTCTTTTTTGTTTCACCTTTCAAAAAATGATCTTTCCTGCATAAGCTGAAAAAACCAATTTCATCAGGGGAATTCAGGCTGCGTCTATAATTACATACTTGAGTTCTGTGGTATGGGTTCTAAAATTAAGGTTGCAATTCTGCAGGCTGAACCTGGGAACAAGCTTCACTGAACAATCTTTTCCAGCTGAATTAGCACAGAAAAAAAAAAAAAGAAACCGTACTTTTATACAAAATCTTCGGCAGATTTGTGCAAAAGCTTGAGGATGGTCTACAGCGGTGAAAGTTTTTAGTTTGTATTGTTGCCGTGCAATGGGATAACTTACGATTCTGGAAACACTGAATTGTTAAATTATTAAGACAGTGGGAAAAAAATATGCACCCATGTGGATAACACTTCTGATTCCTCTCAAGGTTTCTGTCCCATTTGTATGTAATCATATAACTATAACTTTCCTCAGAGCCTAAATAAGTCCGGCAAGTAAATCTACTGCAAACTCATTTACTATAATATAAGGTGTAGCAGAGAACATCCTGGCGTACTAGAGAAGGCATTTGAAAGCAACATCAGATCTGCTTGATAGTCAATGATGTTGTATATTTTTTTCCTTCTTCCATTCAACCAAGTCTGATTTTTGGAGACTGTCTGGGCAAATCCCTGCAGTTTTCTTAGCAAGATTTTTTTTTTAGAAGTGTTTTGCCATTGCCTCCTTTCTAAGACTGAGAGACAGCAACTGGCATAAGGTTATCCACCTGGTTTCATGCCCAAGGCAGTATTAAAACTCACAGTTTCCAAGTTTCTAGCTTGATACCCTTAACCACTTAACCAAACTGTCTCTGCTCTGTAACTAACCATATCCGTAGTAGCTATGGAGATAGTTTCCACCTTGTGACATCCCTACCCATGTTACAGTATTCCCAAGTGGAGCCACAAACGACCCCTCGCCCCCAATGTTCTCTCCTTTAAACTAAGCAGTATGGGTACATGGCGATTAAGCAAGGTGAAATTTGAACAAATGTTATGGAGCTATGCAGCAGTGCACAAAACCCATTGGACAATAATCTATATTAAAAACTAGATTTCATGAGCACCTAGTTTGTTATACTGCAATACTTTGTAACTTCATATAGCCTTCCACATACCAATCTTTAATGCTCATCTAATGCTCATCTAATGTTCTACCCCTTCTTTTAGATTCTAATATATATATTAGATTTTTACAAATTAAACACACACACACACACACACACACACACACACACATATTTGTTTGGTATTTGTGCTGATAAATAAATAAAGGGAGACTAGTATAGATCTATTTCAAGCTATTTAGCTCTCATCAGCTAGCCATACCCTTCCTGGGATTCGAACCAGGGCTATATTACATCTTAGGCAGACATCTTAGCCATTAAGCCACAGGCTCTCCTGTACCAAACAAATATAACAAAGGCAACAGTAAAAAATATTGGGTTTCTGTCGTGATGGACTCTTGTGATGAGCCGATTGACAGATAATGGAAGCAGTTAGCTTCCTCCCATAATTGGGGCATACCATATTGGGTTGTGATATATATATATATATATATATATATATATATATATATATATATATATATATATATATATATATATATATATATATATATATATATATATATATATATATATATATATATATATATATATATATATATATATATATATATATATATATTTATTTGTGCTGATAAATAAATAAAGGGAGACTAGTATAGATCTATTTCAAGCTATTTAGCTCTCATCAGCTAGCCATACCCTTACTGGGATTTGAACCTGGGTATGGCTAGCTGATGAGAGCTAAATAGCTTGAAATAGATCTATACTAGTCTCCCTTTATTTATTTATCAGCACAAATAAAAAAACACAAATATAACAAAGGCAACAGTAAAAAATATTGGGTTTCTGTCGTGATGGACTCTTGTGACAAGCCGAAGGACAGATGATGGAAGCAGTTAGCTTCCTCCCATAATTGGGGCTTACCAGGGGTTGTAAAAAATCTAATATATATATATATATATATATATATATATATATATATATATATATATATATATATATATATATATATATATATATATATATATATATATATATATATATATATATATATATATATATATATATATATAGATTTAGTTTTTAATTTTATATATGTTTTTTTTCTTTTTATGTGCTTAATTTTATATATGATTTATGCACACCATCCTAATGCTGGTCTATGACCATAATAAAGATTTGAAAGAATATATAATATGGAGCTCTGGTCACTTTTGGTCAGCTTCTTAAATAGGTATCTGCAAATTTTAAGATAAAATACTATTTTACACACTGAATTTCTTAAATCACCCGGTTTACCCTTAGAAACAACCAACCAGAGTCTGAGAATATTAGTTCCACAGATCCTGGAAAATTATAAGAGAAATGGAAGCTGCATAGAGGTTTCAAGTAGCCTGCATCTTAAGAGTTATATCATTTTAAAAATACCTTAGTAAATATCTAACATTATACGATTCTTTGCAATAAATTCAATGAGCATAAGTTAAAAAGCAGAGCTTTGTGCTGCATGTGAATTCAGGTTTTAAACTGCATCTTTGATTGCTTCAAGTTTTAAAAACCACAACAGTATTTTAGTACACTAAACAATGAAACCTTGTTAGCTGAAAATTGCAGGAGAAGAAATAGATTTGTCCACATAAATAGATGGTCTCCAGGAAATTCTTAAACAGCCTTTCGAGCTTCTCTAACTTTCAGTTTTTCCTTGGCACACTATTTTTAGCAGCCTCCAGGAATCTAAGCTCCATTTCTCCAACAAAAGTTATTTCCCTGGACTGCAGGATGAACGTTGCACTCGGTCTTCAAAAGTAAAATGCAGTTTGCAAAACCAGGGCCATGTGCACGTATATTTACACACATAACACACCCTGTTGCTCACTTTTCTTTGTAGATTGCATCTGCTTTATTTTACCCCCGATGGGAATCCAACTATAAGCAGCTGTGACTCTCGGCACCTGGGTATGGGCAGCTGAGCTTCTCAAGAAAGGATCTGTATATCTGTCGTTGGTGGTACCAGCTGCAGGTTTTTGCACAAGCAAAGCTCTTCAGTCCCTGGCATGAGAAATTCAGTTGAAAGTTGGCCATAAAACACATTGAACAGTGAAGTGTAATGATCTTGCAGCAACTGACATATTGCCCAGGTGCAACGAATAGGAAGCTGAAGTTGTTTTCGCTGCAAGAATCAGTCAGGGTCACACTACTTTATGATCCTATCTGATTTCGGTTTTTTAAGTTGCAATCTGGAGCAGAAATAAACCAAAGTGTGAGAAACAGCATGGCCTTGTTTTGAGCCATTTTCTCCAGTTTCCCCTTCTCCTTCTCCTCCTTCTCCTTCTCCTTCTCCTTCTCCTCCTTCTCCTTCTCCTTCTTCTTCTTCTTCTTCTTCTTCTTCACTCTCTCCCATTATTTCTCATCCACCAGAGGGAAGACTGTATTTTTGTTTCCGTTCACCAAAAGGCACCACTGAGTGCCAGCAGAAAACAGGAATAAAAAACTTACTCACCTTGAACTTTTCTACTTGAAATGGTATTTTCCCACAATCATCACATTTGGCCAAAATTAACAAGTTGGGTAAGGAGGGATGGCATTCTAATGACTGAGCCTCATAGGTTACATCTTTGTGGAAATAAAGGAATATCAGGATAGCAATAGCAATAGCAGTTGGACTTATATACCGCTTCATAGGGCTTTCAGCCCTCTCTAAGCAGTTTACAGAGTCAGCATATTGCCCCCAACAACAATCCGGGTCCTCATTTTACCCACCTCGGAAGGATGGAAGGCTGAGTCAACCCTGAGCCAGTGAGATTTGAACAGCCGAACTGCAGAACTGCAGTCAGCTGAAGCAGCCTGCAGTGCTGCATTTAACCACTGCGCCACCTCGGCTCTTATAGGATAGGGACAACTATGGTGAGTATAGTATAACCATTAACTTAGTGATCGTTTGCAGTTACAATGAAACTGTCCATTTGTTACACTAACAACCAGTGCAGCATCACTGTGGTCATGTGGTCAAAATTCAGAATCTTGGCAAGGGGTATGTATGACGGTTTCAGTGTCCCGGGGTCATGTGATCACCTTTTGTAACTTTCTGACAATATGGAATCCAAGGATGATGAAGGGCTTCAGCGTAGAAATTGGGAGACTGTGGGTTCTAGTTCTGCCTTAGGAATGAAGTCAGCTAGTTGATCTTGGGCCAGTCACTCTTTCTCAGCCCTAGAAAGCAGACAATGGCAATCCACTTTGAAATCCTGCGAAGAAAACTGCAGGGAAATACCCATGCCGTCTCCAGGAGTCAACACTGACATATGCTGTCAAATAATATTCCTAAAGTTTGTGTTCGCTTACGACACAATGGGATTCAAAAATTTTAGCAACCGGTTCTCTTCCCGGTTGCTGGGTGGGAGTGGCCCAGGGGTGGGTTTCAACCGGTTCGCGGCAGTCCCCGTGAACTGGTTGGTCGGCAAACCCGGAAGTTAGTAACTTCCGGGAATGGCGAAGGGCCCACCCGCCCGCCTGCGCTCCTTACCGGTCTTTGAAGGCTTCTGCGCTTCCACGCAGGCGCATGGCACATACAGCGCCTGCGCGATTCTCCGCGAGCAGCTGGATGGCACATACAGCACCTGCGCGAGTCTCCGCGAGCAGCTGGAGCATTGCGCAGGCGCTAAGACGCATGCGTGAACTGCGCGCGTGCACGAGGACGCCGCCGGCCCCGTTCCAACCAAACCGGTTGGAATGGGATTAGCAACCCACCACTGGAGTGGCCATGGTGGGCATGGTCTACTTGGCCCCCTGCACCACGGTGGTGGTGGGGGTTCGCCCTTCCCAGGTTCTCCTCAAGCCTCCGGGAGTGCAAAAATGGCCTCCCCTGGGCTCCAGTGTTTGGAAATGGGCCCGTTTCTGGACTTCGGGAACTTCCAGGAGGCTCACTGTTTTGCCCTTCCAGAGCCTCTGTGAAGGCCCTGCACTTACCTGGCACCCAAAACGGGCCATGTGGAGACTCCTGGGAAGGGGGGGGGGGCAGCCAGTCTTACAACTACCAGTTCAGCGAACCAGATGTAAAATTAGTATCCAGTTTGCCTGAACCAGTCCGAACCGGCTGAATCCCACCCCTAGGTAGATATCACAGAGGGATAATATTTAGATGAAACCTACAGTTCCAAAAGCTTTCTATCTCTGGGACCAGATGGAACCTACAGGTCTATCTATAACGTTGGCTTTTCCAGCAAGCCAGCCTGGCCTGAACAAAACGAAACAAATTATTGATTACTGTTAATTTTAATTTGAATTCTTTTAAAAAAAATGTCATTGTCAATTTTAATTGGGTTTGGGATATTCTATTTAATTTTTTTAAACTTTTGTATTATGTGTTTCTTTTAATGTTGTACACCGCCCTGAGTCCTTGGGAGAAGGGCGGCATATAAATCGAATAAACCTTAAACTTTAAACCTATGTATCATCCCTGCCTGTGAGTTTTTGCTCAAAGAAACAGTGCATGTTTCCTAGTAACATTTTAGTCCATAACAATCCTTTGAATGTTTCTTGAAATAAATTATGAAAAATGAAGAAACAATGAACACATATTGATATTACAGAAAAGTTTAGTGTTAGTTTGTGTTCTGACCCCCTCGTTCCACACCAAAGCACACTCCGAGCCAGAGATAAATTACGGCATTTAATTAACAGACAAACAGGTCCTTGGCAGCAACCTGGCACAGACAAGCTTGGGCAGCAATAAACACAGATAAGACTTGGCAGCAATCCAGCCTGCCAAGCTCATACATAGTTCTCCGACATTCAATCCTGTGTTGACTTTTGCAAAGAGGGGCGTGTGCACAAGTAGACTTTTTATAGTCTGGAGAGGAGCCTAATGACCACCAGCTGAGTGCAATTACCTCCTGTAATTGCGTAATTGTTCCTGACGCCTAGTAGCTCTTCGATGGTGTGCATCCAGGAATAACTCACTACTGTTGTCTGACTCACTCTCCCTTGTCTCCTCCCCATTGGTCCAAGGCTCAGGTGCCTCCTGGTGGCCAACCAGCCTCTCTGCACCCTGCTTGGAATCGGAACCCTGTCCAGGGTCCTCCACATCCTCCAGAGCCGACTCATAGGTCCCTCGCTGTCGGAGTCTGGTGGCCACTCCAACGGCTCCTGCTGGGCCACAACAGTTTGCATAACTCCAAACTGTGGGCCAGGTTAATCTCTGAAAAGACCTTCCATAATTGGGGCACTATTCCCAAGAAATATGTACTGAACAAACACGTGACTTCAGTTAAGATAGGTGATCCATTCTACAAAATTCTAGCCATCATTTTGCGGACTTCAAAAGCCATAGGCCTAAAATATCCGCTTGAGTGTTGGTTGGGTCTTGTTTTGAATATTTTTTTTAATGATAGTTTGCTAATTAAAGGAGGAGACAACTGCTCTGTTCTATCTCCACAGAATCTAGAAACATTAATAATGTGGTCCAGAGCAGAGGTGGGTTCCTACCAGTTTGCACCTATTCGGTAGAACCAGTTCGTCAAATCTACCGAACCGGTTAGAAGAGGTTCCACCAGTGGACCCGTAAAGCAGGCCACACCTACAGAAGAGGTTCCAAAATTTTTTGAAACCCACCACTGGTCCTTGGATATGATTATTCTACACTATCATGCTCATATTTATAAAACTCAGTGCCTCTGTGAAAGGTAAGGATGACTACTGCATTTGTGGTGCAATCAGAACATTGCGTGTGTTGAAGTTGTTTTAACGCAAACCAAAGATGCCTTTTAAAAAACAAGTTTACATCATATTCTTATGCATGCCAGTGCTGTGTGTGAGGTAATTTAAGGTGGTTCTGACAAGTGTCGTCGGCATCTTCATATCCGGTCACATGGGTGGCAAGCCACTCCCATCCGGTCACATGGGTGGCAAGCCACTCCCACAAAGGAGGCCACACCCACAGAGTAGGTTCGAACATTTTTGAAACCCACCACTGGTCCAGAGATAGGACATCTACGTTCTTTCAGATGTTGTTGGACAACATCTACCAGCCTTCATTATTGGTTACAAATGACTGGCCTGCTAAATATTGTAGTACAAGAAAGTGGTTGTTACTAGGTTTATAAATGGCTATAAATATTATCCAAAGACATCATGTGTAGGCGCTTTTCTAAATCCTAATAGCATTTAGTCTTCTCTGTCTGACATCTAATTATTCTAGAATTCTTTGTAGCCACAAACACTCTTATTTCTAGCATTGTCACAATAAACCTATGGGTTTCTGCCTATTCTTAGAACTCTAGATGATGGCCTTGTTCTGTCTTCAACAAACTAACTCCACAAGCAGAAATCCCAGATTTGTCTCAGCAAAAGTGCAAGGATCTGAGATTCTGGCAAGGTACAATATTTAAAACACTGATTTGTTGACTGATAATTATGGTGGCTGGGGAATTCTTGGAAGTCCACAAATCTTAAAAGTTGTCAGGTGGAGAGAGATTGATCTAAAATAAGGCACTGTCCTAATATACAACCATTATGTTCAGTACCAACCATTAAGCTTATCATTTGGCTAATTCTCCATTTAAGATGCCTAAATTGATAACCATTTCAAACTTTTGCCACGGAATATTCTGCATTGTACACACTTTTGGGGAAATAAATTCCTTTTGTCTTGAATCCCTATTATTCAGTTTCCCCACCCTAGACTTCCAGTGTTACAGGAGAGAAAGAAAAAAATGTGATTCATTTTATACAGGTCACATACAATTTTATACAGGTAGTCCTCAAGGTATGTCCACAATTGAGCCCAAAATTTAAGTTGCTAAGTGAAACACTTGTTAAGTGAGTTTTCCCCATTTTACGACTTTTCTTGCCAGGGGTGTTAAGTGAATCATTGCATTTGTTAAGTTACTGACATAGTTGTTAAGTGAATCCCGTTGACTTTGCTTATCGGAAGGTCCCAAAATGTGATCACATGACCCCGATGACACTGCAGTCGTCACAAATATGAACCAGTTGCCAAGCATCTGAATTTTGATCATGTGACCATGGGAATACTGCATCGGTCATAAGTGCGAAAAAAGGTTGTGACTTTTTTCAGTGCTGTTGTAACTTTGAATGGTCACTAAATGAATGATTGCAAGTTGAGGACTACCTGTATACCACCCACACACGCCTTTTTGTCCAGAACAAACTTCAAAAGCTGTAAGTAGTTCTCTTTATAATTTTATTTACAATTGCCCCTTTTTCAGTCAACCCCAGTTAAAATGCATAGACCAAAATTTGAACATGCAGAGATGGGTTCCTATCAGTTCGTACCTGTTCGGTAGAACCGGTTCATCAAATCTACTGAACCGGTTAGAAGAGGTTCCACCAGTGGACCCGGAAAGCAGGCCACACCTACAGAAGAGGTTCCAAAAATTTTGAAACCCACCACACACACACACACACTGACTGACTGACTGACTGACTGACTGACTGACTGACTCACACAGAGAGAGAAAGAGAAAGAAAGGAAGAAAGAAAGAAAGAAAAAAAGAAAAAAGAAAGAAAAAGAGTGAGAGAGAGATGAAAGGAAAAAAGGAAAAAGGGACAGAGAGACAAAAGGAAGGAAAGAGAGAGAGAGAGAGAGAGAGAGAGAGAGAAAGAAAGAAAGAAAGAAAGAAAGAAAGAAAGAAAGAAAGAAAGAAAGAAAGAAAGAAAGAAAGAAAGAAAGAAAGAAAGAAAGAAAGAAAGAAAACACATGGCTGGCAAGCCACTCCCACCAGGTCACATGGCCGGCAAGCCACTCCCACAAAGGAGGCCGCACCCACAGAGTAGGTTCGAAAATTTTTTGAAACCCACCACTGACACACACACACACACACACACAGACTCACAAAGAGAGAGAAAGAGAAAGAAAGGAAGAAGGAAATAAAGAAAAAAAGAAAAAAGAAAAAAGAAAGAAAAAGTGAGAGAGATGAAAGAAAAAAAGGAAAAAGGGACAGAGAGACAAAAGGAAGGAGAGAGAGAGAGAGAGAGAGAGAGAGAGAGAGAGAGAGAGAGAGAGAGAGAGAGAGAAAGAAAGAAAGAAAGAAAGAAAGAAAGAAAGAAAGAAAGAAAGAAAGAAAGAAAGAAAGAAAGAAAACACATGGCTGGCAAGCCACTCCCACCAGGTCACATGGCCTGTAAGCCACTCCCACAAAGGAGGCCACACCCACAGAGTAGGTTCAAATTTTTTTTGAAACCCACCACTGTGAACATGGTATGTGCGAAGTGGACATAGGAAGCTGCCAAGAGTTGACCTTAATGTAGTGTTCCCTCGCATGCTGGCTGGGGAATTCTGGGAATTTTAGTCCATACATCTTACAACTACAATTGGGATCTTTCTCTTTCTAAGCGAACCAGTCATTAAATGAATCATGCCCAATTTTATGAAGACATGGCCACGGTTGTTACTTGAATCACATCGTCATTAAGCAAGTACAACTTCCTCCATTGATTTTGTTTGTCCGGATGCTATCTGGGAAGGTTGCAAATGGTGAACATGTGACTGTGGAAATGCTACAACGATTGTAAGTGAAAGGACTTACTATCATTTAACTATGTATTATAATAAACGTATTTTCAGCTTGTACTAACTTTTAGCTATGTTACTGAGCAAGGAATTTTGCATAAGTATATAAATGCACTTGAATTGTGTAGAAGGAGCCCACATGATTTCTGAATGGCATTTTGTAAGGCACAGATCTTTATGTTTTATATACAGGTAGTCCTCGATTTACAACAGTTTATTTAGTGACTGTTTGAAGTTACAACAGCAGCGGAAAAATTGACTTATGGCCATTTTTCACACTCATGACTGCTGCATCATCCCCATTGTGGTCATAAGTTGAGGACTACCTGTAGTCCTCAATTTACAACCATTTGTTTAGTGGCTTTTTCGAGAGCACTGAAAGAAGTGACTTTTGACAATTTCTCACACTTACAACTGTTGCAGCTTCTCCGTGATCACGTGATAAAAATTTGAACACTTGGCAAACCGCAAGTATTTACGATGGCTGCACTGTCTCAGGGTTGTAACTCGAGGATTACCTGTAGCAGTGGTGGGTTTCAAAAATTTTTAGAACCTCTTCTGTAGATGTGGCCTGCTTTGTGGGAGTGGCTTGCCAGCCTTGTGACTGGGTGGGCGTGGCCAACTTGTAAAATGTGGTGAAACTCGCTTAACAACGCTCTTGCTTAGCAACCAAAATGTTGGCTCAGGAACTCTGGCATTGAACTGTGCAAGTCTTAAAGCTGTCAAGTTACAAGAGACTTGCACCCCTAACCCTTTAGAAAAAAACCCTCAGGGGTGTTCAAACTTGACAGCTTTAAGACTTGTGGACTTCAACTCCCAGAATTCCTCCTCTCGCTCTTCATCTTGATGATGTGCGGACGGGCGGGGGGGGGGGGGAGCTGGAACCGGTTCTAAACGGCACTGTAGATTTGTGGAACCTCTTCTATAGAAGAGGTTAGAACTGGCAGGAACCCACCCCTGACCTGTAGGCAGATGCTTCTGTGAAAAGCAGGCCATGCATGGAGGGCAATGATTAGTGTCCGGCAAAAAAAGGCATATCTGCAGCAGCCTCAACCAATCCACCAGAAGCTCATCAGTTGCCATCTCTGACTTTGTAACCAAGAAGATTGTGGATTAGGTGCCCCAGATAATTTGTACATCAAGATTTGTGTCAGTAGAAAACAAAATTCATAATTTTCAAACTAAATGAACTTCAGCTATCTTTACACCGAGCTGGGGAATGAGACAAAGATTTTGTCATCTAAAATGATTGTCATCTAAGCAATGGTTAGCAGAATGTATAGAAGTCTTCCTTTCTTGTTGTTGTTTGTTCTTGAGTGTAAAATATGTTCTCAATTTGCTAAAGTATAAGCTGCTCCTTGGTCCCCTGATTTTTTAGTATATGGAATCCTGTTCTGACCCCCCTCCTTCCACACCAAAGCACACTCCGACCCGGAGATAAATTACGGCATTTAATTAACAGACAAACAGGTCCTTGGCAGCAATCCAGCACAGACAATCTTGGGCAGCAATAAACACAGATAAGGCTTGGCAGCAATCCAGCCTGCCAAGCTCATACAAAGTTCTCAGACATTCGATTCTGTGTTGGCTTCTGCAAAGAGGGGCATGTACACAAGTAGTCTTTTTATAGTCTGGAGAGGAGCCTAATGACCACCAGCTGAGTGCAATTACCTCCTGTAATTGCGTAATTGTTCCTGACGCCTAGTAGCTCTTCGATGGTGTGCATCCAGGAACAACTCACTACTGGCTTCCGGCTCACTCTCCCTTGTCTCCTCCCCACTGGTCCAAGGCTCAGGCACCTCCTGGTGGCCAACCAGCCTCTCTGCGCCCTGCTCCAAAGCACACTCCGAGCCAGAGATAAATTACGGCATTTAATTAACAGACAAACAGGTCCTTGGCAGCAATCCAGCACAGACAATCTTGGGCAGCAATAAACACAGATAAGGCTTGGCAGCAATCCAGCCTGCCAAGCTCATACAAAGTTCTCCAACATTCGATTCTGTGTTGACTTCTGCAAAGAGGGTCATGTGCACAAGTAGCTTTTTATAGTCTGCAGAGGAGCCTAATGACCACCAGCTGAGTGCAATTACCTCCTGTAATTGTGTAATTGTTCCTGACGCCTAGTAGCTCTTCGATGGTGTGCATCCAGGAACAACTTACTATTGGCTTCTGGCTCACTCTCCCTTGTCTCCTCCCCACTGGTCCAAGGCTCAGGCGCCTCCTGGTGGCCAACCATCCTGTCTGCCTGCTCAGAGTCGGAACCCTGTCCAGGGTCCTCCACATCCTCCAGAGCCGATTCATAGGGCCCCTCGCTGTCGGAGTCTGGTGGCAGCTCCAACGGCTCCTGCTGGGCCACAACAGAATCCTATGTGTCTTATTTTTTTTCTTAAAGATCATTCAGACAAAATAATTTTTTATCAACTTTTTTGGGGGAAAAAAGATAAACAATTACATGTAGAATTTAAAAATGAAAATAGCTGCCATTGGGGAGATTGACTATGGCTTCTTAAGACTTGATCTTGTCCTCTGGAAGTTATGTTAAGCCCAAGTTTATCTTTGTGTCTTTCATTTATGTACTTGCAATCAAAACAATAGCCTGAGGCGACTCACCTTCCCCCCCCCTCCCAGAACTCTATTTTTCATTTAAATTTAAAATATTTGTTTTCTTTAAAAAAAAAAAAAAAAAGATAGGTCCGGGAGCACAGAGGAAGGCTCTATGAACATGCTGGTGCTCACCAGAATATTTTCTGTCCTATTTCAGAATTCTGTCCCTAAACTCACTTTTTTTTTA
Source organism: Thamnophis sirtalis (assembly GCF_051295495.1). Classification (NCBI taxonomy): domain Eukaryota; kingdom Metazoa; phylum Chordata; class Lepidosauria; order Squamata; family Natricidae; genus Thamnophis; species Thamnophis sirtalis. The sequence goes on from NW_028261387.1 coordinate 11,219,389, forward strand.
GAAAGAAACAAATAATTCTCAACCAACAATCCAGGGGAAGATGCGTGCACTCCTGCTTCATGGGGGGTGGGGGGGAGCTCTGACATGAAATTAGCAATAGCAATAGCAGTTAGACTTATATACCGCTTCATAGGGCTTTCAGCCCTCTCTAAGCGGTTTACAGAGTCAGCATATTGCCCCCAACAACAATCTGGGTTCTCATTTTACCCACCTCGGAAGGATGGAAGGCTGAGTCAACCTTGAGCCGGTGAGATTAGAACCGCTGAACTGCAGATAACAGTCAGCTGAAGTGGCCTGCAGTACTGCACCCTAACCACTGCGCCACCTCGGCTCTTTTCCTGAGGGAAAATATTTATCATATCCCACTACATCATTTGCAGATCCTGGTGTCCTCCAGATGTGAAACATTACAATTCTTGTCAGCCCTTGATTGTTATGGTCACCCCATCAGCATGATTAGGGGTTGATGGGAGTTGTACCCCAATACATCTGGATGGCACCTGCTGGGCAAGTCTTTTCTATTGTCACACCCTATAATTCCCCTCAGGGAAAAGGGCGGCCTACAAATGTCAATAAAATCAAATCAAATCAAAATTCCCCCCTCCCTGTGAGTAAATTTAGAGATAGAAAAATATTAGTGTGAAAAATTTGCTTGGGTTCTGCCATCTTCTGGGCACAGAGCTCTAATCCTTTTAACTTCTACAGTGTTTATTATAAATCCTGCAAGTCAGTGTTTTGTGACACAGCCATAAATTGTCATATATTGTCCTCAACATATTTATGGCACAAACATGTCCTTACACCCTCCCTTACCTACAATGTCCCCTTCATCTCATCCCCAGCCCAGGTCAGACAAGCGCCATGTTTCTGCATTGACAAATCAATACAGGTAGTCCTCGAGTTACGAGCACGCGTTGAAGCCCAAAATTTATGTTGCTAAGCGAGACGTTTTTAAAGTGGGTTTGCCCCATTTGATGACTTTTCTTGCCACAGTTGTTAAGGGTTCACCGACAAAAGCGCGCTGACAAAACCGCGGCGAGAAAACCACGATGTTGAAATCGCACCCACGTAGGCGCGCCGACAAAAGAGCGCCGACAGAAGCGCGCCATCAACAAACAACGCGAAAACGTAAGAACCCTAACCCTAACCCTAACCCTAATCCTTACCTTAACCCTAATCGCGCTTCTGTTGGTGCTTTTTTGTCCGCGCGCCTTTGTGGGCGCGCTGTCAACGTCGTGGTTTTATTTCCTAGACATGCAATTGAAAATATGAATGTAGAACAAAAACACGATAGAACCACTTATAGACAACTTCTTATCTCAGAAAGAGGGGTGATGGAACTAAAATCTTTAGAGGTACTTAAAGAAGAGAAGGTAGTTCAAACGTGGTTTCAGTATGGTCAACTACAAGCTAGGTGGAAAACAGATCAAAAAACTGGCTTTGTAAAAGTTGAGGATAATTTGTTTAAACAAATAAGAGATCAAAGCTCAATGCATATAAAGAGGATATATAATGTATTAGTACAGATGGATTCTGAAACGGAACTGATTAAGGATTGTATGATAAAATGGGCTCAGAATGTCGAGGAACCAATAATGCTTGAAACATGGGAAAGAATCTGGGTAAGAAATGTGAAATTTACACAAGCACAAAACTTGAGAGAAAATTTTTATAAGATGTTTTATAGATGGCACCTAGATCCTAAAAAGCTTGCCTCTATGTATCCAAATGTTCAACCTAAATGTTGGAGATGTGGTTCTTGTGATGCTACATATTTTCATATATGGTGGACATGTCGTAATGTTAAGGCATTTTGGATAAAAATATGGTGGATCCTGCAAAACATCTTTAAAAGAAGGATAAAATTTACCCCCCAGCTGTTTTTACTGGGTATATGCATTGATTTTACAGTAGCAGAGACTAATTTGATCCTGTATTTAATAACGGCAGCAAGACTCTTGGTGGCGCAGTATTGGAAGAAGAAAGATTTACCCACAATTCAAGAATGGACTTTGAAAGTTATGAACTTAGCCGAAATGGCCAAAATCTCAGCATATCTCAAAGAACATTCAAACGAGAGATACAAAAGAGACTGGAAAAAGTGGATTGATTACATAAAAAGTAAATATGGGACTAAAAAACTCCAGATAGCTTATGCTTAGTATCAGTAATAATTTAAATTGTTTAAAATTTGGGTAACAGTAAGAAGCTGAGTTCAATGTAGAGATATTTCAGACTGTGATTGTTCAAAAATTATACCATGTATGGTCTTTGGGAAGTCGGGGGGAGGGAAGGGAGGTGGGGATTTAGGGGGAGGGGGGAGGGGGGAAATACAATATGTGTTAAATTCCATGATTGTATTTGTATACTGTGGCTTTTCAATGTTAGTGCGAAAATAGTACAAACCGAATATACTGGAAGGTAATAGATACCGAAGGAAAGAGTCGAGTGAAAGAAGGAGGAGGGTGGAGAGGGTGAGAGGGAGTGATAGGGTTAGAAAGAAGGGGAGGGGAAGTAGGCGTAGAGGGGTGTGTGAGAAGGAAGAATGAAAGTTGGAGGAGGTTGAAAGAGGGTGTATGGCAGGCCAAGGTGGTATACTGGGTTTGTATTGTAGAGGGCATTTTCTATATAAGTGAGGGCCGTGTTTATTATTCAATGTTATATGCCCTGATCAAGCACAGTGAATATGTGATTGTATAGAATGAAAACATAATAAAAAATATACATTGGAAAAAAAAAATTAATAAAAAAAAAAACCGCGGCGAGAAAACCACGATGTTGAAATCGCACCCACATAGCCGCGCCGACAAAAAAGCGCAGACAGAAGCGCGCCATCAACAAACAACGCGAAAACAACGTAAAAACCCTAACCCTAACCCTAACCCTAACCCTTACCTTAACCCTAATCGCGCTTCTGTCGGCGCTCTTTTGTCCGCGCGCCTTTGTGGGCGCGCTGTCGACATCGCGGTTTTATCGCCGCAGTTTTGTCAGCGTGCTGTTGTCGGGCGCGCATTTTTCAGGTCACGGTTGTTAAGTGAATCATTGCATTTGTTAAGTTAGTAACACAGTTGTTAAGTAAATCCGGATTCCCCATTGACTTTACCTGTCAGAAGGCTGCAAAAGCTGATCACATGAGCCCAGGACACTCTTCCCATCATAAATATGAACCACTTGCCAAGCATCTTCATTTTGATCATATGACCAGGGGGATGCTGCCATAGTCATAAATGTGAAAAATGGTCGTAAGTCCTTTTTTTTTCCAGGGCCGTTGTAAGTTTGAAAAGTGACCAAATAGACCATTGTAAGTCAAGGACTATCTGCATTTTCTCCTTTATGCTGACAGCATATGAGGGTGGCCTGAAGATGAGTCAACTTTGTTAAGGTTCATTTAGAGCAGGTTGTCCCTCCTTGGTAACTTTAAGACTTGTGGACTTCACCTCCCAGAATTCTCCAACCAGCATAGCTGGCTGGGAAATTCTGGGAGTTGAAGTCCAAAGGTCTTACAGTTGGCAAGGCTGGAGACCTCTGCTTAACAGGGAAACCAGAAGGCCTGGGAATAGAACAGAAGAGTCCATTAGAAGCCAAGGTCCCTTCAAAATGATATCTATATATCAGTGGTGGGTTTCAAAAATTGTTGGAACCTACTCTGTGGGTGTGGCCTCCTTTGTAGGAGTGGCTTGCCACCCATGTGACCAGGTGGGAGTGGCTTGCCACCCATGTGACTGGATATGAAATTATGAATTAGTACTTAGGTCGGTCCAAGTAGCTATTCAGAAACTCTGGCATTGAAGCATGCAGGTCTTAAAGCTGTCAAGTTACAAGATCCTTGCACTCCTAACCCTTTAGAAAAAAAAACTAGGGGTCTTCAAACCTGACAGCTTTAAGACTTGTGGACTTCAAATCCCAGAATTCCTCCTCCAGTCATGTTGGCTCAGAAATTCTGCCATTGAAGCATGCAAGTCAGTGGTGGGTTTCAAACACTTTTGGAACCTCTTCTGTAGGTGTGGCCTGCTTTCCGGGTCCACTGGTGGAACCTCTTCTAACCGGTTCAGTAGATTTGACGAACCGGTTCTACCGAATAGGTGCGAACTGGTAGGAACCCACCTCTGCTATATATCATGTTCATCATCACCCACATAATACATTTAGGAAATGAAGCATGGTACTTTTTAAGTCACATTATTTGAGAGATGACTTCATGAATTAAGGATGGGATTGGTCATGGAGAATGGAAATGTCATACTGAGTGTAGTTTTACACTGACTCAAGGATGGGATGGGATGGATGGCGGATAGCACAAGCAGTGGGGAATAAAAGCCCATGGCATAGTGTGGCATATATTTGGCACATAGAATCTATCCTGTTTAAATCCTGAAATTCTCAGGTAGACCTAGTGACAGAAGATCAAATGTTCCCTGCTACATTGACATGTAGATTAAACCTAAATCTAGTTATTTATCTGCTAATATCATTGTTTGGAGGGACGCGGTGGCTCAGTGGCCAGGTGCTGAGCTTGTCAATCAGAAAGGTCAGCAGTTTGGCGGTTCGAATCCCTAGCGCCCGTATAATGGAGTGAGCTCCCATGACTTGTCCCAGCTTCTGCCAACCTAGCAGTTCGAAAGTATGTAAAAAATGCAAGTAGAAAAATAGGGACCACTTTAGCGGGATGGTAACAGCGTTCCGTGCGCCTTTGGCATTTAGTCATACCGGCCACATAACCACGGAGATGTCTTCAGACAGCACTGGCTCTTCAGCTTAGAAACAGAGATGAGCACCGTTCCCTAGAGTTGGGAACGACTAGCACATATGTGCAAGGGGAACCTTTACCTTATCATTGCATTGAGCATGACAATTGCTCCCAGCCAAGAATTTCCAAGCACTAGTGAACCAGTTCCATTGCACTCTAATCTCACCCTTTGCCTGAATGCTCTATAGGAAGTTATCACCTAGCCCTCTCCCAGAAAAATGAAATATCCTAGGAAATATTGAAAAGGCAGAATATTTCTCTGGATGTGAAGAGAAAGAAACATGTTTTAAAAGACAGAATAGCTGCCTGTAGCTTCCTGCCCATCCCCACTTTGTCAATGGATCATTAAGAAGGGCAAACTAGTCCCTTTACATACTAAAGACTACTCCACTTCAGCTCCAGGGAGATGGGATTAAAGCATGATAATATTGGCCCTTTACTCAACACCACATGGCATCTGAGAACTCAACCAATCCTTGATTCAAAACACAGCCTAGAGCAGTGTTTTTCAACCTTGGCAACTTGAAGATGTCTGGACTTCAACTCCCAGAATTCCCCAGCCAGCATTCGCTGGCTGGGGAATTCTAGGAGTTGAAGTCCGGACATCTTCAAGTTGCCAAGGTTGAGAAACACTGGCCTAGAGAGTTGCCCCTGCATGGGCCCATGGGAGTCTGACAACCAATCAGAATACAAGCTCAAGATCAAAGGCCAGAGGGGGCATAAAACCAGGGTCTCAGCTTCTCTTCCTTCTTTGCTTTCCCTTCTCTTCTCTTCTCCACCAACATTGAAGCATGTGATCACCTTTTCTGTTCAGGGCTCAAGCCATGTGGTCCTGTCCACCATTAAGGTGCTAGTTGTCACCTACAAAGCCCTTCATGGTATTGGATCTGGGTACTTGAGAGACCGCCTACTGCCAATTACCTCCACTAGACCAATAAGATCCCACAGACTAGGCCTCCTCCAAATTCCATCCGCCGCCCAGTGTCGACTGGCGACTACCCGGAGGAGGGCCTTCTCTGTGGCTGCTCCGACCCTTTGGAACGAGCTCCCCGTGGAGATTCGTACCCTCACCACCCTCCAGACCTTCCGCATAGCCCTTAAAACCTGGCTGTTCCGACAGGCCTGGGGCTAAAGACTTGCAGCCCCACTTCGAATGGTATGGTTGTTGTGTTTTTAACTGTGTATTGTCTTTATATTTTGTAACTTTGTTTGTTTCCCCCTCCTTGACTTGTGAGCCGCCCTGAGTCCCCTTCAGGGAAAAGGGCGGCATACAAATAAAGTAAATTCAAATTCAAATTCATTAAAACCATCTTTCCAAGCAGCCTCCATGTCTCCAGTGTCTTTTTCCCCCACTTGGAGCCGAACCCAGAAGGACATTTCTTTCATTAGCTCAAAGTAGCATCATGCTTAACACAGAGGCCTCCAAGTCCCCCTGCAAAATGGATTGGGGGGTAAGAGACAAGGATTGGCTCAAAGGTGGCCCGGTGGGTTGTGTAGTTAAACCACGATTAAACACCAAGGACTATCCAGTCCTTTTATCACATTGGCTCGCGAGGTTTTACCTGTTGTCTTCTTGCTGTGTAAGAGCCAAGGTGGCGCAGTGGTTAAATGCAGCCCTGCAGGCTACTTCAGCTGACTGCAGTTCTGCAGTTCGGCTGTTCAAATCTCACTGGCTCAGGGTTGACTCAGCCTTCCATCCTTCCGAGGTGAGTAAAATGAGGACCCGGATTGTTGTTGGGGGCAATATGCTGACTCTGTAAACCGCTTAGAGAGGGCTGAAAGCCCTATGAAGCGGTATATAAGTCTACTGCTATTGCCTGCCAAAGAATGAGGACATGCTTACGTTTTTTTTGCATCTCTATGGCTGGATGAGCTAGGAAACCGCAGCGAGGAAATAAATAAATCACTAGTGAGGACCGGTTGCTGCTGAAAGGTGCCTGGAGGGCTCTTATAATGGGGGTGGAGGGGGGGAGAGAGGAGGTGCTGGGAGTGGGGGGGGGCAGAGCCCAGGTTTCCCATCCCTCCATCCTTCCTTCAGCTTGGGCTACGGGGGTGGGGAAGCAACCGACTGCTGCTAATGGGAGGGGGGAGAAAAAAATCTTGCGTCTGTTTTTTTTCTTCTTGTGAACTCTGCGGTTGGGAGCTTTCTGCTAATTTTACAGGCGGTGTGATTTCATGCAGTTTTTTAACCAAAGCTGGGCTAAGGGCAGGTGGGGGGGAGAGAGAGAGAGCAGTCACAACGCTACACACACACGCACGCACACAAACTTCTGTCTCCAGAGCCTTGCTGATTTTGGCCGGCTTGCACAAACCGCAGCCACCTTTGGAGAGAGAGAGCGTGTCCTTTGCAAGCCCCGGAAAGGCGAAGGGGAGGGGAGGGGAGGGGACCTGGGTTTTTATAGACCCTGGCTTCTCTTATTGTGGGGGTTGGGGGCTGCCTCCCCCACCCCTCTCAGCAATAGCAGTTAGCAATAGCAGTTAGACTTATATACCGCTTCATAGGGCTTTCAGCCCTCTCTAAGCGGTTTACAGAGTCAGCATATTGCCCCCAATAACAATCCGGGTCCTCATTTTACCCACCTCGGAAGGATGGAAGGCTGAGTCAACCCTGAGCCGGTGAGATTTGAACAGCCGAACTGCAGAACTACAGTCAGCTGAAGTAGCCTGCAGTGCTGCATTTAACCACTGCGCCACCTTGGCTCAGCACCCCTTGTTTTCTTAGCAGACAAAAATCCCTCCCTGGATGCACCGATCTCCGACGGAGAAAGCCTCCCACTTCTTCCAAATTTAAACCCTGACCTAAGTTCCCGAGGGAAATGAGCAAGCTGGGAGACCGGGGTGGGGTGAGGGGGGGGGGTCAAGGTATTTTCAGCTTTCCACAACAGGCTATTAAGAGATCGGGAGAGGTCATGGTCATCCTCCGGTTAATTCCAGCCCTGGAGGATTTTATTTACTTATTGTTTTAAAACTGCCATGACTTTTTACCCAGGTGGGGTGGGGGGGAAACCACTCCGCGTCAATCACTGCCAGAGTTCTTCCAAGAAGAACTAAATAGGTTGCCTCTCCACAGTAGGGACAGAATCAAACAGGGTGTGTGTGGGAATCGGCAAGATATCTAAATGACCTGATCTCCCCAAAACAAAGAATAGCTTTCTTCAGAGCCAGGTTGAACATTCCGTGACCCGTCAAAACCGCGGAGGACAAAATCGCGCTCGACGAAAGCGCGCATTTGACATCATCACAGCGTGACGAAAAAAATTAAAAATTGAAATAAAATTAAAATTAAAGCAAGCCGATTCACATAAAGGTAAGGGTTAGGGTTAGGGTTAGGGTTAGGGTTAGGTTAAGGGTTAGGGTTAGGTTTAGAGCGTTAGGGTTACGTTTAGCGTTAGGTTAAGGGTTAGCGTTAGGTTTAGCGTTAGGTTAAGGGTTACGTTTAGGGTTAGATTTAGGGTTAGGTTAAGGGTTAGCTTTAGGGTTAGGGTTAGGGTTAGGTTTGGGGGGGTTAGGGTAAGGTTTTCGCTTTATTTTTACATTTTTCGATCACAGCGCGATGTTTTCGTCGCGCTGTGATGATGTCAAATGCGCGCTTTCGTCGAGCGCGATTTTGTCCTCCACGGTTTTGTGGTGGAACCTAACATTCTTCCTTCAGCACTCCTCCAGGGCAGGTATAAGAGAACACCTATAGCAGAACGGGTTTGTGTATGTGGTAAAGGAGAAGTGGAAGATAATTCACATGTTCTATTACACTGTGAGCTATACAGAGCTTGTAGGTCTGCACATATTCTCCCCTTATTAGAGAGATTGCCAGGGAGGGCAGACCATTTTTATCTAGGCTTTCTCCTCCAGGACACTAACCCGGTTACCACGTATGCACTGGCAAAGTTCTGTGCTGCTGCAATGTCCATAAGAAAAAAAAATGGCTACAGAAGTATTTTTATTTATTTATTTATCTATCTATCTATCTATCTATCTATCTATCTATTTATTTATTTATTAGACTTCTATACCGCTTAATAGGGCTTTCAGCCCTCTCTAAGCGGTTTACAATTTTTTTTAGCAAATTGAGTCAGCAACTTGCCCCCACAGTCTGGGTCCTCATTTCACCCACCTCGGAAGGATGGAAGGCTGAGTCGATCTTGAGCCGGTGAGATTTGAACCGCTGAACTGCAGATCACAGTCAGCTGAAGTGGCCTGCAGTACTGCACCCTAACCACTGCGCCACCTCGGCTCTTATATAGTACCATCTTGCACCAATTATCTGGACATACCTTTAACAATCTTTGGACCATTATGTTGTTATCCATTTTTAATGTCAATACTTTTTAATTATATTTTAATGTTAGTATTTTTTTAATATAGTGTAAAAACTAATGTATATTGCTGGTCTTTGACCGTAATAAAGTTTTTACTTACTTACTGCCAGAGTTCTGTGGTGGGCGTGGCCCGAGCGAGCGTTCTCTCACTAGAATAAAGTCCCCTTCCGCACACCAACATCCGGGTCTTCCAAAGCCCCTCTCTCTGTTGCTCCCTTCGCTTCACCTTGCTCGATCTCCTGCAATAAGAAATCCTTTACAGCAATAGCAATAGCAGTTAGACTTATATACCGCTTCATAGGGCTTTCAGCCCTCTCTAAGTGGTTTACAGAGTCAGCCTCCTGACCCCCAACAATCTGGGTCCGCATTTTACCCACCTGGGAAGGATGGAAGGCTGAGTCAACCTTGAGCCTGGGGAGAATCGAACTACCAAATTGCAGGCAGGCGGCAGTCAGCAGAAGTAGCCTGCAGTACTGCACTCTAACCACTTAGGCTCGTATAAGAAAATCAACTGGCTGAGCCCCCGAGTTGAGCTATTCCTCTAGAACAGGGGTCCCCAAACTTGGCAACTTTAAGACTGGTGGACTTCAACTCCCAGGATTCTCCAGCCAGCAGAGCTGGCTGGAGAATCCTGAGAGTTGAGGTCCACCAGTCTTAAAGTTGCCAAGTTTGAAGACCTCTGCTCTAGAACTCCTGTTTGCTGTGCTACACCAGAAGGTACAGAATCTTTGCTTAGAGTATAAGCCATGTTTGAAAAAGCAGGAGGGAGTGATATCAAAAGTCGCCATTGTGTTAGTAGGCTAGTAACTTCATTAGCTACTTTTATTGGAGGGTTCACACAAATTAGCTAGTACAGAGGTGGCGACCCTTTGAAAGCTGTACTGTATGCAATGAAATTTCATTTTAATGTATCGCCGTTTAGTGTATGTTCAAAGTTACCGTTCTTCTTCTACTCTATTCTAGATTTGGGTGTGATAGAAAGCCAACATGGGTCTCTGAGGCAGGTGTTCATTTTTGTTTTGTTTTATTTTGTTTTTAATCCTCACTGAGGAACCACATGAAGCAAGTAAGATGACAGAAGGGGGATACGTTTACCTTCTTTATCACATGGTGTATCTTCTCTTTTTTTCATTTCATTTGAATCCTAATCAATTTTTTCATTCCCTTTCTCCTCTAGTTTTTTTTTCTTCATATATTTTATACATACTGTATCAAGAGTTCAGGCGTAGAAAATTATGGTGACAACATCAAATAAGGTGAAATATTGCAGGAATGAAATAAGTTGTTAGAATGATTATTTTTGGCTCCTATCTCCCCCAAAGCTACTTTTAAAAGAACTTCATGGGGCTCTACCATAGTGGGATAGAGGCTCTCTTCAAGAAACATCTCTCTCTCTCTCTCTCTCTCTCTCTCTCTCTCTCTCTCTCTCTCTCTCTCTCTCTCTCTCTCTCCCTCCCTCCCTCCCTCCCTCCCTCCCTCCCTCCCTCCCTTCTCTCTCTCCCCCTCCTTCTCTCTCTGTCTCCCTCTCACACACAAACACATCTTTCTTGACCTGTAATGGGCAATAATGACAAAAAAGAGATGAAAGTTTTCTAAATATCAGCGGGTCACAAGTTTAGTGCTCGAGGTAAACAGAGGACATAGGCTAGGAAACGTGGATAAGATGCCCTGCTTGACATAGGGGATCCAAATGAAAGTTTTCCATAGTTGTCCAACTTAATAAAATAACACACAGGTGATCTCAGCTGAGTTGCTTCACTTTGCTTCTTGGTTAATACAACTTCCCACCATACAGGTGGAAGATTTCCACCACCACCACCACCCTGTGTTGAATGAAAGTGCTGCCACATTTCCTTGGCCTTCCTAAAGCAGGGGTTGACAACATCACATTTTAGAGCTGCATCCAGGTGTGGGTTGGTGGTTTTTGTTGGTTTTTGGCTTCTTTTAGAGGCCCCCTCCACCCTCCACCAGTCAAAATGGTTGATAATCATTTTTTTTTTCCATCCTGAGGTTGGAACTACTGTGTTGAAATAGCTTAAGGCTTAACGGGGGCTTTATAACAAGTGTTTCCAACCAAAAACCTGCCTGCCTCCATAGGAGAAAACCCAAATAAACTACAGTATAATAAGTCAACCTATCACTTTGAGGTATTCCTGTTTATTGCAGCATGCCCTTCTCCCCCCATCCTCTCCCAAATCATACGTTTAGCCCCAAAAGGTTGGATAGTCGTCTTGCTGCACTAATAGATGGAAGAGGATGCTAACCAGTTGCCAACGGTGAATAAATTTGTTTCAAAGTTGGTTCCTCTGTGTCAAATGGAGATAACAGCCATCTCGGCCTTTGTGCCTAATTGTAAAATATTGCAGGCTAGTTTTAATTTGAGCCAGTATCAAAAGCCTTGGCCTGCAAAATAAGAATGTGCAATTTGTTTTGGTTGAGGGTGCAAACCTGGCTTTTCCATGAGAGGTCAGACGGGGATGGGGAGAAATAATAACCATTGGTTTCATTTAGCAATAGCAATAGCAATAGCAGTTAGACTTATATACCGCTTCATAGGGCTTTCAGCCCTCTCTAAGCGGTTTACAGAGTCAGCATATCGCCCCCAACAATCCGGGTCCTCATTTTACCCACCTCGGAAGGATGGAAGGCTGAGTCAACCTTGAGATTTAATTTAAATACGATAAAAAATAACTAGGATTACATTTTGCTCGTGTAATTAAATGATTAAATAATTTCTCCCTTCTGAAACCTTAAAAATGATAATTGGTGGCAAATATTGAATGGGGTCTGGGAGCTGTAAAGTAGAGCTTTTAAGAGAAGAGACATGATAACCTGGCTGGCTCCAGGTGGTCCTTGACTGAAACAGTTTGTTTAATGACCATTCAAAGTTACAACGGCACTGAAAAAGTGACTTATGACCGTTTTTCACACTTAGGACTGTTGCAGATCCCTACGATCGCATGAATAAAATTCAGATGCTGGACAACTGACTCATATTTTGCGATCTGACAAGCAAAGTCAATGGGGAAACCAGATTCATTTAACCACCATGTTAATAATTTAACAACTGCAGGGATTCACTTAGTGGGTGTGGCAAAAAAAGGCACAAAATGGGGCAAAATTCAATACATTTTTCACTTAAGAACATAAATTTTGGGCTCAATTGTGGTCGTAAGTTGAGGACTACCTGTATTTAGCAGCAGAAGGGAAGTTATCTTCAATTGCTGCCTGCAAGCTTCCTAATTCACAGGCCTAGAGACATTTTTAAGACCGTTTGTTCCCTATTTTATCCCTCACTGCTCTTTTTGTTACTCCAGGGGGACAGAACTAAATATGGCATTATGTGCACGTAGCAAGCTTAGGCAAGGATTCTAGGCAGAGGTGATATTCAGCCAGTTCTGACAGGTTCTGGAGAACCGGTAGCGGAAATTTTGAGTAGTTCTGGAGAACCAGCAGATAGGCTGGCCACGCCCCCACTGCTTCCCAGCTGATTTTCTTTTGTTGCCCTGAACAGGAGAACGGATCTGGAAAACAGGTTAGTGGGATAGGGAGGGAATGGAGATTTTGCAGTAATCTTCTCCCAGGAGTTGGGAGGGAATGGGGGTTTTGCGGTATCCTTCCCCTGCCACGCCCACCAAGCCACACCATGCCCACCAAGCCACGCCCACAAAACTGGCAGTAAAAAAATTTAAACCCCACCACTGGTCCTAGGGTGTAAAAGTCAGTTGTGGAAATACTAGACAAGGCTTGATTTAAAATAAATTTCAAGCAATTCTGTCATTTAAAGTTTAAACAGTTAACAATAACTTTTTACTATTTTAAACAATAAGAAAGGTTATAGGAATACCATTTTAGGTGATTCCATTTGAATAGACATATCTGGGCTGCAAAAATTCAGAGGACCACTAGATGGTAGCAAAGAGATGCAGAAAACTCTTTGCTACCATCGGGTGGTCATCTGTTTGGTTGCATCTTCAAAAAAGTATCCTTTAGGAGTACAATTCCATTCCTTCCAAGTAGGAATATTCTATTATATCAGCTATTGTAGCTGAAAATAATTCATTATCCATTGTGCATTACTGTCATTTTAATGTAACCCAAAATAGGCTGTTTCATATACTGGGTCAAGCAATCTAATATTTTGAGCAAATATACTGTAATTTTGGAAGGTTTTTACTGCAAACAGTTCATTTCCCAAAACAGGATTCTTATAAGGACTGGAAGACTGAAATCCATTTAGAGAGATTAGCTTCCGAATTACATTCTATTCTTCACTGGGCAAACTAGTCCAGAAGAATGTGTTTGACTTGATGCTAGAAAGATGCTTTATACTGTGAAGGCTTGTATATTCAAGGGTGCAAGATTTTTTAAAACTTGCACAACAATTTATTTGTGCACATTCCATCCATATCATTCCCATCATCTAACTTTTCCTTATCCTTATCCATAAAGAATGTTAGGGACCGAGAAGTTGTATCCACTGAGAAGAAACACACAATTCTAATTTAAGGGTACATACCTTGTTTCCCTGAAAATAAGACCTCCTTGGATAATAAGCCCAATTGGGCTTTTGAGTGCATGTGCTAAAATAAGCCCTCCCCTGAAAATAAGCCCTCTCCAAAAACATTGCAGCACAGCAGCAGCCACGAGGTGGCCACGCTCACCACTGCCTGCACCTCAAAAACAATAAGACCTCCCTGAAAATAAGACCCTGTCTTATTTTCGGGGAAACACGATATGTTCTACAGAAGGTACCAATTCTTGGTCCAACATTTCATTTATCTTTTCATCTGCTTCTGACTAACTCTAGCAATTTTTACAAAGTCTGGACAGATTGGAAAGGATTCTGCCGAAAATAGCCTCAAAACATGATTCTACCTATTTTTTTTGTTATATTCACGGGGTTACATCTTTGTGTTCCAGTCAAGAGCATGTTCCCCCCCCCCCAAAAAAAAGCCATGGTTGCATCTGGGCTTTACATTCATGGGACTAGATGGAATAAAACATACATAGAAGTGAGCTGTAAAAGGAATACTTCTTAATAACACCAACCTATTTAGAAATCTATGATAAAAATGCACAATGCTTATTTGGATAAGCAAAGTTAGTTTTCTGAGGAGGCAGCTTTGGAGCAACTGTAAAAAGGGAAGGGTTTCATATCTGCTGTTATATTTAACATCAGAAGTATGCCAAATAATACTCAATGTTGGCACTGGATCAGTGGTGGGTTTCAAAAAAATTTGGAACCTACTCTGTGGGTGTGGCCTCCTTTGTGGGAGTGGCTTGCCGGCCATGTGTTTTCTCTCTCTCTCTCTCTCTCTCTCCTTCCTTTTGTCTCTCTGTCCCTTTTTTCTTTTTTTCTTTCATCTCTCTCTCACTTTTTCTTTCTTTTTTCTTTATTTATTTTTTCCTTTCTTTCTCTTTCTCTCTCTGTGTCAGTCTCTGTGTGTGTGTCTGTCTGTATGTGGCAGTGGTGGGTTTCAAAAATTTTTGGAACCTCTTCTGTAGGTGTGGCTTGCTTTCCGGGTCCACTGGTGGAACCTCTTCTAACCAGTTCAGTAGATTTGACGAACCGGTTCTACCGAATAGGTGCGAACTGGTAGGAACCCACCTCTGCACTGGATCTAAAGATATATTCTTCCTGATCAATTCTTAATTCAGCTCACTTTTAAAACTCTCCAGATTTTTCAATTGCAGTAGAAATCCAAATGGGCTTAAACTAAGAAATAAACATCAGCCCAATGTCTTAATGTTTGAAATATGTGTTGAGATGCTTTTGCATTTGAACATATTTTTTTTTTTCATTTTTAGCCCTTTCTGCTCATTAGTCTTCAGCCAGAGAGATTTAGAAATGGGTTTCCGTGTGCCATCGCAGTACCTAAATCCAAGTTAACTTCATACCTTTAAAAAGAATTCTCAGGCTAAGGATAGAATAAAACTAAAGAAGAACGCCAGGCTATTTTTTTTAGGGGAAGGGAAGCAAAAGCAAATGTCACTGGTGTTTCAGCAGAAAAGCACCCTTAACGCTCAGGAAATGAGGTTTGTGGTTTGAGGGGCTGAGCTCTGAAAGTAAGTTGTGTGTAGAAAGAAAGAGAAAGAACTAAAAAGAGGCTAGTCCAGATACTGCCATTCTTCAGTCTGGAGGAAACGGAGAGAGAGCGCTTTATGTAGTTAAGTCCCCGTGGGAGAAAAACCGTCGTCCTTCCACCGTCCTTCCCCACGGTAAATGAAACCATCCTCTCTTCCTCAACCCCCCCACCCCACCCCACCCCTCCGATGCTGTCTCGGGGCTTGTTTGTCTGGTTTGTGTTTGGCTCAGCATGGCTATAGGTGGCTCAGGGGCTAAGACACCGCGCTTGTGGATCAGAAAGGTCGGCGGTTCGAATCCCTAGGGCAGGTCTCGGGGGGTTGGACTAGATGACCTCCAAGGTCCCTTCCAACTCTCTTACTGTTTGCTGTCTGCCTCGGGGCGCAAAAAAATTGGCCTTTTACACCTGTCCTGCCTCGAGGGCAGCGGGACTCCACTCCGGCCCTTTGAGGTATCCGTGACGCACTTGGGACCCTCTTCCCACACCCTAATGTGGTCCAGAGCGTTCCCCCCCATCCCACGGACGTACCCCACTCCCTCCCCATTGATTAAACTAGCTGGGATGCGAGCCTACACTTGCAGGAGGGAGACTTCACCCCACCACACACACCCTAGATCAGTGGTCTCCAACCTTCAACTTTAAGACCTGTGGACTTCAACTCCCAGAGTTCCTCAGCCAGCAAAGCTGGCTGAGGAACTCTGGGAGTTGAAGTCCACAGGTCTTAAAGCTGCCAAGGTTGGAGACCACTGCCCTAGATCAGTGTTTCTCAACCTTGGCTACTTGAAGATGTCTGGACTTCAACTCCCAGAATTCCCCAGCCAGCATTCGCTGGCTGGGGAATTCTGGGAGTTGAAGTCCAGACATCTTCAAGTGGCCAAGGTTGAGAAACACTGCCCTAGATTACAGGGAGGTGGCGGAGGTAGAGGAGGCGTCCGGTTTCCCTCCGCCGGCTTATTTTTTTTCACCATTTTTTCCCGCCTTTCTAAATCCCTCAATTGGGGGCAAATAAGAGAGAACCAACTGGCGGACCGGGATGAGCTTTTCTTGGAAACGGATCAGGGCTGTGTGTGTGCCAGGTCCACGCCTCCCATCCCCTCAACCCGCGCTCTGTCTGGACGATCCTATGCTCGCCCAAAGTCCAGAGAGGTCGGGAAGGCGGGTCTCCGGGCGGCTTGGGCACCTCCCGAGATACGACGGCTTGCCCTACAGGCAGGATTCTTTGTGGAAACGCGAGTTCAGGAAGGCCACGTTCTCTACGGAGAGAGAACCTTGTGGAGTTGAGGGAAGTTTGGGTAGGGAACTTCTAGTTGCAGGGGGGGTCTCCAACCGTGTCACCTTTTAAGACTTGTGGACTACAACTTGCTGGCTGAGGGATTCTGGGAGTTGAAGTCCACAAGTCTTAAAGTTAAGTTGCAGGGGGGTCTCCAACCGTGTCAACGTTTAAGACTCGTGGACTCCAACTTGCTGGCTGAGGGATTCTGGGAATTGAAGTCCACAAGTCTTAAAAGTTGACACGGTTGGAGACCCCCTGCAACTTGTTAACTTTGACTTATGGACTTCAACTCCCAGAATCCCTCAGCCAGCAAGTTGAAGTCCACAAGTCTTAAACGTTGACACGGTTGGAGACCCCTGTTCTAGTGGAGGTTAAATATTTCCCGGCCGCTTTCAGACCTCGTCCTCGGCCTTTTACCAGGAACTCGCCTCCCCCGCGGGGGTTAAACGATCGGATTTACGGAATGAAACGAGAAAGGAGAAGGCGGTAGTTGTTTTCCCCCACCTCGAAATAAATCCCTGCGAAAACTGGGCTTGGGATTTTGCGCGCGCGCATGCGTAAAAGCGGCGCCGGTTTTTTTCCCCAAGCGCGCCTTCGGACGAAACTTCTACTTCTCCCCAAATCAAAACTTTGGTTTCGGGAGCGTTTCAGGGCGGGCGAGCAAGGCCGGGGCCCTGCAGAGAGCTGAGTTGTGATTAATCCCGAAAGGCAACCGCGGAGTAGCGGGGTTTCCCGGCCCCTCGGCTCCTTTCCTATTGGCTGGGGGGGGGGGGGAAATGTGATGTGAGGGTCTTTTTCCTTCACCCCCTTGGAAAGGATCTCGAGTCCTCAGCCGCCCAACAGCTTTAGACTGGAAGTTGCCTGACTTCGGAAGAGAGTTGTCACCCGTAGGTTGACCAGCGGTAGATACTTTGTTGTGTTAATTCGTCCTTAGACGCGTATAAAGGTGAATAGAATAGAATAGAATAGAATAGAATGGAGGAAAATAGAATAGAATAGAGGAAAATAGAATGGAGGAGAATAGAATAGAATAGAATAGAATAGAGGAAAATAGAATGGAGGAGAATAGAATAGAATGGAGGAAAATAGAATGGAGGAAAATAGAATAGAATGGAGGAAAATAGAATGGAGGAGAATAGAATAGAATAGAATGGAGGAGAATAGAATAGAATAGAGGAAAATAGAATGGAGGAGAATAGAATAGAATAGAGGAAAATAGAATGGAGGAGAATAGAATAGAATGGAGGAAAATAGAATGGAGGAAAATAGAATAGAATGGAGGAAAATAGAATGGAGGAGAATAGAATAGAATAGAATAGAATAGAATAGAGGAAAATAGAATGGAGGAGAATAGAATAGAATGGAGGAAAATAGAATGGAGGAAAATAGAATAGAATGGAGGAAAATAGAATGGAGGAGAATAGAATAGAATAGAATAGAATAGAATGGAGGAGAATAGAATAGAATAGAATAGAGGAAAATAGAATGGAGGAGAATAGAATAGAATGGAGGAAAATAGAATAGAATAGAATAGAATAGAGGAAAATAGGATAGAATAGAACAGAATAGAATAGAGGAAAATAGAATAGAGTAGAATAGAATAGAATGGAGGAAAATAGAATAGAATAGAACAGAATAGAATAGAGGAAAATAGAATGGAGGAGAATAGAATAGAATGGAGGAAAATAGAATAGAATAGAACAGAATAGAATAGAGGAAAATAGAATGGAGGAGAATAGAATAGAATGGAGGAAAATAGAATAGAATAGAACAGAATAGAATAGAGGAAAATAGAATGGAGGAGAATAGAATAGAATGGAGGAAAATAGAATAGAATAGAATAGAGGAAAATAGAATAGAGTAGAATAGAATAGAATTCTTTATTGGCCAAGTGTGACTGTACACACAAGGAATTTGTCTTTGGTGCATATGCTCTCAGTGTACATAAGGAGAATAAAATACATTCATCAAGAATAAAAAGATACAACACTTAATGATAGTCATAGGGTACAAATAAGCAATCAGGAAACAATCAATATCAATATAAATCGTAAGGATACAAGCAACAAAGTTACAGTCCTGCAGTCATAAGTGGGAGGAGATGAGTGATAATGAGATAAAGGTTCAACAACAAGAGGGCAACAGGGCGCCTCCTAAAATACCCAATTTTGTATATTTCTATTCTAATCCAAATGTTTTAAGTTTAATTTAGACGATATAAATTCACTTTCCCGCAAACCCGCCCCCTTCCCCCAATATTTTAAGGTAGCCTGAGACGACAGGACAGAATCCAGATTTGGTACACGGAAGCGCGCCCGGGGGGGGGGGGGGGAGTAGTTAAGACCAACTTTAGGTCTGGTAGCTTTAGGGTTTTATTTTCAGCGAGGCTTATTTTGTGTTGCGAATGTGGGTTTTAAGAACCGTGTGTGAATGTCTCTCAAGCAGATACACATCTCCCTTATCTCAAATCGACCCCTTGGTTGAACACACGCCGTACACAATTTCTGTTTAGTAATGGAGAAATTAGATATAAATAGCCCGAAAGTCACCAAGCTCCGGCTGAACAAGTCGGAATCAGCCAGCCCAAGGAACCTTCTGAGACTTTTTTTCAGCCCGAGCTTCTGTTACAAACCGGCAACAATTAGGAAAAGAGAAGTAGGAGCCACCCCAGAAAGAGAGACTCGCGTTGAAGCGGGCCAGCATCAGAAGAGGGCATCTCTCGGGCTGCCTACGTGCCTCTCACTTTTTGAACCTTGGCAGAGGAGGGGTAGAGGGGGTGGCTGCTACACAGTCTGAGACATCTGGGGAAACCGGGCGGGGGCGGGAGAGAACAGGCGGAGCTGGGCGCTCCTCTGGAATGCCCTCCCGCCTCCGAGTTTCTTCCTCTAATTCAACCGAGGGAGGTGTGTGTGAAAGAGAGAGGAGGGGAGGGAGGGAAAGAGAGAGGGGGAGGGAGGGAGGGAGGGAAAGAAAGAGGGAGGGATGGGGAGAGAGAGAGGGAGGGAGGGAGAGGGAGAGAGGGAGGGCATCTTATCCATGTTTCCTAGCCTATGTCCTCTGTCTACCTCGAGCACTAAACTTGTGACCCGCTGATATTTAGAAAACTTTCATCTCTTTTTTGTCATTATTGCCCATTACAGGTCAAGAAAGATGTGTTTGTGTGTGAGAGGGAGACAGAGAGAGAAGGAGGGGGAGAGAGAGAAGGGAGGGAGGGAGGGAGGGAGGGAGAGAGAGAGAGAGAGAGAGAGAAAGAGAGAGAGAGGGGGGGGGAGGGAGGTTTCTTGAAAAGAGCCTCTATCCCACTATGGTAGAGCCCCATGAAGTTCTTTTAAAAGTAGCTTTGGAGGAGATAGGAGCCAAAAACAATCATTCTAACAACTTATTTCATTCCTGCAATATTTCACCTTATTTGATGTTGTCACCATAATTTTCTACGCCTGAACTCTTGATACAGTATGTATAAGATATATGAAGAAAAAAAAACTAGAGGAGAAAGGGAATGAAAAAATTGATTAGGATTCAAATGAAATGAAAAAAAGAGAAGATACACCATGTGATAAAAAAGGTAAACGTATCCCCTTCTGTCATCTTACTTGCTTCATGTGGTTCCTCAGTGAGGAGAGAGAGAGGGGGGGAGGGAGGGAGGGAGAGAGAGAGACTGACTGACTGACTGACTGACTGACTGACTGACTGACTGACTGACTGACCGACCGAGGGACTGACTGGGTGGCTGGGCCAGATAAGGCAGCCAATCTATCAAGGCGCTTTGATTTCCTTTCCCAATTTTCCGCCACGCCGTCTCCTTCTCAAGGATGAAAGAGACGGCAGGTGTGGGGCGGGCGGTATTCTCCCACCGCCATCCAAAGGGGTGGCGAGCGCGGCCGATTTCCATGCTGGGTTCCAAGCCAGCGCATTCCAGATCCTCAGATATCGGCATTCTGGGCACCTTTCTCTCTTATGCCACATCTCTTTTGATTAAAACTTAGGCCTCCTCCCAAGAAGCATCCCGGGGGACGTTCGACCCTAAAGGGGGGCGCGATGGCTCCGCTGGGAAGGGCGCTTTTTCCTTGTGTGGATTGTTGTATGGAAGCCCACTCGCGTTTCCCCCTTAGACTTACGAGGCGGGAGAAGTCACGGGTGGGTGGATAAGATGTATATTAGCTTCTTAATGATAATGCCACGCATCACACTTTTTTCTGCCCTGTTCGTCTTAGATCTGTAAATCATCTCTGCAGCGCTCATCCTTTTTAAGGGTGGGGGCGTGGAGTAAAAGCGCGCAGAGCGGAAACGTGCCAAGATCCTAACACAGTGTTTCTCAACCTTGGCCACTTGAAGATGTCCGGACTTCAACTCCCAGAATTCCCCAGCCCCACTTTGTCAATGGATCATTAAGAAGGGCAAGCTAGTCCCTTTACATAATAAAGACCTCTCCACTTCAGCTCCAGGGAGATGGATTAAAGCGTGATAATATTGGCCCTTTACTCAACACCACATGGCATCTGAGAACTCAACCAATCCTGGATTCAAAACACAGCCTAGAGCAGTCTTTTTCAACCTTGGTCACTTGAAGATGTCCGGACTTCAACTCCCAGAATTCCCCAGCCAGCGTTCGCTGGCTGGGGAATTCTGGGAGTTGAAGTCCAGACATCTTCAAGTTGCCAAGGTTGAGAAACACTGGCTTAAGCCAGGGGTCTCCAACCTTGGCAACTTTAAGCCTGGAGGACTTCAACTCCCAGGATTCCCTAGACAGCTTTGAATTCTGGGAGTTGAAGTCCGCCAAGCTTAAAGTTGCCGAGGTTGGAGAGGTTCAATTTTTTACTACCGGTTCTGTGGGCGTGGCTTGTTGGGCGTGGCAGGGGAAGGATACTGTAAAATCTCCCTTCCCTTCCCACTCCAGGGGGTTAGTGCAAAATTTCCATTTCATCCCGATCAGCTTGGGGCTCGGAGAATAGATGGGGGTGGGCCCAGTCAGAGGTGGTATTTACCGGTTCTCCGAACTACTACTCAAAATGTCCGCTACCGGTTCTTCAGAACCTGCTGAATACCACCTCTGGACTGTGTGTATATGTATGTGTATGTGTATGTGTATGTGTATGTGTATGTGTATGTGTATGTGTATGTGTATGTGTATGTGTATGTGTATGTGTATGTGTATGTGTATGTGTATGTGTATGTGTATGTGTATGTGTATGTGTATGTGTATGTGTTGAAAGCAAGTGCAGAGGATATATAGGTGAGTAGTATGCTGGGTGCAACGGTATTTTTGTAGGCATTTTCTCCACAATAACTTCAGTTCTTGTTGTAAATGGAATAGGAAATACTCTTCTTTCTGCTTATGCATAGTTCCCAAACACGTATTTATTTCAATAACGGATAAAACCAGTTGGTTGGCTTAAGAGTTCAACTGCGTAAAATTCAACCCACCAGCCAGAAACAACGCACACAAACAGACCAAAACACATTTCAAAGCGGAATTCTATAGGTGTAATTCTCAGGATCTTTCATTTCTGGTTAAGTGACCTCATCCAATAACTTTTTAGCCCCTCCCACTTTTAGCCGCTCGCAGCTAAATAAGCTTCTTGGATGAGAAGCAAAACGTCTTCAAAGAAAAGCCAGAAAGTCCAGTTGCCTCTTGAAAAAGCACCTTTGGGACAACCGTGGCCTGGATGGCTGAGAGTGTCCATAGACACCTGGTGGCTCAGGTTGTGGGAGAACGCTCAGCCCATTTAGTTAATTGTTGACCTAACGTGTGAATCCAGAATTCAGCAAGTGGGTTGACTTTGTTGGGTGAACGCACGCGCGTTCTCCTTTACTATCTCCAAAGGGCGTTTTAACCTCTATTTATTCTGGATGCAGGAAAAAGAACCCTGAGGGGAGGGAAAGAAAGAAAGAAAGAAAGAAAGAAAGAAAGAAAGAAAGAAAGAAAGAAAGAAAGAAAGAAAGAAAGAAAGAAACAAACAAACAAACGGTATCCGTATTGATCTGAAGGCTAACCAAACAAAAACTGCCTGAAAACGATTTGACTCAAATCTGAATCTAACCCTCTGAGTACAGTTGGAATGATAACTAAGTAAATATCAATGCGTTGACCTCTTAGCTTGCAATCCTAAATGCTTTAAACACACTTTGGGCTGCTGCAAAGCTGAGATGGACCCGAAGGATTCCACCCTAGTTTTTTTTTGTGTGTGTATGTGTAGCTTTTCCAAAATATTTTCTATCCCTACAATTGGAGAGTTTTGGCAGAGGACTGGACAGTACAGAAAAAAGAGGTAATGATTCATTTTTGTCTCTAAGAAGCCTCGCTCTTCCGAATTCATAGCAACTTTCTAAAGCATCTGATGACTTCCAAGTTTAACTCGGCCCTGGATGAGAATATTCTACCCTCCTACATTTTATGCAGTGCTCCACAAGGGGTAAGAAGCAGTCAATTCCAAATGCTCCTGAATTTTGCTTCTTGTGGGGACTACTGGCTGCTTTCAGAAGCGAAGGTGAACGTTTCTTCATTCTCTGTTAGGATAAAATGACACTGCAGTGTATTAATTCTTAGAATGCAATTTTTAATCCCTCCCTCCAATGAAGGACAATTTGTGTCAGAAGCCAATGCTGAGTAAACACCGACTGTATAAATTAGCATAAATTAGTCTCTAAAATCCAGCAACCCTAAAGACAGCGAAAAGACCACAAAATTTCATTGAGGCTCTTGGTTTATTTTGGCCGCACTGAATAAACATATCGTTTTAAATTATCCGTTTTTCTCTTCCTCCTGGAGAATTTTGGTTGTCCAAAGCACCAACCACCATTTCCGACACAGGAGAGAAAAGTGGGGTAATGCAAAAGAGCTAAAGATTTGCTGGTCCCTAAGTCAGTTTAACAATCCATCTCAGCCCTGAATTGATTTATTCTTTTGAGAAGATCTCTCGCTAATACCCACAGAATAAACTAATACAGGGGTTTTCAACCTTGGCAACTTCAAAACTTGTGGACTTCAACTCCAGTTGTCTTGACAACTTTGACAAGTCTTAAAAGTTGCCAAGGTTGGAGACCTCTGATCTAATATATTGTGTGAAAGATCATTTAAACACTAGGATTGCAATTCTATCCATGTGTACTCGGATATGTGAGATCGTTGGTGTTCTCTGAGCAAGAGTTAGGGTTAGGGTTAAAGCACTGATGGTGTTACCTAGTTTGGTAACACCAAATGCAGCACTGCAGGCTACTTCAGCTGACTGCAGTTCTGCAGTTCGGCTGTTCAAATCTCACCGGCTCAGGGTTGACTCAGCCTTCCATCCTTCCGAGGTGGGTAAAAGGAGGACCCGGATTGTTGTTGGGGGCAATATGCTGACTCTGTAAACCGCTTAGAGAGGGCTGAAAGCCCTATGAAGCGGTATATAAGTCTAACTGCTATTGCTATTGCTATTGGTAATGAAAGCAACCAAGCTCAGAGAGTACCAAGGATCCCTCATTTCAATCCTGAGCTATAAATATTCTCCTTTCTGTATGCCCCAAAGGACCGGATGAACTCCCTTCCAGGTCAGTGGTGAAATTAATTTTAGTTGCATACACATAAAATTAATTGATCTAGCATAATTTTGGTCACCATCAATCCCCCCCCGCCCCCGTTAGGGTTGCTATCATTCCTATCATTTCATCGTGAGAAATCAGTGCATTTAAAGGACATACTAAGCCATACCTCAAATTTTTAAAACTAACCTATTCAATTCTTGTGCTTTATTTATGCCTGTAGGGATGCCTTAGCCAAACACAGCTAACCTGGTTACTGCATTAACCCATTTCTGTATTGGCACAATACATCGCACTATAAATTCCTCCAAATCACAAAACAACGACAGTAGCCACGATGAAAGCCAGCAGACTTAACCATGTTTAAAGAAATGCAGCAATTTTTGAAACAAGCTGGTTTAGAAGTGCCCTGTAAAGTCAGAAGATTGGGTGACTTGCGTAAGCCACACATTTCGGTTAAACACGGATATACTTGGGCGGCTGGGCGATGGTTTGATGGTCCTTGAGTTGAAACAGGACATTCCGACGTTTCCCATCTTCGCGTCCTCGGGATTCCCTTGCGTGCAGTTGCTTGCAGTTTCAAACCCTATTTGTCCTGCAAAGGCCGAGATTAGCGAAACTGGTTTTAAAATCAGGAAGTGAAAATATTGGAATTACCCACAGCTGTGGAAGATTGACTCGCCGTTTAACCTTCTCCCTTTAAAAAACAACAACAACGGAAGAGCGAATCCTGTCGCCCTGGATGCCGTTTGACCGACTTTAAAGCGTCCTTCTCTCCAATCTTAGTTTATTTACATCTCCGCCTCGGATTGTAAGGATTTAAACCACCTTTGAGGGAGGGAGGAGGGTTTGGAGGATGCGGCGTTTGGGGATATCCCCGAAATAAGCCTCAAGCCAGCTGCCTAGAAGCTTACGCGTCCCTCCCTTTTCCAGGACGGCGATGTAAAAAGAGCCCACGATTCTCCAAGGAATGGCGCGCCGTGCGCGGGGTTTAGAAGCTCGCGTTTCCCTAGAAATGCCCATCCATGGTAGCAATGCTTAATCAAGAGAGTCGTAGGACGGGGAAGGCGAGGGCTTAAGGAGGCTTCTAGAGAGCGGCCGCCGTCACTAAGGGAATCCAAGCCCCGCGTGCTCAGTTATACCTGCGCCTCTCAGGTAAACGGCTAGGGGCGCGGACCGAGGCGACTTCGAGGATCCCCGCTGTCCAAAAACGTGCGCGAACGCACTGCTCAATAGAAAAGCGCAACTCATCCTACACCGGAGTTTTCCTTGCGTTCGAGGTGTGCGTTTTTATGTATGGTATGTGGGGGGGGGGAGAGAGAGAGGGAGAGGAGGGGGGGAGACAGACGGACGGACTAACGTTGGACGTGGTTGAAAATCTCGCTCACCTGCGAAAGAAAGCTTGACATTTGAAATCCCCCCCTCTCTCCCTCCCTCTCCCTCCCTTCCTTTCTCTCTCCCTCCCTCTCCCTCTCTTCCTTTCTCTCTCTCTCCCTCCCTCTCCCTCTCCCTCCCTTCCTTTCTCTCTCTCTCTCTCCCTCCCTCTCCCTCTCCCTCCCTTCCTTTCTCTCTCTCTCCCTCCCTCTCCCTCCCTCTCCCTCCTTTCTCTCTCTCTCCCTCCCTCTCCCTCCCTCCTCTCTCACACACACTGTCCAGTATTGGATGGAATATGACAAGCGGATCAGAAGACCGGATACTGTCCCCTCTGCTAGATTGCTTAGAAAGAAATAGCTTGGAGGGACATGGGGGGGGGGCTTTCTGGAGGAGGGCCATGCTTTTTCTTTTTTTTTTGTAGAACCGTCTATTCCTCTTGAATTAAATTACCCCCACCCCGCCCACCGCCCGAAAGGCCGCGCCGGCGAAACGGGTGGGGGGGACGACCAGGGGGAGAGGTTGAGAAAGTGCCAGGCGGTTGGAGCCGCGCTCCCGTCGTCGGGCTGGGGCCACCTGTGTGAATGCCACCTGGTGGATGGTAGGGCGTCTTCCCGGCCCGGCGCTCCTCCCCTCCGCCTTCCCCCTGAGATCGGTGACCAATGCCTCCTTCCCCCTCCGCCTAGGTCCCTCGCAGCGCGGCCGGGGCGTTGGAGAGCTTGGCTGCTGGTGGCGCGCAGAGGAACCAGCGCGGCGGCCGCTGCGACTGTTCAGTCGAAGAGGTCCGAAGGCGTGACAAGAGCCAGCCCGGGCGGGGGGGAGGCGAGAAAGGGGGCGGCCAGCCTTAGGCCCCTCGCCATGCCTCGGTCGTTCCTGGTGAAGAGCAAGAAGGCTCATAGCTACCACCAGCCCCGCGCCCCCGACGGCGACTACGGCGGCACCCTGGAGAGCGTCTTGGCTCAGATCTGCGCAGGTAAGAGGCAAAAGCCCTCCGGGGGACGATTCTCCCTTCCGGGCCGCCTGCCTGGGGAGGCTCGAGGCCATCGCCTCCGGGCACCTGCTTCCCGCTGGCTGAGATCCCGGAGAAGGTCCGGGTTTTGACAGGCGCGGTTGACTGAACAGCCGCGAAGCTGCATCTGCCGCCCCGTCTTACTTGCGCTGGCTGAGTTGGCACGACGCGCTGACCCACCAAGCGGCCGGTCACATTTTAATCACACGCGTCCTGCTATCCCGACCTCTTTAAGGATTAGTGTAGCAGACTCATGGGTTGGAAGTGGTCGTGGGAACCCGAGTTTAACTGCTTCGATTCCCTTCCGAAGAGCCGAGGTGGCGCAGTGGTTAAATGCAGCACTGCAGGCTACTTCAGCTGACTGCTGTTCTGCAGTTCAGCGGTTCAAATCTCACCGGCTCAGGGTTGACTCAGCCTTCCATCCTTCCGAGGTGGGTAAAATGAGGACCCGGATTGTTGTTGGGGGCGATATGCTGACTCTGTAAACCGCTTAGAGAGGGCTGAAAGCCCTATGAAGCGGTATATAAGTCTAACTGCTATTGCTATTGCTATATTCTTTGATTTCTCCCCCCTCCCATTCAACGAAATCCCAAATCAGGGATCAACAGGATCTTCGGGCGGGGGAAAAAATACCAACGGTTTCTTCTTTTCTCCTTCCTGGACAGATAGCACGGTTTCGCACCTGGCTCTCCCCGAACGGAGTCTCCCCCCGGATCGCCTCTCCCCGGATTCTCAGCTGCCCGATGGGGCGGACAGGAGCTCCGATTCGGCCCCCAGCTGTGAAAGCAGCAGCGTTTGTGATCCGGCCGCCGAGATGGAGGATTTTTGGAGACCGCCCTCCCCCTCGGCCTCCCCAGGTAGGGATGGAAAGAGGCGGCGGAGGGGAGACGGGCGCATTGAACGAGGGCGCGTTCCCGGTGGATGAACCCCGAAGTAGCCAGTCGCTTGCGATCCGCGTACCTGAGACGGTTGGGTTAATTCAGAAGACCGTGATTAAAGCTGGCCAACCTAGCATATTTGAAAAAGCCACCCGGAGGGCTGTTTTGAGAAAATCATAATAGATGGGTCTTTTTTACAATTTGGGGGGTGGGGAGGAGAGAGAAGAGAGGGAGCTTTAAAGAGCTTAACCCGACTTTTCGCTGCGTCCTATGTCAAGGTAGTCGTTTTCTCCGTTGTTCTTGAATTGGTGGAAGTCCATGTCTCAAGTCGTGCTGGTCGTCGTTAAGCGGTTTAGTTGGATCGCTTCAGCGTCGATCCATTTCATCCTTTGAAATGCGCAATGAATGGTGCTTCCGTCTTTGGGCCAGGGGCTCCTTAAAGGTCTACGTTAAAGGGTGGTCTTCGGTTTCCTCTGAGAGGACCACGTCGTTGAGTTCAGCGAGGGTCTCTGCCAGAGGAGCCTGGCTGGAATTGTGGGGGGGTGGGGTTTGAACCTCAGGTGCCTGGAGTCCTCCTTATGCAAGAAGCCCTCCCCTGTCCTCCAGGGACCGCGAGGGAGGGAACGAGGCTTTCCCTTGTTGCCCCCCAAAAGGTTCCCAAGAGCGTTTCTTTCTTCAAAGAACCCTCAGCCTACATACTTAAGTTTTGGTGTATCGTGGGAACCCATCTCCTCGAAAGAAAAGGGTATGGTTGGGGATAGGGAAAAGAAGAGGAGGCACATTGGGGCGAAAAAAATGAACGAAGCCCCTGCATACAGTATTGCAGGCTGACTCTGCTCATTGCCAGGAGTTCGATCCTGACCGGCTCAAGGTTGACTCAGCCTTCCATCCTTCCGAGGTGGGTAAAATGAGGACCCAGATTGTTGAGGGAAATAGGCTGACTCTGTAAACCGCTTAGAGAGGGCTGTAAAAGCACCCTAAAGCGGTATATAAATCTAAGACCTATTGCTATCTTGGAACCCACTGCGCCACATTAGATCGGACCGGACTCTCCTGGCGAAATGCCCCCGGCGGGTTGGGGAAAGCCGCAAAGCCACGGAGGGGTGGTGGTAGACGCGTGCAGGTGGGTTTAAGCGACGGGCTGGCGTTCCCTATCAGGAAAGCGTTGAAAAGAGCCCAACTTTCCTCTTTGGTGGGAAAGTGAGAAAGAAAAAGGCGCCTCTGATTGACAGGCGTCTTTCCTTTCGCCCCCTCGCCGGTCCCAGAAGAAGCCTCGACGGTGACCGCGGCTCTTTCTGGCGACCGTTCCGGAGAAGCGCCGTCTCGGGTGGCTCCTTCGGCCTTTGATGTGGCGAGACGCGGGAGGAAGCCGCTCGCCAAGGCCGATCTCTTAGCAAGCCGTTTTTCCCTCCGTTTCCCTCTCCCCTCCTTGTCTTGG